>NC_134103.1:93586256-93896851 GCF_000715075.1 Nicotiana tabacum
CTTCTATACAACAACAACAATAATAATAACATAATGTAATCCTACAAGTGGAGTCTGGAGAGGATAGGATGTACGTAGCTTTACCCCTACCCTGAAAGGGCAGAGAGACTGTTTCCGATAGACCCTCGCCTAAATAAAAGACGGAAGAAGCACTAATAGCAAATAATAGCAAGACAATATATTTAGAAAGCTAAAACCAAGATAGCAATAGAGACTATGAAAGAAGTACTGATAGCAAGTACAACAATACAAGGTATGTATTGATAGCAAACTAAGAGGGTACTGGTGACAAGTAATAACAGTGCAAGATATGTGATAATACCAAACTAAGGGAAAAGAGGTACCACACTAGTACTAATACTATTGAACTAATGAAGACAAAGAGAAGCACTCGGCTACCCACTAACCTTCTACCCTAATCCTCAACCTCCACACTCTCATATCAAGGGTCATGTCCTCGGTCAGCTCAAGTTGCGCCATGTCCCGCCTGATTTACCCCCCCCCCCCAAGACTTATTTGGTCTATCTCTACCCTTCCTCTTATCCCCAAGGCTAACCTCTCACACCTCCTCACCGGGGCATCTGTACTTCTCATTTTAACATGTCCGAACCATCTCAGCCTCGCATCTAGGGGCCACTCTCACCTTGTCCCGAATAACTTCATTCCTAATTCTATCTAACATATTATGCCCACACATGCATCTCAACTTCCTCATTTAAGCTACTTTCATCTGCTGGACATGGGAGTTCTTGACTGTCCAGCGCTCTTCTCCGTACACTTCTATGAAAGTACTAATTTGTGGAATAAGTGATATTTGATTTAGGGAGAAAACATACTCAAAGTCGTATTTGCACCGAGCTAGTAAATATATGATAAGTGTCTTTATTAATACTATGATTACTTAATGTAAGAAATTAATAGATATTTTTAGTTTTATTACTTAATTATGATAAATGTCTTCCGCCCAAATTAGACCAAATTTTGTGTTCAATTCTACGGACTAGAACCTTAGATTGTGACAACCACATTGATATGGTAAATCATTAGAGGGAGAAAAGGGACTCTCAGTGTCGACTTTTTCTGCCTTGGTAGGCAAATTGTGCTTGGGGTAAGTGGATCACATGAATCACAGATCAAAGAAATGGACCATTTATTGTCACTTGTATTTGAATATTGTATACGGTCAAAATCGGGTTTGTCCGATTTGTATGGCTAATCGAGACCGAAAATGATAGAGATCTAGCAGTAAGCATGCTAAGTCGAATAACAGAAAGCCGAGAAATTCGTGACCGGACGAGGATTGTGGCGGAGATCTCTACATGTATCAAGTCAAGACCGATTGATTAGCCAATTAGGAGATTTCCATCTGTATTTAAAATTGTACCATATGTAGAACTCCTCTACTATATACACGGGGTTCCAATCATTTTGTAGGGGGGACATTCACGCATAACAAAGCAATATATTTCGTTTTCTCTATTAAGCTCTCTTATTCAGTTGTTCAGTTCTTGCTTTTCAATAATATACTCAGTTGGTTCGAGAGCGACCTAGCTCGAAGGTCAAAGTTGCGCGTTACAATAGTTTGCTTCATTTTACAGTTAATTTCTAACTTCAATTCTCATATTTCTCAGTTTGTGCCAAGTAAAATCACATATACTTAAAACCACTTGCAAATTTAATTGTTATCCGATTTTAAGGGCAAAAAGTTTGGCATCCACCGTGGGGCTACGGATAATAGCGATTGCCTGGTGATAATTTTCATAACACACACTGCTTTACACTTGTTCTTGTAAGCGTTTTTGATTCCAGGATCAGCATGTCGAACTCTCGAGCAGTACCCACACACATCGACAATGGCTTTGGTTTTCATGGCAAAAACGATAATGTAGCCGCCCTAGGAAACGAAGTGCTCCAGTTGACCTTGAGGGAGTACCAGTTGCAGACCCCATCAACGTTAGTTCCCATGTTGCCCTGAATGCAAATTTGGGAGTCGACCCCAAAAATAGCATCTGCAGAGACGTTTGATCAGTCAGTCAGAACGCACAGGGCGGCGAAGAAGGCGGAATCAGTCTTCGAATAATATTCGAAATGTTGCAGGCTCAACAAGCTGAAATAGCACAACTTAAAAATCAGAACCACGCACCAAGGAGGGTCGAACCTGAGCCATCACAGGAAGTTGTTCACAGGGCCGAACCAGTGCCGGGGAGGTCAAAAGTGAATGAGTCACGGACCGACCCCACTATCTTAAAAATGTTCGAGGAGCTGACAAAGCGAATTGAATCAGGGGAGAAGAAGATTGAAGCGAATGACAAAAAGTGGAAACATATAACACCCGAGTTGATAACATTCCGGGGGCACCATCGATTTTGAAGGGTTTGGATTCAAAGAAATTCGTACAAAATCCCTTCCCCCTGAGCGTGACTCCTAAGCCTATTCCGAAGAAATTCCGCATGCCAAAAATTCCTAAGTATAATGGAACTACCGACCTCAACGAGCATGTCACTTCTTACATATGCGCAATAAATGGGAACGATCTAGAGGACGATGAGATTGAGTCCGTACTGCTGAAGAAATTCGGAGAAACTTTATCAAAGGGGGCGATGCTATGGTACCATAATTTTCCACCTAACTCCACTGATTCTTTTGCCATGCTCGCAGATTCCATCATTAAAGCACACTCCGGAGCGATAAAGGTCGAGACTAGAAAGTCGGACCACTTCAAAATAAAACAGAAAGACAACGAGATGCTCAGAGAATTCGTATCTCGATTCCAAATGGAGCGTATGGATTTGTCGCTGGTCGCCGACGATTGGGCCATTCAGGCTTTCACTCAAGGCCTAAACATATGAAGTTCGGTAGCCTCACAACAATTAAAGCAAAACTTGATCGAATTTCCAGCTGTAACCTAGGCCGATGTGCATAATCTGTACCAGTCAAAGATTAGGGTTGAGGATGACCAGTTGGGGGCTCCTTCCGAGTCCGTTTATCCAAACAGGACCATCGACATAGTTAAAAGGGATATTGACCGGGAACCACGGTCAAACAGAGATCGATATCAGCCTTACGGTGGAGATCGGAGAAACAACGGGCCTGGACGCAACCCCGTTCGAATTGATAGAAGAAATGATTGAGGATAGAGCTCTCGAGGGATCACAACTTTCGGAAATGTCGACAGAAATGTCAAACCCAAAGAAGTACCACAACTTTCGGAATATAACTTCAACATTGATACACCAGCCGTTGTATCTGCCATTGGGCGCATCAAAGACACCAGGTGGACCCGATCTATGCAGATCGATCCGACCTAGAGAAATCCTAATCAAATGTGCAAATATCATGGCACCCATGGTCATAGAATAGAAGATTACAGACAGCTGAGCGGGGAGGTAGCATGTTTGTTCAACCGAGGGCATCTTCGAGAATTCTTAAGCGATCGGGCAAAAAACCACTTCAAGAACAGAGATTCAAACAGACAGAATGAGCAAGAAGAGATACAACACGTGATCCACATGATTTTTGGAGGGGTCGATATTTCTCAGGGGCCCGTATTCAAACGCACCAGGGTGTCGATCACGAGGGAAAAGCGAACTCGAGACTACGTACCGGAAAGGACCTTGTCTTTCAATGACGAGGACGCAGAGGGGATATTACAACCCCACAATGACACATTGGTAATATATGTCCTTATGAATAAAATTCAAGTTAAACATGTTTTGATTGATCCAGGTAGCTAGGCCAACATTATTCGATCGAGGGTCATAGAATAGCTCGGCCTACAAGATCAAATTGTGCCCGCAACCCGAGTACTTAATGGCTTCAACATGGCAAGCAAAACCACCAAAGGTGAAATTACTTTGCCAATGAACGTGGATGGGACCATCTAAGAAACAAAGTTCCATGTGATTGGTGGCATGAGGTACAACGCTCTGCTCGTAAGGCCGTGGATCCATAACATGAGGGCAGTACCCTCGACCCTTCACCAAGTTCTGAAGTTCCCAACATCGGAGGAAGTCAAAACAGTGTACGGGGAGAAACCCACCGCCAAGGAGATGTTTGTAGTCGATGAAGTGATATCAATATCGACACTCTCATCAACGAAGGGATCAGATTCGAAGGGAAAGTAGGAGGCCAAATAGCAACCACAAACATCGGCCTCGACCCAATATGAAGAGCAAGGGATCGACGAGGATGACGACTATTGGATCCCTCGATCCTTCATAATTCCCGATGCCTCCGATGCCACCAAGTCAACGGTCGAAGAGCTGGAACAAGTCACACTGGCCAAGCATCAACCCGAACGAAAGGTATACCTGGGCACGGGACTAACCCCCGAGCTCAGGAAAAAAATATTCATTTCCTTAAAGCTAACACGGATTGCTTTGCTTGGTCCCACCTTCATATGATAGGGATCCCACCAAAAATTACCACTCACAACCTGAGCCTGGACCCTAAATTCCTCCCGGTGAAGCAAAAATGAAGGCCCCAGTCCGAGGTCAAATATGCCTTCATCAAGGACAAGGTAGCCAAACTTCTCAAAATAGGATCCATTCGGGAAGTAAAGAACCTAGAATGGTTAGCAAACGTAGTGGTAGTCCCTAAGAAGGGAAACAAACTTAGAATGTGTGTAGATTATAAAGACTTGAATAAAGCATGCCCCAAGGATTCTTTTTCTTTGCCTAATATCGATCGTATGATTGATGTCGTGGCCGGACACGAGACTCTCAGTTTTCTGGATGCCTACTCCGGGTACAACCAGATATAGATGAACCCGGAGGATCAGGAAAAGACCTCGTTTATCACTAAGTACGGTACCTACTTGTCACACCCCAACCTCGGGGAGCACGACCGGCGCTCAAACGAGTGAACCCGGTCGAGCAAACCTGTTAAACCTTTCCTACCCGACTCATTCATAATCCAAACAGGGATCGCATCACCATTTGTAAAATCGGGGAGAGATCAGTTATATAAATATTGCTAGTTCATTTTCCTTATATACATTATGCCATAGTTGTGTTTCCAAAATACAACTCGATCCAACGACCACCCCAACATACATACACGACCCACATAAATGTCTATGGAGCCTCTAAGAGTGCAAAAGAGCAACATGACAATTCCGACAACAAGGCCCCGGCTATACCTCAAAATATGAAAACTTATACAAAAGAAGGACTACATCACCCCTAGGAAAAATGGGTCTCACCAAGACTGTTGTGAGGAGAGAAAGAGAGCACCACTATCTGCGATCGACACTATCTACGATGGAAGCACTTACATCCATTCAAAGATGTAGCGCCCCCGGGAAAAGGGACGTTATTACTATCGAATAGTAATAGAATGTAAGGCAATCATCAATATTAGTAGAATGAACAGTGAAACAAAGAGAAGGCAGTCATAATAATCAATAAGTACTTCATAGAAATACAAAGAAAACACCAAGTTAGGATCACATAGTTTCCAATTCAATCTTTCCATCTTTTTAGATTAATAATCTTTAGTGCCAAAGCCACAACTCACAATGCCACCGTGTTTTTATATGGAGTCTGGTCTCGGCCCGACCGACTAGTCCATCTCAAGTGAGACATATCCATATCCACAATGTAATTCAATAATCCCAATACAAATGCCACCATGTGTACATCATGGCATCCGATCTCGGCCCGATCGGCTAAGCCATCTCACTTGAAACATAACCTCTTTCAATTATTCACTAAATTCACATTTCTTTCCCATCTTTCATTACATGGCACAACAGCCTCATTTATTAAGTAGTTCTTGGCACTTAGGAACATTTTACAATTCAAGTCTTTCCCATTTTATTTGTTCAAATAACATAATCATTCATTTCGATAAGTACCATTACATAAGGCATTTCACACATAAGGGAAAGAGCTTAGAAAATCATAATTACGTTCTCAAATAGCATGATGACATGATAACCATCTAAAATAATTAGGTAACATAAATCTTTAAATCAAACACACTAAGGCAAATAATTCTAGTATAATCAAGTTGGAACTTACACCAATTATTCGGACGCTAGGAGTTCGATTCTAAGAAGAAGAGAGTTAGCCATACATACCTCAATTGCGCTTCTTTAGACTCTACAATTATCTGGAACCCTTAGCAACCTCAATCTATTTTTGCGATATACAAATTGAACCCAAAATTAGGAAAACGTTCATGGTTCTAGTTCACTTTTTATTTTTCCCACACTCTTTATCAAATGCATACAAGATGAACAACCCTCATACCCATGGACCATCTTATTAATACTTTATTATAGCTATGTTTGAAATTAAGAGTTGGGGTGATGAAGCCTTACCTTTTTGGATGAAAAATTTGGTGTTCTACTTGAATATTTTCAAGCTTTGAGTGATGCTTGAAGATTAATTGATGGGAATTAGACCCTCCCTCTAGACCCCCCTCTCTCTCACACTAGAAATATCATAAATGAGTTTCAAAATAGGCTAAATGGGTGTTTTAACGGAATGGGGGTCGGGTTTTAAATTAAGAAAAAATGGTGCCCCGACACAGGTCTGCAGTCGCATATGCGACTGCATAATGGTTATGAGGTCCGCAAAGTGACCGCAGAAATAACCCTTAAGGGCCTAAACTTTCGGCTCAGGTATGCGACCATTATGCGGTTTGCATACTTGTTCTACGGTCGCATAATGCACCGCAGAACTCCCTCCGCAGAAATCCAAGAGGAATTATGCGACCGATATGCGGTTCGCATATCGATTATGCGGTAGCATAATCAACCGCAAAACTGACCTCAAGTTGGCCAAACTTACTGCTTTACTATGCGGCCATTATGCGGTCCGCAGAGTGATTATGCGGCCGCATAATGGGCAGCAAAAATGTATTTTTCTGCAAAACATTTTCCTCTCAGTCCGTAGGGTACTGTTCAATCCAAAAAGTCCAAATCGCGGCTCGCAAGCTCGCCGGGAAGAATTTCTACTATAATAACATAGGAATCTAACTTGGCACCACGAAACCCAGAGTTTTTGGTTAAAATTTTTACGGGTCCTTACATCCTCCCCCACTTAAGATCATTCGTCCTCGAATGAGGATCAAGGTTCACTTAACACAATTTTAGTTATGCCACATACCATCAGCCCCAAATTTGCCTAACTTTCTGAAAATTTCGCTAGAGTTTCCTTTGTAATTAGGCCTATCCACCTTCCAGAGAGCCCCCGAAACAAACCTTTGCAACATATATAGAATTAAATGACATAACAGAATGCAAAATAACACCAACCGAAGCCTCATGGGAGACATATAACTAGAAAGGAGTGTCTTTATATTAGCCGAACAAGCGATACAAACTTTAGGGGAAACAACTTCATAGAACTATTACATGGCTATTCAAACAAATGAGGGTAGTTTTCTTTCATTTCATTCTCGTCTTCCCAAGTAGCTTCTTCGACTTGTTGGTTTCGCCATAACACCTTCATGGATGCAATTTCTTTGTTTCTCAACTTTCGGGCCTGCCTATTAAGAATAACAACCGGAATTTCTTCATATAACAATTCTTCACTAACCTCGATGGTCTCAAAAGGTACAATAGCGGACGGATCTCCAACTACCTTCTTCAACATGGACACATGGAATACCGGGTGTACTAAGGACATCTCAGGTGGTAGTTCAAACTTGTACGCCACCTGACCTATCCTTTGAATGATTTTATAGGGCCCGACATACCTCAGACTTAATTTTCCTTTCTTTCCAAACCGCATGATCCCCTTAATGGGAGATACCTTCAAGAACACCCAATCATCTTCCTTGAACTCTAAGTCTCTGCGATGAATATCCGAGTAGGAGTTTTGACGACTCTGAGCAATTGTCAACCGCTCTTTTATGATCTTAACCTTTTCCATAGCCTGATGCACAAGGTCTGGTCCTATTAGTTCCGTTTCTCCAACCTCGAACCACCTAATCGGCGATCTACATCTTCTACCATACAAGGCCTCAAACGGTGCCATCAGAATACTGACATGGAAGCTATTGTTATAAGAAAATTCTATGAGCGTCAAATGATCATCCCAGCTACCCTTGAAGTCAAGAACACACGTATGCAACATGTCCTCAAGCGTCTGAATAGTCCACTTTGCTTGCCCGTCAGTCTGTGGATGGAAAGTCGTGCTAAGATTTACCTGCACACCCAAACCTTGCTGAAACTTCTTCCAAAAATTAGCTGTGAATTGGGCCCCTCGATCGGAAATGATGGAAACTGGAGTGCCATGAAGCCTGACTATTTTCTTGATATACAACTGAGCATATTGTTCAACAGTGTCGGTTGATTTAACTGGTAAGAAGTGTGCTAATTTCATGAGTTGGTCCACGATCACCCAAATTGAGTTAAACTTACGCGGAGTGCACGGTAACCCTATAACAAAATCCATGTTGATCATTTCCCATTTCCCCATTGGAATTTCTATACTCTGAGCTAACCCACTGGGCCTTTAATACTCGGCCTTCACTTGTTGGAAGTTTGAACATTTTGCCACAAAGTCCGCCACACCCCTCTTCATGTTATTCCACCAGTAAACTTCCTTGAGGTCATGATACATTTTTGTAGAACCCGGGTGCATGGAATATCTAGAAGTATGAGCCTCTGTCATGATTCTTTCCCGAAGACCATCTACGTATGGAACACATAGTCGCCCTTGGTACCCTAATGTTCTGTCATCCATGCCAAGAGAAAAAGCCGTAGTCTTATGTTTATGAATCTCTTCCTTCAGCTGAACCAACAGTGGATCACTATATTGCTTCTACTTGACCTCCGTCACAAGCGATGATTCCTCCCTATTCCGCACAATCACTCCCCCTTCATTAGAGTCCGCAAAACGAACTCCCAAACTGGTGAACTTCCCAGGCCAATGGCCTTTGACATGCCTCCAAGTGAGCCAAACTACCCATAGATTTCCGACTAAGAGCATCCGCCACCATATTAGCTTTCCCTTGATGATATAAAATGTCGATGTCATAATCTTTGAGCAACTCAAGCCAGCTTTTCTGCCTTAAGTTCAATTCCTTCTATTTGAAAATGTATTGAAGACTCTTGTGGTTCGTGAATACATCTGCATGGACTCCATACAAATAATGACGCCAAATTTTTAATGCAAAAACCGTCGCCGTAAGCTCTAAGTCATGAGTTGGATAGTTCTTTTCATGATTCTTAAGTTGCCTTGAAGCATATGCTATAACCTTACCATGTTTCAATAATACACACCCAAGACCGATCCTTGAAGCATCGCAATACACCACAAACCCCTCGGTACCCTCTGCAGGGTCAATACCGACACCGAAGTCAATCTTGATTTCAATTCCTAGAAGCTCCTTTCACAAGCATCTGACCACTGGAACTTAACCGCCTTCTGCGTCAATTTAGTCAATGGAGAGGTAAGAGTGGAGAACCCCTCCACAAATCTCTTATAATACCCGGAAACCCAAGAAACTGTGAATCTCTGTTGGAGTAGTAGGTCTAGGCCAATCCTTCATTGCCGCAATCTTTTGAGGATCAACCTTAATTCCTTCTCCGGAGACCACATGACCCAAGAATGTAATAGATTCAAGCCAAAACTCACATTTCGAGAACTTTGCATACAAGTGGTGGTGATGAAGAGTCTGCAGAATTGCCCTGAGGTGGTCGGCGTGATCCTCTCGACTTCGTGAATATACAAGGATGTCGTCAATGAATACTATCATAAAAGAGTCAAGAAACGGCCTGAAGACTCGATTCATAAGATCCATGAAAGTTGCCTGGGAATTTTTTAGCCCGAAAGACATTACCAAAAATTCAAAGTGCCCATATCGGGTTCTGAAAGCTGTTTTCGGAATATCTTTCTCCCTTGCCTTCAATTGATGGTACCCGAACCGCAAATTAATTTTGGAGAAGAACTTAGCACCTTGTAATTGATCAAACAAGTAATCTATTCTAGGCAATGGGTATTTGTTTTTGATTATGACTTTGTTGAGTTGCCGATAATTAATACATATCCGCAACGATCCATCTTTCTTCCTGACAAAGAGAACCGGTGCGCCCCAAGGCGACATACTCGGTCGGATGAAACCTTTCTCTAGCAAATCCCTTAGTTGTTCCTTTAGCTCTTTTAATTCTACCGACGCCATTCTATAAGGTGGAATGGATATAGGCTGCGTTCCCAATATCACATCAATCCCAAAATTAATTTTCCTATCTGGAAGAATTCCAGGGAGCTCATCCAGAAATACATCGGGGAAATCATTCACAATTGGTACAGATTCAAGGGTAGGCACCTCAGCAGTGGTGTCCGTAACTCGGACCAAATGGTAAATATACCCCTTCCTGATCATCTTTGTGGCCTTAAGGTAAGAAATAAACCTACCTTTTGGCATAACATTATTCCCTTCCCACTCAACAGCTAGCTCATTAGGAAACTCAAGCCTCATGATTCTGGATAGGCAATCGAGTTTGGTAAAATATGAATAAAGCCAATCCATTTCCATTATTACATCAAAATCAATCATCACCTAGTTCAATAAGATCGGCCATGGTATCCCGACCACGCACCATGACAACGCAATCCCTATAAACCTGTGCGGCCATAATAGACTCGCCAACCAGAGTAGATATAGAGAACGACTCATGAAGCTATTCCAGTTCTATCCCGAAACTCGTAGCAACATAAGGAGTAACATAGGACAAAGAAGATCCGGGATCAATAAGGGAATACACATCATGAGATTGAACGGTCAATATACCTGTGACGACATTTAGGGATGCCTCCGCACTCTGTCGACCACTCATAGCATAGAATCGATTGGGTCCCTTCGAACTCTATGCACCACCCCTAGCTGTACCACGCCCTGCGGGTGCTGAAGAGCCTCGAGCTGGAGGGTGTGCTGAAGATGTAGCAGCTATAGGATCGGGTGACTGAGTTGTGCCCCTGCCTGCACCTTGACGGGATGCACGACACTCCCTTTGAATATAACCTCTCATTCCACATCCGTAACATACTGGCATGTCTAGGTAGCAAACTCCCGAATGTATCCTACCACACTTAGGGCATGGGGCCCTCTACTGCTGCTGGAATCTCCCTCTTGGTCGGCCCTGATGGTGGGACCCCCTATTGCCCTGACCGGGCCTAAAGCGACTCCCATGCTACTGACCGTGCCCTGATGGTGGGGCACTAGCTGAAGACTGAGCATAAGACTGGGACGACCCTGATGATCCTCCCCAAAAAGCTGATCTCCTACCTCCAAATGAATCCCCAAGGTTGCCCGCTAATCGGGCCCTACTACTACTTTCCCGTTCCATCCTGAGCTTTAACTTTCGAGCCTCTGTAGCTTGGGCAAATGCCACCATCCTTCCATAGTTCATGTCAGAATTTAGAGCAATTATGGAAGCCTCATTAATAACCAAAGGGCTAAGGACCTGCACAAATCGACGCACTCTTGCCTCCATAGTCAACATCATATGAACAACATACTTCGACAGGCGCACGAACTCCATGTGATACTCCCACACATTCCTACTACCCTATTTAAGGGTCTCAAACTCCATAGCATGGTCTACCTTAGTCTCGGCAGGCAAGAAATGGTCTATGAAGGCATCCGCGAACTCATTCCATCTCGCCGGAGGGCTCCCCTCCTCACGGGAATCTTCCCACATCTCAAACCAGGAATATGCCACCCCTTTCAGACGATAAGAGGCTAACTCTACTCCCTCTACTTCAGTAGCACACATAACTCGGAGAGTCTTATGCATCTCATCAATGAAATTCTGAGGGTTTGCCCCGGGATCAGTACCTATGAACATTGGAGGGTCTAACTGAAGGAACCTGTTTACCTTAGAACCAGAAGAATATTCTTACGAGCTAAATAAGGTGGGTGAAACATTTGACCTTTGAGCCTAGGAAGCTACTAACTGAGTCAACATCTGAATAGTTCCTCTAAGATCCACATCGGAAATACCGGGACCTAAAGCTAGGGCTGGAGGTGGAACAGGTATATCGGTGGGAGGGATTATGGCACCCTACGTGGGTGTAGGAACTGGGGTAGTCTGTTCTGGAGTAGACGAATCAGGCAGTGTGATAGTAGGGGGATTATCCTCACCCGCATTATCAAGTAGGGGATCAACAGCCACTCCTGGGGTGGCATTGGCTTCTTGGACAATTCTCGCTCTCTTCTTAGGTGCCATTTACTGAAAGTTAGAACAATGCACGAGTTAGGAGAAAACAACCTCACACTCCGCTCTATCACATGATATAGAACAACAATGAAGGGTATCATTCTTAAATGTCTAAGTAGCCCCCTAATTATAGATGTGGTCGACAACACACCGATAAGAAGGGCTCTACTAGACACGGCTCCGAGACATCCTAGGACACTTTAAAACCTTAATCTCTGATACCAAGTTTGTCACGCCCCAACCTCAGGGAGCGCGACCAGCGCTCAACTGATTGAACCCGGTCGAGCAAGCCTATTAAACCTTTCTTACCCGACTCAATCATAATCCAAAAAGGGATTACATCACCATTTGTAAAACCGGGGAGAGATCAGTTATATAAACATTGCTAGTTCATTTTTCTTATATACATTATGCCATAGTTGAATTTCCAAAATACAACTCGATCCAACGACCACCCCAACATACATACACGACCCACATAAACGTCTACGGAGCCTCTAAAAGTACAAATGAGCAACATGACAATACCAATAACAAGGCCCCACCTATACCTCAAAATATGAAAACTTATACAAAAGAAGGACTACATCACCCCTAGGATAAATGGGGCTCACCAAGACTGTTGTGAGGAGAGAAAGAGAGCACCACTATCTGCGATCGACACTATCTTCAATGGAAGCACCTACATCCATTCAAAGATGTAGCGCCCCTGGCAAAAGGGACGTTATTACTGTCGAATAATACTAGTATGTAAGGCAATCACTAATCTTAGTAGAATGAACAGTAAAACAAAGAGAAGGCAGTCATAATAATCAATAAGTACTTCATAGAAATACAAAGAAAACATGAAGTAAGGATCATATAGTTTCCAATTCAATCTTTTCATCTTTTTAGATTAATAATCTTTAGTGCCAAAGCCACAACTCAAAATGCCACTGTGTTTTTACACAGAGTCCGGTCTCAGCCCGACCGGCTAAGCCATCTCAAGTGAGACATATCCATATCCACAATGTAATTCAATAATCCCAATACAAATGCCACCATGTGTACATCGTGGCGTCCGATCTCGGCCCGATCGGCTAAGCCATCTCACTTGAGACATAACCTCTTTCAATTATTCACTAAATTCACATTTCTTTCCCATCTTTCGTTACATGGCGCAAACAGCCTCATTTATTAAGTAGTTCTTGGCACTTGGGAACATTTTACAATTCAAGTCTTTCCCTTTTTATTTGTTCAAATAACATAATCATTCATTTCGATAAGTACCATTACATAAGGCATTTCACACATAAGGGAAGGAGCTTAGAAAATCATAATTACGTTCTCAAATAGCATGATGACATGGTAACCATCTAAAATAATTAGGTAACATAAATCTTTAAATCAAACACACTAAGGCAAATAATTCTAGTATAATCAAGTTGGAACTTACACCAATTATTCGGACGCTAGGAGTTCGATTCTAAGAAGAAGAGAGTTAGCCATACATACCTCAATTGCGCTTCTTTAGACTCTACAATTATCTGGAACCCTTAGCAACCTCAATCTATTTTTTTCAATATACAAATTAAACCCAAAATTAGGAAAACGTTCATGGTTCTAGTTCACTTTTTATTTTTCCCACACTCTTTATCACATGCATGCAAGATGAACAACCCTTATACCGATGGACCATCTTATTAATACTCTATTATAGCTATGTTTGAAATTAAGAGTTGGGGTGATGAAGTCTTACCTTTTTGGATGAAAAATTTGGTGCTCTACTTGAATATTTCCAAGCTTTGAGTGATGGTTAAAGATTAATTGATGGGAATTAGGCTCTCCCTCTAGAACCCTCTCTCTCTCTCACTAGAAATATCAGAAATGAACTTCAAAATAAGCTAAATGGGTGTCTTAACGGAATGGGGGTTGGGTTTTAAATTTTAAAAAAGTGCCCTGACACAGGTCTGCGGTCGCATATGCGACCTCATAATGGTTATGCGATCCGCAAAGTGACCGAAGAAATGGCCCTCAGGGGCCTAAACTTTCGGCTCAGGTATGCGACCAGTATGCGGTCTGCATACTTGTTCTGCGATCGCATAATGCACCGCAGAACTCCCTCCGCAAAAACCTAAGAGGAATTATGCGACCGATATACGGTCGCTTAATCGACCGTAAAACTGACCTCAAGTTGGCCAAACTTACTGCTTCACTTTGCGGACATTATGCGGAGTCCATAGGGTACTGTTCAATCCAAAAAGTCCGAACCGCGACTCGCAAGCTCGCCGGGAAGAATTTCTACTATAATAACGCAGGAATCTAACTTGGCACCCCGAAACCCCGAGTTTTACGGGTCCTTACACTATTGTTATAATGTAATGTCATTCGGTCTAAAAAATACGTGTGCAACTTATCAACGCCTAGTAAACCGAATGTTCGAAGAACAAATAGGAAAATCAATGGAAGTTTATATTGATGACATGTTAGTTAAGTCCCTGCGAGTAGAGGACCATTTAAAGCATTTGTAGGAGACTTTCGATATACTGAGGAAGTACAATATAAAGCTCAACCTCGAAAAGTGTGAATTGAGGGTTGGCTGGGGCAAGTTTCTTGGTTTTATGGTGTCCAATCGGGGAATTGAAATCAACCCCGATTAAATCAAATCCATCGAGGATATCATGGTAGTGGATAATGTAAAGGTCGTGCAGAGGCTGACGAGTTGGATAGCCACCCTAGGACGATTCATTTCGAGATCCTCAGATAGGTGCCACTGATTCTTCTCGCTGCTTAAGAAGAAGAGAAATTTTGCATGGACTCCGAAACGCCAGCAGGCCTTGGAGGAACTAAAGCGGTATTTATCGAGCCCACCGCTGCTTCACCCCCCTCCCCCGAAAGTGGTCAAACAACTTTACCTATACTTGTCAGTCTCGGAGATAACGGTAAGTGGAGTCCTGGTCCGAGAAGAACAAGGTATGAAATTCCATGTCTATTATGTTAGTCGGACCTTAGGAGAGGCCGAAACTAGATATCCACACTTAGAAAAATTAGCGCTTGCTTTAATAAGCGCCTCTAGGAAACTAAAACCATATTTCCAATGTCATCCAATATGTGTTGTAACAACTTATCCTCTTCAAAATATTTTGCACAAACCCGAGCTTGCAGGTCGATTGGCCAAATGGGCCGTAGAAATCAGTGGGTACGATATTGAGTATCGACCCCGAACTACCATCAAGTCTCAAATCTTGGCAAACTTCGTGGCTGAGTTTATGCCCGTCCTCGTACCCAAGGTTGAAAAAGAACTACTAATAAAATCGGGTACATCTTCGGGAGTCTGGACCCTCTTTACGGACGGTGCTTCGAACGCGAAGGGGTCCGGACTAGGCATCGTACTAAAATCACCCACAGGTAATGTAGTTAGACAGTCTATCAGAACTACAAAATTGACTAACAATGAGGCCACGATTGCAGGTCTCGAACTAGCTAGAAGCTTGAGAGCGGAGGTCATAGTGGCTAAGTGTGATTCCCTCATCATGGAAAACCAAGTTAACAGGACTTTTGAAGTTCGATAAGACCGAATGCAGAGGTACTTGGATAAACTACAAGTGACTCTACATCGATTTAAGGAATGGACCTTGCAACATGTACCTCGAGAACAAAACAACGAGACCGACATTCTTATAGACTTAGGTTCATCGGTCGAAGACGACGAACTCAACTTGGGGACTGTCGTACAACTCATGAGATCGGTAATCGAAGAAGGTCACGCCGAGATAAGTTCCATAAGTTTAACCTGGGATTAGAGAAATAAATACATAGAGTACTTAAAGAACGGGAAGCTTCCATCATATCCAAAGGAGTCGAGACCTCTGCACACAAAGGCATCACAGTTCACTTTGTCCAAAGACGGAACACTATTTAGAAGGACATTCTATGGACCATTGGCAATATGTTTAGGATCAGGAGATACCGACTATTATCCTACGGGAAATTCATGAGGGCACTTGTGAAAATTATTTCGGTGCCGATTCGCTGGTTCATAAAGTAATCAGAGCAGGGTACTATCTGACCGATATGGGTAAGGATGCAAGGGAGTTCGTTCAAAAATACGATAAATGCCAAAGGCATGCGCCCATGATTCATTAAACCAGGGAACTACTTCGCTCGGTCCTGTCCCCACAGCCCTTCATGAAATTGGGAATGGACATCGTTGGCCCTCCTCCGTCGGCCCTAGGTAAGGTTCAATTTATTTTGTTTATGACCGATTATTTCTCTAAATTGGTTGAAGTACAGGCTTTCGAGAAAGTCAGAAAAAAGAAAGTCATAAACTTCATTTGGGACCACATCATATGTCGATATGGGATGCCCTCCGAGATTGTATGTGATAATGGAAAATAATTCATTGGCAACAAAGTAACTAAATTTCTCGAGGATCACAAGATCAAAAGTATCCTATCAACACCTTATCATCCTAGCGGGAACGGACAAGCCGAATCGACCAACAAAACCATCATACAAAATCTTAAGAAGAGATTGACCGACACCAAAGAAAAATAGAGAGAAATACTACCCGACGTTCTATGGGCATACCGCACAACATCGAAATCTAGTACCAGAGCAACACCATTCTCGTTAGTTTATAGACCCGAAGCTCTGATCCCGGTCGAGGTAAGAGAATCTAGCATCAGGATTCAATATGCAAAAGAGGAGTCGAATAACGAGACCATGTATACGAGCCTAGAATTGTTGGACGAAAGACGCGAAGCCGCTCTCTTTCGATTGGCCGCCCAAACACAGCGGAACGAAAGATACTACAATCGAAGAGCCAATCTTCAACATTTTAAAGTCGGGGACTTGGTGCTAAGAAATGTCGCCCTCAACACCCGAAATCCGAATGAAGGGAAACTGGGTCCCAATCGGGAAGGACCGTACCAGTCGAAATCATCAGAAAAGAATCCTACAAGCTCGGCACAATGAACGACAAATAACTGCCGAGCAATTGGAACGTATCGCACCTAAAATGATACTACTGCTAAGGTACGGCCCCTCCCATTTTCATTTATATTTTAAACTAACCCTTGCAGGTGTTCGACCAGAAACATCAATGGATTCTTCGACACGAAGACTTTAGGTCTAAAGGCACGCGTTGCACTCTTTTCCCTTTAGACCGGTCTAGTCCCAAATGGGTTTTCCGGCAAAGTTTTTAATGAGGCAACTATTGATCGTGCTAACTTAGAACAATTCAACAGTATCCGGGGCTTCTTTACAATCAACCTCGAACATTGGGGGGTATTTCCCACGAATGTCAACTTTGATGCGAGAAAGTTACTTCATGGAAGCAGGGCCTCGATAGGAAATATTTGTAAGGGCCAAATGGTCAAATGAACCTTGCCCGCGTAGTTTGCTCGAGCCCTGGCACAGAATATGTACACATGTATAATCATTTATAAAGAGAAGTATTTTTCTTTACCGATATCTCATGCCTTAGAAAATTTGTTTTACTTTACAATTTCATACTCTCGATCTATTATGTAAGCAGGCTTAAGGGCCGACCATAACCAAAGTTCGGATAATTACCCCCACGCTCGGAGACTATCGTCCGAAAAATAAACGAGATCGAATTATTAAAACTCCGAGATCATAAGAGCTTTTAAGTAATAGGCCACTGCCACCCCACTCGGGGATTGACACTTCGGGGAAGCTCGAAGTAAAACGGGAAAATAAATCCAAGGGGCAAATCCCGAACTAAAGAGGCTATGGATGAATTAACACGGGTCGGAGATGTCTGAATTCAGTAACAAAACAGGCCTTCGAATTCTTTCATAAACCGGTTAAAAAGGCTACCCCCCGACAAAATCATCAAAGGCTTCGATAATATCAAGCATCGAAAACTTTAATGAGTACAAAATTGTTCGAACTCTCGAATAATTCCTTATTTCATGCTAAGGCATTACAAGTTTTGCAAATACAAATGATAAAAAACTTTTTCAAGCCAAAAACGGGAGAAAGCCATAAACAATCTTTTTACAAAAGCCTAAGGGCTATTTTTTTCTTTGAGTTCGAGAGACCATCCTCGCTGAAATAAAAAACCTAAGGGTTACCTTACTTCGAGTTCGAGCAAGTATTCACTCGATCGTAAAGCCTAAGGGCTATACTAGTTCGGTTTCAATCAAATTATCTAAATCTCAGACCTTAGAATACAACTTCATAATTTTATAGGACAGGAAGGAAGAAAGTTTATATATATATGTCAAAAAGTATTTATAAGGGAAGTATGGCCTGATCAAATTTCTCTACAAAAGACCGAAACGGTCTTAAAAGAAACACAAAAGATACTAATCCTAATGGACTTCGTCTTCTCCAGGAGCAGCAACTTCGCCCTCGAGGCCTTCTTCGCTTTCAGATCCACTCATACTCCCAGAATCATCATCATCCGGAAAGTTCAACACTCTGGCTTCAGCTTCAAGCTCCTTAGCATTCTTGATCTCGGTTGTAAGATCGAAGCCATGAGCATGGATCTCCTCGAGAGTCTCCATTCGACACTGGCATTTAGCATGCTTGGCAACCCAGTTTGCTCGAGCCTGAGCAGCTTCGGCAACCTCCTTTGATCGAAGCTGAGCAACTTCAGCGTCGGACCGGTAGACGACCACCATTGCATCAACATTAGCCTTGGCCATTTCGACCTCCGATTTGGCCTTGTATGTTCTGTGGCTAGCCTCTCTCGATCGGAAGTTGTTGAACCCAACCGAGACTTGAACTCATTAATTTTCTTGGCTTGCACCAAAGCCTTCTCTTTCAAGCTTCGAAGTTAGGTCTCAGCCGAGGCCAGTTGAGCTCAGGCAGCCTCCATTTCTGAGGCAAGGCGGTCCATGTTCGTCTTCCATGTCTCGGCCTCTGCTTTCACTGCATCCACTTCCTCACGAACCTGGCCGATCACATCGAGCTTTCGCTGGACCTATGGAACCGAACTGTTAGCTACAACGCCCGAGTCAGTGTCATTAACTTCAAAGATTCTTTTTACCCGCTCGTCCAGATCAGCTTGTTCTTTTCGAGTTGCTTTTAGCGCAACCCAAAGTCCTTTTTCTTCCCCTTCTCTCTGCTCACTGAGAAGCTTGAAAGCATCTTTCTCCTCAGTAAGCCCTCGGATTTCGTCTTCGTACCGGCTCAGCTCCCCTCGGGATTGAAAGAAAGCCTCATGATGAAGCACAGAATCATACAAAAATAGAAAGAAGATATTATACAAGGGGAGAAAAATACAAATATGAAAATTGACAAAGAAATTATGAACTTACCCGGGTTAGGGCCTGTTGGGCTTCGTTGAAAATACAATACGCTCTCACCTCGTCTATCTAGGCTTGGTCTTCTTCCATGACCAAACATCGGAGGTAGATAACCACCTCTACTGGGGCAGCAAGAACTCGGGCATTCTCTGGGACCATGATAATGATTGTTCGCTTACGCCCGGGATCGGCACTAGGGGCCGGAAATTGATTGGTCAGTTTAAAACTCGAGGAAGCCTCGCCCGAGCTCTTCTTTGAAGCCTCCAAGTCACTCAGACCGGTGACATCTTTTACCCCAATAAAATAACAACGGAAAGGATCTTCCTCTCTGTAGGCTCCCTCCCCATGACAAGTCTCCACGGCCTGAGCGTCGCATATCATCGACTCGGAAAATAAAGGAAACGAGGGGGAATCCTCAATCTCTATTTCCCCAAGTGGGTCTTTTAGGGCTGCGCCTCTATCTTGGGGAGCCTCAAGCCCGATTTCTGCACCGCCATCCACCGCCTTTTCAATGGTCTCTTTTCCCCGAGATAAAGCATCTTCGGTTCCTCTCAGCTCGGGGACTTAGGCCGAAGTCTCCTCCTCGACCTCATCAAGCCTAGATGGAGCAGTATCAACTGAACTCCCACCGGTTCCGAAGTTCTTCGAATCTCTGTGCTAGCTCGCGCACGGGGCACCAACCCAAAATCGTCTTCTTTCTCTTCTTCTTCTTCTTCTTCTTCTTCTTCTTCTTCTTCTTCTTATTTTTATCCATTAGTCTTTAGACTGACTCCATAGTCAGCGGGATTGTGTTCCCCTCGGGTTTACAGGCTGTTATCTTCTTGGGTTTTTGATCCTCAGAGTTGGAGGCCCTTTTCCTCTTATTTTCCTTCGCCGGTTTCGAGATAGGTGGTGAAACTTCTTCATCACCGGACGAGGGTCTCATAGTCGCATCCTTTCCGAAACCTACAAAAGGAGAAAGTAAGTAAACTCATGTTTGAAAAGATGCTTGAACGATAGGCAAATCGGTTAGTCAGGAAGAAGGATTACCATGAGTACGAGCCTCCCACCGACCCTTTGAAAAATTATGCCATGTGCGCTCGGCGTATGTTGACGTCGAAACCAAGCTCCTAACCCAGTTCTCGAGGTAGGGAACCATACCCGGCATCCAAGTAACGGCTGTGTCGAGAAAAACACTGATAATAAAGGATGAAGAAGTAAAAACAACAAACAAAAATTAATGATGGAATCATACTTACATTTCATATTCCATTTCTCAGGAAATGGCATGCTCTCAGCCAGGATTAGGTCCGTGGTCTTCACCCGAAGGAACCGGCCCATCCAGCCCCGATCTTTGTCTTCATCTATACTCGAGTTGAGTGCCTTGGTGGCCCGGCATTGAAGCTTTATCAGCCCACCTCGATAGAGTCGAGAGCTATATAATCTTATAAGGTGGTCAGGGGTGAAGGGAAGCACGTCAATTTTGCTCACAAAGAAATGGAGCAGTATCACGATCCTCCAGAAAGAAGGGTGAATTTGGCCGATGGTCATCTGGTATTTCTTGCAGAAGTCTACGATGACTATACCGAGGGGACCCACCGTGAAAGGGTAAGTGTATCACTCAGAAACCCTTCCACGTGGTTGGCGATCACTTCTTCTGGTACTGGTATCACAACCTCTTTCTTCTGGTCAAGGAGGCTTTTGGATATCGAGCATATATATCTCGATACCGGCTCGCATTGACCAGGAACCGATGTTGATACCCAATTTTTTCTCTATATATATATATATATATATATATATATATATATATATATATATATATATATATATATATATATATACACACACACACAGCATATGCATCATCATTCGATTTACAAGCATACACAAGTTTTTTCATAATCTTCCATGATATTTAAAGATTTTAAATCAATTTATTTCTGCATTTTATTATATAAATATCCAATAATTATCCTCCTAATTATTTTTATGATGATTTAATCATCCAAACTTATCATTTATACAATTATGGGGTTTTAAATATTTTCAGTGCATTTCGTATAATTACATTTGCATTTTTCAAGGCTAAATTGCATATTTTGCAATAATAGCCCATATGTACATATAATTACATTATTTATATAAAAAAAATTTTTTATATTTTTATAATGTTAAATAATTGTTTTTAATCATTTTTATGCACAAATTATATTTTATTTATTTATTTATTTATTACTTTTATAAATTATTTATTTGATTAAAATTGGGTATTTCAAATCTAGCCCTAAATTCCTCCTAATTTCGGACCAGACTACCAAGACCTTGGCCCAATACCCCCAGACCAATCCTAAACGACCCAACCCAGTCCAAACCTGACCCAACCCCTTCTCAAATCCCAGCCGTTGATCAAAAATGATCAACGGCTCACAAACGACTTCCCCCTTTCCTTATATCACTCAACCCTAAACCCTAACCTCATTCCCTCCAAACCCGCCACCTCTCTATTCTCTCATCTCTGAAAACCCTAACCTGTCACCTCTCAAAAAGCCTTTCCGAATCTGCCTCAATCATGGATGTTTCCATGATTTTCTTACCTTTTGTGTATTATACCACCATCTCCAACGATTTTATGTTACCTCTTAGTACTTGCCTTGTTTAGGCATGCTGTCCTGTTTTCTTGGTAATAATACAAGGTTGTGTACTTAGCATAATTCAACCATGTTTCAACCTGTTTTGCACCTGTGTATAACAATCTTTGTCAATCTTGCAAACATGTTCTTTTCTCAACTTCTTTTTAGCATATGACTACTTATACGCTAAGTGTGGGACCTATTTCTCAGTTTACATTCAGCTTGATTTTTTAACGTTCTGTGATTTATTCAATTGTTTGCTTTGTTTTCTCAATTTGGTCGTGTCTGTTTAAATCCCTCAATTCCTGTTTCTCAACTTGGTCCCTTCTTTCACTTGTCACCTGAGCTCTTTGAATCCCATTCTTAGCCGGCTGAAAGCCAAGGCTACGTAGGTTCTATCCTTTGACCTCCCTAGTGTGAGTACTGCTCAAGGTTCATTTGAGACCCTTGTGAACTCTAACACACTAGGACTTGGTCCCTAGTCTCTCCTCTGAATTATCTCTGTTAACCTCTCTAGTGTGAGCACTGCCTAGGGTTCTTGAAGCCCTTGGGAACTATGACACACTAGGGTCTTAGTTCTATATGCTCAACTCAGTTTTATGCCCACTGGGAATCACTTAATTCCTGGCTGCCTTATGTCTATGAAGATGTAATTTTGGGCTGTTATGAGCCATGAGAATGAAGGCTTGGCTTGGCTGGGTATATCTTTGGGCTTGCTGTAGGCTCCCTATAGTTATTCTACTTTGTAATTTATTCAATTCATTCTGGTCTGTAATAATTCTTATAATAATATTTTGGGGTATTAGTGAAATTGGGAAAGGGGTTTTATCTTACACTTGTATTGAAATGGGTAGAAATCATGCCTATAGGTTCATTACTTTGCTCAAATGTGTGTTAGAAATCCTGCCTGTAGGTTCTTTATTTAGTTCAAATGTGTTCTGCTTTTACCTGTTAGAAACCATGCTTATAGGATATTGAATAATTAATATCTCAATGTGTGCATAGGATTCTGTTTACCTACGGTTTAATCTACAAATTAGATGCCATTCCTATAGGATCTAAAATCAGTTTTTAATTATAGAAATCATGCCTATAGGATATAAAATTAGTTTTAATTCTCGAAATCATGCCTATAGAGCCTGAATCCATTTTAATTATCACCCTGCTCGTTTCTTTAAGAGTTTTCAACACTATGCTAATTACCATTCTAGAAACCATGCCTATAGGACTCGATTAAGCAATTCTGAACATATTCATGTGATTACCATTGTTAGTTACTGCGTGAATTACCTAGACATCATGCCTATAGGTTTTAATCCCTTATACCTGCAATCAGTAGGCAATTATGTCGGTTCTAAAAATTGTATTAAGAGAAAAGGCTTTTACGTATAAAATGTTTGCTCATTAAATTCAGTGTCATATAAAAATCATGTCTATAGGGCATAACGACTTCAATTGTTGAAACTATCAAAACGCCTAATTTGTTTGCGTGTATTTGCTGCCTAAGTGTGGAGGCTAACCTGAGCCCTTATTTGTTTTTACATAAAAGTCCGATTTGTTTTGTATGTCGCCTAGTTTTTAGCATTTTTGAGCAACCTAAGTTAAGTCTAGAACAATTCAAAAATAGAGGTCGAAACGCCTCCTGGGCCATAGGCAAGGGACGGGTAGTGCACACATAGGGTACAATTTAGAATTGATTAGAGCGTTTTAGGTAAATAACTTAAAGATAGTAATCAAGTAGCAGGAGATGATAGTTTGTGCCCGCTGAATAATATGAGTAACACCCCCGTCTTGAGGGAGTTACGAAGTATTATTTATGTTACACGGGGTGATCCTTTAAGCTAAAAAACTTAGGACCCCCCGACTCCTATTAAAATAATTCTTTCTTTATGTTTCTCTTCTCTCTTAGACTAATTCACATGATTTAAGTTCGGCCGGTACCCACCGTTGTGGACCTCGAGGAGTGCCTAATACCTTCTCATCGAGGTAATTTGAGCCCTTACCTGATCTTTGGTGACACAAACTAGTAAACCCGAGTCATTTGCAATAGGTGCCATAACGCACCTTAATCCGTTAGGTGGCGACTCTCTCTTTTAGTAACCCTTCCTTCCTTTTTAAAAGAGTTGTCAATGTCGAAATCAGATTTCGCGAGAAAAGGGGGCGCGACAACCGATGAAGGTTTCTCTACCTTAAAGTCGGAATCAATGACACACACACCGGGAATAAGTTCTTCAGGGCATGGCTCCACCACTGGTTTTTCACCGGCTGACCGAGATGAGGAAGCAACCTCTTTCTACGGAACAGTTTTAGATGTTTTGGCCATTTAGTTTTTGTGGGCAAAGAAGAATGGAGATTGAAGTATTTGGTGTTTTAGGAAGAACAAGCAAAGAAACTCAAAAACCTGAAGATAGGAAGGTTTGGAGAAGGCAAAGAACTATGGAGATTGAAATGAAAAAGATTTGAAAGTAAAGTTTGAAATAATGAAGAATGGGGCTATTTATCGGTTTCACAACGACGGGTCAAAACTGGTAATGGCCGACCGTCAACTGACGTGTATTAAATACCCGAGAAACTATACCGACGAGATATTTCGGTCACTCCTGCTACTTATGTCACGACGATTACGTCATGATGTACCGAGGTGAAGATCGAAGGCTCAAATCGTTTCTTGTCATTACTCTCCAAAAAATGAGGGGACTATCTGTATATGGTCAAAATCGGGCTTACCCGGTTTTATATGGTTAATCGAGACCTAGAAGGATAGAGATCTAGCGAGATCGAAGGAAACCTGCTAAATCAAATAACATAAAGTCGAGGAATCCGTGACCGAGCGAGGATTGTGGCGGAGATCTCGGCATGTATCAAGTCAAGACTGGTTGATTAGCTAATTAAAAGATTTCCTTCTGTATTTAGAATTGTACCATATGTAGAACTCCTCTACTATATAAAGAGGGTTCCAATTATTTTGTAGGGGGACATTCACGCATAACAAAGCAATATATTACGTTTTCTATCTTAAACTTTCTTATTAAGTTGTTCACTTCTTGCTTTTCAATAATATACTCAGTTGGTTCGAGGGCGACCTAGCTCGAGGGTCAAAGTTGCGCGTTACATTGGTTTGCTTCATTTTACAGTTAATTTCTAACTTTAATTCTTATATTTCTCAGTTTGTGCCAAGTGAAATCACATATCCTTAAAACCACTTATAAATTTAATTGTTATCCGATTTTAAGGGTAAACATATATATATAACAAGGAAAAGAATATTTCCTTCGCGTGAATCTGTCTTCCCATCAGTCCCTACAGTCTTTAAGCAAATTGAGAAAAAAAAATATAATACAGTTAAACTTCTCTATAATAGAGTTGTTTGTTTCAGATAATTTTGACCGCAGTGAAGTATTGTTATAGAGAATAAATGTTATAACATAACATGAAATATTGGTTCCAAAAAAAACTTGATTATTATAGTAAAGTATTGTTATAAAGAATATCTATTATAGAGGAATTTGACCGTAGTTGCTAGGGAAAATTATCTTAATTTAGTGAGGTAGAACATCTATGAACAATTGTTAAGAGCAAAGAAAAAGATTATATATATATATATATATATATATATATATATATATATATATATATATTATAAAGATTATATATATATATATTTAAATAAACAGAAGTTACATTTACATCACCATCTTTTATGGCATGATAGTACTAGAAAGACATTGAAAAGGTGGGAATGGTCCTATTTTCACTTTGGAAAAGGGTCAAATATACCCTTGTACTATCAGAAAAGGTTTAAATATATCTCTCGTTATACTTTGAGTTCATATATACCCCTATCGTTATACTATTGGTTCAAATATACTCTTTTTCCGTTAAGTTTGTCCAAAGTGGACATCCAATCCTACGTGGCACTGGTATGTGTTGTATTTCAAATCTTAATCTTTTATATATGGATTAGGGGCACTGAGGTGGCATGCCATGTGGCTTGCACCTCATCAAATATCAGTGTCACGTAGGATTGGATGTCCACCTTGAACAAACTTAACAAAAAAAGGGTATATTTGAACCAATAATATTACGACAGGAGTATATTTAGACCCAAAGTATAACAAGAATATATTTAAACTTTTTCTCATAATATGGGAGTATATTTGGCCCTTTCCTGTTTTTAATTTTCAGCACATTACCAAGATGTATTGTTTCACATATCTCCCTGAGTGATAAGAAGAAACTACCAAGGCTCCTTATTTTCTTGATAAACTAAGATGTCAAGTAGAGTAGCTAATTCCAATTGTCTTTTCATCGCTCTTTCTTAGTACGGAAAAGGGCCGACAATAACCTAATATATTGAAAATTGCTCAAAAATATCTTTTGTTAATCTTTTTGTCCGTAAATGTTTCTAACGTTTGTTTTTGGGCTCAAACTTACCCTTATATCTAACAAAACTAATCTGGTGGATTTTTTGACTTTAACTTCGTCATGTGACATTTTCTTAACCCGCCACGTGTATTATTTGTATTAAATAAAACTCACTTGTATCTTTTAAAATATCCAACGACCCTGACCCGCTCCTATATATTTGAACGATCTGCTAAAAATAATTATTCTTTTGCACCTGTGATTTCAGCGTGATCCTGACATGTTTTGGTTTGCTGAGAAGACTTATTTCGGTTTTATGATTTAGTTTCAGATTAGATAAACAACTTGGATTTTTGGATAATATTTCATGCATATGTGAAGGAAGACATTATTATACCTTTTCTAAAGATAAACTTTTTTAGTAACGTCACAAGCTTAGATAAGCAAAGCACGCACGAAATTCTTTTTGAACTCAATTCAAGAAAACTCAATTGGGGTTATTGTCAAAATAAGATTTTTTTTTCTAACAGTTTTGGTTTTTAAATATTTTCCACACGATACCAAGTTTTGAAGTACAATTCTAGGAGTCTTATCTTAATCAAGATCTTGAAAATGAAACTGTCCACTTATCTTAGATTTTTTTTTCTTCACTGCAATATATTGACATTTGACATGTTTTGTGCTCCATGATAGATACTTTTTCAAAAGTTATACGTTTCTCCTTTTTACTTCCTTAATTTGCATCCAAATTCCATATTTCAAAATTCACATGCCATATAGTCCAAAGAATATTGTTGTAGTTCAGATCTATTTTATCCAAGGGTAATTAATTGTTGGATTAATACCCTAGATTGAATGTGGTATAATATTATATCAAGATTTTAGTATAAAATTTTATTAGCATTACTTGTACCCAAAATAAAAATGTAACGGAATGAAGAATAAAATAATACCGAAATTTAATCAAACGAGCCCTTAATATATCTCAACGTCATGGTAAATATTAAATTGTTTCTCACGACTTTGATTTTACCTAATTTCTCTTGTTAATTCTCTTCAATACACATTGACAAGAATATACTTGCACCTTTATCATAGTTAGGTGATAAAATTGAGTACACATTGAATTAATTAATATAATTAAGTAATGGTAGTGTATATAACGATACATGTCATACAATTATTTTATTAAGCGTTTTCCTTCACTGGAATAGTAGTTTTCTTTAAAAGAGTCAAAAGAATTTTCTAACGGGGCGTTCTGAAAAATAAAAGTACCTTTGTTGCATCTTGACATTTTATGAGTTACTTACGGACGATTGGCCGAATATTCAGTCGGTCTACTATAATATCAACAACAATAATTATTTTCAAATATGTAGCCTACAAATTGCAGCTCATATTCGTGAGATATTTGTACGAGGCAATATTATTCAGTTTGATCAAATATGAGAACAATTGAGACACAGGAAAGCAATTTCTTCCTGGATTATTTCTCCTTAACCGTTACTTATGAGAACTAAATAAAACAGTAACTTAAAGGGCTGTAGACTAGGGGTGACAAACGAGTGTGTCGGGTCGGATATGAATGGGTCAAAACGGGTAATGCTAAAACGGATAAATTATTCGACCCGACATATTTAATACGGATAAAAAATGAGTTATCCGACAGATAATATGAATATTCATATTATCCAAGGTTTCTTGAATATGACCACATTTGGGAAGAGCTTCTGGCCTCTTAAACTTGAGGAACCCCCAATTTTAGGCTATACAAATATAAAAGTTAAACCATTAATTATTTATTGGTTATCCGTTGGCTATCGATTTTCTAAGTGGATAATATGATTCTTATCCATGTTTGATTCGATTTTAAAAAGTTCGTTATACGACCCATTTTTTAATGATTATATGGGTGGATAACTATTTTTTTTGCCACCACTACGTAGACAAACGGTGGGACTAGAGTTATTATCACGGTTGCTCTCCTAACTAGTCATTTAAAGATGGGCAGTAGACCAACTGTATATTCGGCAATGTCAAGTCTAAAGATGAAAGTAGAGTACTTCTTTTCCAGAACCATTACAGGTCTATGGGAAATATAGAAATGTTTTGCTATATAGAAATTACAGTAATATGCGAACAAACAGTAAAACGTTATATCAGTTGTAACTAGGCTTTACTGTTTGGGCTGTTGGCTTGTAAATCTTTGTAATTGATTTTCTAAACTTTGATTCTACACAACTTTAGTTAAAGAAATCTTCAACTACATAAAATTCGACTTGTCCTTTAAGCACAAGAAGTCACACATTGCAGAATGAATAACACCACTCAATTGCATTGGCAAATTCCAGCCTCAAAACAAGAAAATCTAGGATTGTATCTATGTTGTTTTTTTATGATGAAGCATCACCATTTGTTCTGGTCTGAGATTCAGCATCCACTGCTTTACCTTGTTCTCTGAACTTCTTATAAATATCCCCTTTATAAAAGTTGAATGTTCTGAGCACCAAAACCAAAGAAACAATAAACCCCACAAAAGTAGATGCTGCAATTATAAAAAAAGCCATCTTATAACAATCAACTCCAGTGCAAGTCAAATCTTCCCCTGGCTTCCTAATAATACCATGAGCTGCCATTTGCTTAATAGCCTCTTTATCATACAAATTCCCAGCCACTTTAACATTGAATATATAAGCACCAATTGGACTAGCAGCACCACCAAAATTGAGCAATGTTGAGTAATGCTTAAGTCCAAAGAGTTCAGATATGATTGCAAATATCAAAGGCCACAGAGCACCAAAACAGAACCCCGTTAGCACGGACGCGACATACAAAGTATTCGTTACACCAAATGCAATCAAAACATGGCCAACACAAGAGAGAAGAAGAACCAATGTGAGCATCAATGGACGCGGAAACTTGTACTTTTCCAAGAAAATCTCAGAGGCGAATCCAGAAGCTACTCGCCCGAGATAACCCCATATACTCACAAGTGACACAAATGTAGTGATACTTGTTTTAGGATAACCTAAGGCTTTACCAATTTGGCCTAAATTATCCATAGCTGTTAAAAGTCCCCCTGCTCCAAATATTGTAGCAATGAACAAAATCAACATATCTATACTGAGAACTGCTTGAAGTATAGTATAATCCTCACCCCTTTCCGGCGGCTTAAACACATTCGAAAAGAAAGAAACTTGATCTGTCTGATTATTAGTTGGAACAACAGTTGCTGAAGATTGAAGTGGTGTCTCAATTCCTACAACTTTGACTTCTATAGGATGACTTGAACTTTGTTTCTTTGTATCCCATAGTTTCAATTCCTCTTTTATAACAAGAATTATAGGAGCAAATAACAAAACAAGAATAATACCAGCAGTTGACCAATAACCAACACTGTTAAACTCAACCCTATTTTGCACTATAATTATAACCATAAGAAAACCAGCTAAACCAAGTGACATAAACAAAAGTTGGTAAAAAATCTTGAGCTCATTTTCTTGTCTAGTAACTTTCATAACCCTAATAACTCTAAGAAAAACACAGGAAACAACAGCAGGAAGCCAAGCAATAAGTAAGATTAAAGATTTCCCATTATTCCCATAAAAAGCATGATATAACTGTGTAAGTATAGCACCACTTAAACCAACAAACCCCTTTAAAAGTCCAATCACAATTCCCCTACTTTCAGGGAAATTCTTGACACAAGTAACTAAAACTCCAGTATTTGCAAAAGTCTGAGAATTTGCACCTATAAATATACAAAAACACATCTGCCAAACTTTTGGTTTAGTTAATTTCCCAGTAGTTGCTAACCATATTGAAAAATACCCTGAAAAGTTCATAATTGCACCAAGAAGGAGAACAACCCAAGGTGGGGTGACTTCATTAATTAGACCAGAAATAATTCCAACGTTTGCACCTAAGTCTTTGAAAAAACCAAGTAAGTTTAAGGTTGTTTGATCATAACCTAATGATGTCTTCACTTCTTCAGAGTAGAGTCCAAATATGTATGTACCACCTGCGACCGACAAGATTAAAAGTGAAGCAAATACCATAAACCATCGCCCAACAAGCATGTGCATACCAAAATTTTCCATGGTTTTTCAAACAACAATGGCCGCTCTAGATTTTTTTTTCCAGAGGACTAATTATAAGATGTTGTGTTGAAAGTATAGAGAAATAACAAGATCTTGTATCTAGACTAAAGTATGTATAGATTCATTTAGGTTAACTAAATAAGAGGTTTGGATGAGATTATTTAAGAGATTAGGAGTATGACATAATTTGGATTCTCTTTCCTTATCCTAAATTACCAGGACTAATCATTCTTTATATATGTTCACCGTTTAAGTCTTTTTTTTTCTTTTTCCCTTTTCACGTATTTTAATTAGCTTTTTCAACTGTATTTTATGACTTGAGTTGTATTTTGTGACTTGAGTGGATGGTGGGCCTTCTAGACTTTTGGATAGAATTCACGTGCGATAAATTATTAGTTTGCAAAGTTATGATCTAATAATCTGATTTAGAAACTAATACTACCTTAAGTTGTTAATGCGAGTGATTGTTTAGATTAAGGTTTCCAACTTTACTGGGGCAGTATTTTATAAAATAGAATTATCTTAATTCATTCCGAGTCTTTGTCCATCGAATTAAAATATCTACTAGTCACAATTTGAGTACTGTTTAATAAAAGAAGAAAAGAGTATTGCGGAGAAAAGTAGAGAGAGAATTTTTATTGATTTAGGATAAATTACAATGAAATAGAACTCCTCTATTTATAGGAAAAAAGTGACTTAGTCACAAAGTAACAAATCCTAGAATCTCTCTAAAATATAGACATTCACCTTAAATACAATTCTATTTATAACACTCCCCCTTGAATGTCTATTCAACAGATAATGTGCCTCGTTAAAACCTTAACTAAAATAAAACCTAGTGGGAAGAAATTCTAGAGAAGAAAAAAGAGTACACATGTTTAGAAATACGTCTTTTGGTTGCCTCGTTTGAAACCTTGCAAGGAAAACCCAGTGGGACAAAACATTATAAGAGAAAAAGGGTACAACGCGTATTACCTCCCTTTGATGAGAGCATCAATTCACATTTTTGAGCCTCCACATCCCAATCTTGTATACTAGCTTCTTGAAGGTTGACATTGGTAGAAATTTGATGAACAAATAAGTCATATTATTCTCTCTCTCTCTCTCTCTCTCTCTCTCTCTCTCTCTCTATATATATATATATATATATATATATATATATATATATATATATATATATATATATATATATATATATAATGTCGTGGAATAGCCTTTTCAATATCTCCATAGAGGTATTCTCGCCATCACATTATCATGCTTATTTATAGCAAGATACATATGGGCACAAACTGCACTTAGGATGCAGTACTTCAGGACCAAGAATTGTATATGTTTTAAGCTATTTAAATCCTTCGGGGATTGTCATAAGTTAAGTCATATAACCATATAAATGGACTTTAGATTTACATCAAGTTTTCACGTCATACTAGACATATAAGATGGATAAAGCTGATTGCGCACACCATTGACTTTATACCTTCAAGTGTTTGAACTATAGGTCCAAAACTATATGTCTTTCATATGAAATCAATTCTACTTGAATTATTTCTTCAGACTTAAGATCCTCATATATATTTAACATTATCATAGATGTAATTCACGAATATTTTATATCGGTTCCAATCACCTTTTTCTAAATACATGATATAGAGATTTCTTCATTCAATCTATTTTTTTTTAAAGTAAAAAAGAAAAATTGGGTTGTGCTATATATATGAAAGAGTATACAATAATGATGTATTTGGAAAATCAAATACCTTGGTCTAATAATCAAACATTCTGATTAGTTGATAATATTAGTATTAGTTGGAAATTTTGTGAAAGATTCCTGTGAAAAATTTCATTAACGCGGAATTCGTGTCGAGTAGACCTTGTTGTTGTGAAAATTCTTAATTCATGAGTTATAGGGAGGGATTTATGTCACCACAAACAGAGACTAAAGCAAGTGTTGGATTCAAATCTGGTGTTAAAGAGTACAAATTGACTTATTATACTCCTGGGTACCAAACCAAGGATACTGATATATTGGCACCATTCCGAGTGTTCGACCGGTTATTTTATAAAGTTTATATCATATCAATTTTTCGGTTATTCTATTATGTATAACCAAAATTAAACTTTTTAAAACCGTCCCAATTATGTCGGTTTCTCTTCGGTATCGGTACGGTTCGATTAATTTTTGGTATTCTTTTAAATGTCATAGAAAGGTCACTAGTAAAAGTAGAATGCAATAACGTACATACTTTTATAGGACTTAGCAAAACTCTCTAGATAGTTTTGTTGTTTAAATGGTGATGAATTATGAAAACCTGAAAGATAGCCAGAGTATACATCCATCAACTACTCTACCGCTGTGTTAAAGAAACTACGCAAAGACAAAGAAAAGATAAATCACACAAGTAGAAAGATATTAACCTAGTTGGAACTCAAGAATAAAATATATAGAAGATTAAATATTCAAAAAGATAAATAAAAATCATATGAAAGGAAACATATTCAATACATTGTAGTTTGCTACTCATATTCGTTAGAATACTTTGTGTCTTGCTAGTGAATATGTTGGAAATAATTTAGTTTCATTATGAGTAGCATAATAGGGTTAGGAATTAGGATTTTGATCTTAATTACTTGTTGGCTTGTAACCATTTTCATAATTTCAAGACCCAAGTAAAAATGTAGTACTTTATTATTTTTAAACTTAATATATAAATATATTTTTCATATGTAAATTTATTCGGTACGGTTCAGTATTTTTTCGGTTTATTTTCATAAAATAAAAAACCTACCCTAATTATCGGTACGGTTGTAGATTTATAAAAACCTATGATTTTATTAAAAAAAACCTAAAAATCGGTTTGGTGCGGTACGGTTCAGTCGGTTTAGCCAATTTTTAAATATCCATTGACACCCCTATTTTCAGGTACCTAAACTTCTCGTGAGATTTTATGAAGTATTATGTCATGTGATCTTGTAGATCACTTACCTCCTTTTTACGATCATTTTGATCATTTGCTCATCTTCTTTATCAAGAATTTTATTTGAAGCCGATTTGTCTATACGCTTTAAGCGTAGCATAGACTTTGTCCTTCTAGGACTTATTCTAGTATGAGCATTGGCAGTGAGAATATAGTTACTTTCTTTGGGTCGGCAAATGCGTCTAGCATGCTTTGCAATATATGCAGATGAATTATCTTTTTATGAACTTCAAGTTCATATTGTTTTATTCGAGGATCTAGATGTACAGATGATAATTAATTTCACTTAACTTTTTCTCAATTGTTTATCTTGTTTCCCTCTCATGTTAGAAAAACTAACTTGCTTCCTCAACTTTGGAAACTCACCTTTGTGCATTATGGTGTTAATCAAAATATACATCGCACATCAATAATGATAAGATGAAATTATTTGGTTCCTGACCCTGAACCACTTGTGCGGGGAGAATATAATATACTTTCATATATAACATATATCAAACTGATATAGATAACTTTATTCTCATAAGAAATAATTTAGCTATTAAGTGGAGGCACTCAATAAATCATTTTGCTAAACCAACTTATCAAGATGAACTTCTTGAATAGAAAATCTGGAAATTATTCTCTAAATTTAATTATTGAGCAACTTACCTCGCAAATACCAGGTTACGGGTTAATAATAATTTTACATATAACAATCTCGTAGATGCATATTATGTGGTATACATGGCAGGTGAATGAGCCCATATTCACCTTTGATATTAGCATTCATGGGATTCAATCCTAATTTTAGTTGATTTATTAATTGATGAGGACAAACAACATAAGAGAATTTGTAAAGAACTTTCTAATTCTTTAATATTTACCCATGTGAATTCTCTTTTATTTTTGCACATCATACTTAAATTGATATAGCTAAACTAGTTATGCTAACTGAATAAATTATCTGATAAACTTTAAATTTACACCATGACGTGTGCAATTATCAATAAACTCCAAGTTTATTATGATATGGATTTTTATATCAATAAATTTCTACTTTATTGTGGCATTCTTTTATTTGTGCAGTACAAATTAGAGAATAAAGCGAGTAACTTTTCATATACATATTATCTCGCTACAAGTTGTAGTAATAGAAGATATTAAATCTTTCCTTTATTTATAGTCTCAACATAACCATCCACTTTCGTGAATACTTTAGAAATTAAATAAGTTTCTTTGAGACTTACCATCACAATATATTATTGATAATCAATTGTATTCCTCCAAAATAGTAATAATTGGCTCTTGTAGAGCTCTCAATTAATTTTATACTATCATATATTCATCAATATCCACATGGTAAATATCTCTCTCAAAAGAGAAAGTTATACCATTATGGTCATGGTCAAAATTATATGCAAGATATGTTTCTTGCATTACAATTGTCCTTTAATAATCACATTGCCAAAATATTTTGGTTTGCAATAGGTATGTGACCAATGATCATTCATGCCATAATAATGACATTATTTTCTTATTTCATCTCAAACCTCTTTCTAGAGGTTTGTATGGTATATTCACTACTATTAACACGTTCATATTCTTCCAAGAATGAATATGTATTCATAAATCACATGTTGTCACATTCACATCATGAATGGACCATAATTATCTATACGTACTTTACAAATATCATGTCAAATCCATGACAAATATTACTTTTACAGAGTGAAGGATTATTTTGAGAATCCTTATTGTTCTCATTACAACAATGATGACGATTATAATTTCGTCTATTACCACGTTCTCATCCATTGATATCTTCACGGTAATAATTTTATCTTCTTTCAGACCTATTACATATTGCTACCACATTCTCTTAAGGTAACGAGAATGAAGCAAATTCAATGGGACGGGTTTTCACTTCTTGTACTCACAATCATACATGAATTTGATCATGACAAGACATAGAAATTTTACCACTTTTGGTAGTTATAATTTCTTACAAACTTTATTAGAGTTATAATCAAAATTTATTGTCTTTGCTTGTATTTAAAATCAAATTATAGAATGTCAAGAATTTAAAAGAGAAAAATAAGGTAAAATACTTACCTTAAATCCAAAATTTATTACTTAAGGAAGTTCATATATCAATTGACAATCATTATGCTCAATATTATGTAAAAGTTGAGCCCCATGCACATATCCCAAAGCCTGATGACCAAAGCAGATGCCTTTGCTTAATTGGTTAGAGTATAACATGTTATAAAATAATAAAAGAAGAAAAGAGTATTGCAGAGAAAGAGAATTCTTATTGATTTGGGATGAATTACAATAAAATAGAACTCCTCTATTTATAAGGGAAAAGTGACTTAGCCACAAAGTAACAAACCCTAAAATCTCTCTAAAATATAGACATTCACCTTAAATATAATTATATTTATAACAAGTACAAACTTATTGGTTGTAATGTTCTTTCACTCCACCCCCACTCCCCTCTCCCAACCCCATTCCACCTAATCTTTCCATTGTAGTAAAAATCTAACTTGAACTCATGGTTGGAATTATTAGTGATAAGTGGTGGCAAAATAATTAAAAAATAATTATTTATTTATATTGTTCACTAAAAAAAATAGGTTGGACAATAAAAATTTTAAAAATGAGTTAAATATGAATAAAAATCATATTATTTACTTAAAAAATAGATAACCAATGAATAACTAATATTGAGGATTCTTTAAGTTTGCAAGAATAGGATTCTCCCAAAAGTAATCATATTCAAGAAGTCATGGTTAATATGAATAATCATATTATCTGACGGCTGACCCATTTTCTATTCTTAATAAATGTAGATTTAAACTTTTTTATTTGTTTTTATATTATTTATTTTCAACTCGTTCATATCCGATCCGACTCGCCGGTTTGACATCGTAGTGATAATTGATTAAACAAAAATTGAAAAGGTCAATTCTTGAAAATAAAGCTACATGCATGAATAATAGGAGTTCGTGACAAAAATTACCGCAATGACGTATTGACGTGGTAACAATGGTTTGAGAATAGTCACGAGTGCACAAATACAAGCACATTAATTAATATTTCCTCACTGACACCATAACGTATGTATATAATGTGTCCTGCATCAGTCAACAATCCCATGAAATGAAGTAAACCAAAGACGCCTTAAATGGCGTGCCAAGTGCTGGAGTCTAGTAGCATACCAAAGGCGGTGTTGAGTGTCACAGAAATGATGGCTAACATTACCACCACATATGTCGTAGTGAGCCAGACAAAACAACAACAACCCAATATAATCTCATTAGTAAGGTTTGGGGAGGGTAGTAACCTTACCTCTACCTTGGAGTAGAGACCTTACCCCTACTTTGGGGTAGAGAGGCTGTTTCCAAATGATCTTCGGCATCCTTCCCTCCAAGAACTCCCCACCTTGCTCTTGGGGTGACTCGAACTCACAACCTCTTGGTTGGAAGTGGAGGGTGCTTACCATCAGAGCAACCCACCTTATACGTTTGATCAAACAAAGAATTGACAAAATCACATACCAAAGATAATGGCCAAACCAAAACCACACCGAACACATGGGAATATCTTGTGCAAAGGTTACGTGCACTCAGAAGCTTTTGCCTTGATTTTATATTTATATTAAAAAAATTACTAAATATATAAAAATATTAGCTCAAAATTAATTTATTAGTCTAATTATTATGTATATTTGTATACGGGTAAAACCGAGGCTAACGAGCACCCCGATTTCTCGATAGAGCAAATGAAGTAAGGACGTAACTACAAGGAACCAAAATCAGATCTAGGAGCTTCTCGCATCAAGGCCCGAACAAAATACATGCCCTTGGAACTATCGAGACTATACCTCCCGGATCCGGTTCGTGTTCCAAGACCTCGAAAAACATTACCAAACATCCGCACACGATTAACAAAGGGACGTGATATCCGTGCCCAATCGGATATCACGGAGCGGATCTCGATCCATATCGACAGCAGATCAGTGATTAGCGAAAAGGAAGATTTTTGCCTTTCTTAGAATTGTACTTAGGGTAAAACTCCTCTCCTATATAAGGGGGAGGTTTATTATTCAACTGACACTGCAACACGCATATCAAGGCAACATACATATGTTATCTTTGCTCCTAAAAGTGATTCAAAGTCCTTAATTTTGCTCATAGTTCATCATAAGTGTTGAACCAAAGGCAGGTTAATTGTTAAGCTCATAACTGAGCCCGGATTCAACACTGCTACTGGCTTGGTTGTTTATTCTATCTTTAATTCACTCATCTAACGTTATTAATATATTGTATTGAATTAGTCCACATATCCTTAAACTCGCGTATAAATTCAATTGTTATCCATTTTTAAGGATAAACAGTTTGGCGCCTAGCGTGGGGCTAAGGATAATAGTAGTAATTTGATACAAATTTTCATAACACACTGTGTTTGACGCTTGTTCTTTGAGATTTTAATTTCACCTCAACTTAAAAATGTCAAACTTTCAGTCTACTTACTTGAACGTTAATGTTGAATATGGCCATCACAGCGAAAACAACAATATAGTGCCCAACAACGAGGTACCCCTGCTGATCCCAACGGAGTCGCAGTTGCAGACCCAGACGACGCCAACTCACATGTGGCCATCGACGCCAACCTGTCGACCGACCCTGAGAACAACGTTCGTGGAGGAAACCATCCAACGACTCGAGGTACGCCCGAAGGTGAAGGTGAAGGGATCAATATGCGGGTGATCTTCGAAATGTTACAGGCCCAACAGCCCGCGATAGCACAACTGTATAAGCAAAGTTGCTCCCCCAGCAGAATTGAGCCCGAACTCCTGGGAAAACACCTGAAGAAATGAGCAAGCCACAGAAAAGCCGGGTGAAGCTGTGCTTAGGACCAACCCCAAAATAATAAAAATGTTTGAGGAATTGACAAAGCGGGTGGAATCGGGGGAGAAGAAAATTGAGGCCTACGACAAAAACGTGGAGACCAATAACTCCAGAGTCGATCAAATCCTAGGAGCGCCCCAATATTGAAAGGCCTCGACTCCAAGAAATTTGTCCAAAAGCCTTTCCTCCCGAGTGCGGCACCGAAACAAATCCCGAAGAAGTTCCGTATGCCCAAAATTCTAAAGTATAATGGAACCACAGATCCATATGAGCACGTGACCCCTACACGTGTGCCATCAAGGGAAACGACTTAGAACATAACGAAATCGAGTCAGTTTTGCTAAAAAAGTTCGGGAAAACCGTGTCAAATGGAGCGATGATATGTTATCACAACTTACCCCCAAATTCAATTGATTTGTTTGCTATGCTTGCATATGCTTTTGTGAAAGCGCATGTCGGGGCCATCAAGGTCGAGACCAGAAAATCATATATTTTCAAGGTAAAACAAAGAGACAACGATAGAGTACCCGGCGGTAACTTGGGCCGACGTCTATAACAGGTACCAGTCAAGAATTAGAATCGAAGACGATCAGCCCGGGCCCTCCGGGTCCGTTTATCCCATCAGTACTAATGACATATCTAAGAGAGTCGTCGATCATGAACCACGACCGAACAGAGACCAGTATCAACCATATAGCGGAGATCAAAGGAGTAACGGATCTGGGCATAAACCTATAAGAAACGAGAAGAGGAATGATCGAGGCCACAGTAGTCGGGGACTCATGAGCAAAAATAGTTTCGATAGGCCACTCGGGGTCAGGGAGGCACCAAGGTTATCGGAATATAAATTCAATGTCGATGCTTCCAGCATCGTATATGCCATCAGGCTCATCAAGGATACCAAGTGGCCTCGACCATTGCATTCCGACCCTACCCAGAGAGACCCTAACCTGATATGTAAGTACCATAACACTCATGGCCACAGGACCGAGGACTGTCGGTAATGAATAGAAAAAGTGGCTAGGTTATTCAATAAGGGGCATCTTCGGGAATTTCTAAGTGATCGAGCTAAAAACCACTTCTGGAAGAGGGACTCCAACAAACAGGCAAAAAAGAAGAACTTCAGCACGTCATCAACATGATCATTGGAGGTGTCGATGTCCCCCGGGGACCAATGCTAAAGCGCACTAAGGTGTCCATAACAAGGAAAAAACGAACTCAAGATTATATCCCGGAGGGAACCATTTCGTTCGACGATGAGGACGCCGAAAGCATTATATAACCGTGTAATGTTGCACTGGTAATATCTGTACTTATAAATAAATCTCGAGTTAAGCGTGTGTTGATTGATCCAGGTAGCTCGGCCAAGATCATCAGATCGAGGGTCGTAGAACAGTTGGGTCTACAAGACCAAATAGTGCCAGTAGTCCGGGTTTTAAACGAATTCAACATGGCTTGCGAAACAACCAAAGGAGGAATAACCTTGCCAGTAAATACCACCAGGACAATTCAAGATACCAAATTCTACGTGATCGGGGGGATATGAGGTATAGCGCCTTATTCGGAAGGCCTTGGGTTCACAACATAAGGGCACTACCCTCGACACTGCACCAGGCACTAAAGTTCCCCACACTGAGAGGAATCAAGATGGTTTATGAAGAGCAGCCGGCCGTAAAGGAAATATTTGCAGTTGATGAGGTAATCCTGATGTCCGCACTCTCGACATCAAAAAACACGAAGCCGGTTAGGAAGGAAGAAACTAAATAGCAATCACCGATACCGGCTCCGACTGAACTGTAGAAACAAAGAGCAGGCGAGGATGAAGATTACGGAGTCCCTAGGTTGTTTGTCACCCCTGATGATTCTGATGCCACCAAGTTAACGGTTGAGGAGCTTGAGCAAGTTATATTTATCGAACATTTTCCCGATCGGAAGGTATACCTGGGCACGAGGTTAACTCCCGAGCTCAGGAAAAAACTCATTGAATTTCTTATAGTTAACATAGATTGTTTCTCTTGGTCCCATATTGATATGACAGGGATCCCGCCAGATATAACCACTCATAAACTGAGCTTGGATCCGAAGTTCCATCCGGCTAAATAGAAGAGGAGGCCTCAGTTCAAAGTCAAGCATGTATTCATCAAAGATGAGGTATCTAACCTCCTTAAAATAGCTTTCATTCGGGAAGTTAAGTACCCAGATTGGTTAGCTAACGTAGTGGTAGTACCTAAAAAGGAAATAAATTAAGAATGTGCAAGATTACAAAGACTTGAACAAGACATGCCCTAAGGACTCTTTTCCTTTTCCTAACATCGATCGCATGATCGATGCGACAACCGGTCACGAGATACTCATCTTTCTCGACTCCTATTCCGGGTACAACCAAATCCGAATGGACCCGGGCGATCAAGAAAAAACTTCCTTTATCACTAAATTTGGCACATGTTGCCATAACGTATTGTCGTTCGGACTAAAGAACGTCGGTGCCACTTATCAACGCCTAGTAAACCGGATGTTCGAAGAACAAATAGGAAAATCAATAGAATTTTATATTGGCGACATGTTAGTTAAGTCCATGCGAGCAGAGGACCATTTAAAAAATTTGCAGGAAAACTTTGACATATTGAAGAGATACAATATGAAGTTGAACCCAAAAAAATGCGCATTCTAGGTCGAACCCAGAAAATTCCTTGGATTCATGGTGTCCAACCTTGAGATCAATCTCGATAAAATTAAAGCTATAGAAGACATCACCATAGTGGACAGTGTCAAGGTCGTTCAGATGCTAACCGGGCGCATAGCCGCCGTGGGCTAGTACATATCAAGGTCCTCAGACAAGAGCCATCGGTTATTCTCGTTATTGAAGAAGAAGAATAACTCTTGGACCCCGGAGTGCCAACAAGCTTTGGAAGAACACGAACGGTATATTTCGAGTCCACTCTTGCTCCATACTCTGAAGGCGTATGAGCAGATGTACATTTACTTGGCGGTATCCGAGGTAGCGGTAAGTGGAGCCCTAGTCCTGGAAGAGAAGGTACAAAATTTTACTATTTACTAGTTTAGTAGAACTCTAGGCGAGGCCGAAACAAGGTATCCTCACCTAGAAATATTGGTGCTTGCTTTGTTAAGTGCCTCTAGAAAGTTAATGTTGTATTTTCAATGCCATCTCGTATGTGTCGTAATCTCTTACCCACTAAGGAACATTATGCACAAACCCAATTTCTCCGGCCGGTTGGCCAAATGGGACGTAGAAATTAGCGGGTACGATATCGAATATCGACCCCGAACTGCCATTAGATCACAAATTATGGCAGACTTCGTGGCCGACTTTACGCCGGCCTTAATACCCGAAGTCGAAAAGGAATTGTTGTTAACCTCGGGGACTTCCTCGAGAATCTGGAACCTCTTTATGGATGGTGCCTTGAACGCAAAGGGGTCCAAACTCGGTATCGTGTTGAAGTCGCCTACGAGTTACGTAGTTAGGCAGTCCATTAGAACTGTGAAACTGATTAACGATGAGGCCGAGTATGAGGCTATGATTGCAGGTCTCGAATTGGATAAAAGCCTTAGGGACGAGGTGGTCGAAGCTAAGTATGATTCCCTCATTGTGGTAAATCAAGTCAATGGGACATTCGAAGTAAATGAGGAACTAATGTGAAGGTATTTAGACAAATTGCATGTGACGCTACATCAATTAAAGGAAGGACCCTACAACACGTGCCCTGAGATCAAAAAAGCGAGGCTGATGCGCTGGCTTACTTGGGGTCATCGATTGATGACGATGAATTCAGCTCAGGAACAATCGTACAACTCATGAAATCGGTAGTGGAAGAAGGCCATGCCGAAATAAACTCAGCAAGTTTAACTTGAGATTATAGAAACAAATACATAGACTATTTGAAGACTGGAAGTTGCCTTCAGATCCTAAAGAATCGAGAGCTCTGCGTACGAAGGCCGCCAGGTTTAGCCTGTCTGAAGGGACTTTGTTCAAAAGAACACTCGACGGCCCGCTCGCCATATGCTTGGGTCCAGGAGATACCAAATATGTTCTGAGAGAAGTTCACGAAGGCACCTGTAGAAACCATTCGGGGGCAAAATCTTTGGTTCAGAAGATAATCAGGGCCGGCTATTATTGGATCGACATGGAGAAATATGCAAAGGAATTTGTATGAAGATGCGATGGCTATCAAAGACACGCGCCAATGATCCATCAAGCCGGAGAGCTACTCCATTCGGTCTTGTCACCATGGCCATTCATGAAATGGGAAATGGACATCGTCGGTCCCCTACCGTGGGCACCTGGTAAGGCCCAATTCATATTGTTTATGACCGATTATTTTTCTAAATGGGTCGAAGCTCAAGCGTTCGAGAAAGTCTGGGAAAGAGAAGTCATTGACTTCATTTGGGACCACATAATATGTCAGTTTGGAATACCGGCCGAGATCGTATATGATAATGGGAAGCAATTCATCGGCAGCAAGGTAAACAGGTTTTTCGAGGACCACAACATTACAAAGTGTCACGCCCCAAACTCGGGGAGCGTAACCGGCGCTCAACCGAGTAAACCCAGCCGAGCAAGCCTGTTAGATTTTCTTCTGCCCAAACTCATCCATGAATAAAGAGGAGATGTACTCCATTAATTAAACACTGAAAAAATTTTATTAACAACTTCATTTTCATTCCCATTAGCCGCTTCAATCATAATTTCCTAAATATTATGAGTTTATAGAATTAATAAAAAATATGACTTCCAAATACCAACATTTCTAGTTCAATTCCCAACATCAACCCCAACCTGTCTACGGAGCCTTTAAGTACAATATAAGAGTAATATGAAAATGTCGGCAACAAGACCCCGACTATACCTCAAAACACAGTGAGAAACAAAAGATACATGACCCTGAAATGAAGTGGGGCTCACCAAATCAGCTGAAAAGAGTATACTGTTATCACTGATCAATGCCGCCTATTGTAGAACCACCTGCATCCATTAAAGATACAGCGCCCCCGGCAAAAGGGGCATTAGTACTGTCGAATAACACTAGTATGTATAGCTAGAAGTCCTCTTTCAAAATAGAATGCACATATAAGAAAAGGCAACATATAGAAACAGCAAGTCACAATCAACAATATCCAAATATCCAATTAAAACATAATAATTTTCAAAATACGAACTTCATTTACAATTTTGGTAGGGAGATTATTAGCACAGATATACTATTGTCTTTGTTAGAACGGAGTCCGATCACGCCTGATCGGTTAGATCATCTCCTCACGAACAATGTGGTTTGACATGTGATGTGAAAGAAAGTTGTTAGCAAGAGTAGTACCATCATATGCGCAATATGGCGTATGATCTCCACCCGATCAGCTAGGTCGCCTTCCCACATATGCCGCGTGGGTTGACTTTTTTAATCCATAATTGTTTCTAGTTTCATCCCAATTAAGGGGAATAATATCACAATTTCTCCAATATTTCAATTTCATCCCAAATAAGGGAATAATTACAATCCACCTCTACACCGGCACGTGTAGTTTCAGGTGTGGGCCTTATGACCCACCCTTCCTCGGTTTTGCTAATGATGCTCCCAAAAATATTTTTGATTTGATTTGCACACAAAGGTAACATAAATATAATTGTACTCACCTCAACATCCTTCACATTGTATAAATTCTCATTAGTATTTCCAGTCATTCACAACGACAATATTTCCTTGGCTAATTAGGCCATTCATAAGATTCTTTGTTCCTAGTACGATGGACGTATTTTATATTCCACACTTTCACCTCTTTCAATTTCAAGATCACCATCATATATCAACATATAGAATATTCCGAAAATCACAACTTTAGGTTCATTAGAAATGAACAATTTAAGCACAATAGATTTCTTTACGAAAAATGGAGTAAATAATTGGCAATTAATGCGCAAGTTCAAATCATCAACAAGTGACACCCCATTTACTCTTGAAATACTTTTCCCCAAAAAGGGCAATACACAATTTCCACTCAGAAATATGTAAGAACGCAAAACACATTGAAAATACTCACAAAGCATAGTATTTGTTAAAACAGCCACATATGGCATGACTTGAGTCCAAAAACTTTTAGACAATTCTATTTTCGAAGTCTTTTTTAAACACTTGAGTCGAGGTTCATTTCATAATCCTTATCACATATTCTCATTTCATTGGCACCACTAGCCACAACTATAACTTAAATTATTGGCACGTTGGCTATATTTTATTTCTTCAATACGGTTATTTCATTTTTAAGCATCTTTAAAGATTATCAACAACAAGACACTTCCAATCAAGACTTTAGGTATACATATGAGCAATTATGAGTCTTAAGCATATCGAGTTTTTCTCACCCAATTGGTATACTAGTTCTCATTTAAAACGACTCAAAGCCACAACATTTTAATACGCAAACCATTCTTTGAACATCTATCTTCCGACATAAGGCTTATTCGCAATAAACAACTTTATAAGGAATAAACCAAAATATAGAAGTTAGGAATCTTGAGCCAATCATACTTCATCTTACGAAAACATTATGGATATCTATTCTAAGAGAGAAAGTTTAGCCAATATACCTTGCTTTGAGCTTTCTTTAAATTACTACAACGTTCCGAAAATTCTAGCAATCCCAATCTATTTTGAGACATAACAAAGTTGAACTATTATTAGGAAGATATTCACGGTCTCAGCTCATTTGTGTATTTTATCAAACACTAGATGTGCAAATTTAACTACAAGGTTCTTTTACAAGATTTTATTGATTCCACAACCCAATATTTACTTATTTGAGCTTAACAATATTCTCACAAACCTTATTAGTACAAGCATGTATAAATAATACTCTTACACCCAAGAATCATACTCCCAATCACCCATCCTTTACCCCAAATTCGAAATTGAAGACTAGGGATTTGAATCTTACCTCTTAGATTAAGATCTTGTGAGATTTCCTTGTTGGATTTCAAAGCTTGAGCAAGATCTTGATGAACAAAATACTGGATCTACTTTATCTCTCTATAACACTCTCACTTCTCTCTAAAAAACCTAAGATGATTGCCCCAAAATAAGCCCCAAAGCCTATTTATCAAAATGGGATCGGGTTATGAAAATAGAAAAATTAACCCTCCGAAATCAGGTCTGCGGTCTCATAATAGACCGCAGAATGGCTATGCGAGTCGCAAAATTCATCGCAAAATCGGTGCCAAAAATCGGGCTGTACTAGTCCATTCTGCGACCAGTTTGCAGTCGTATAACCACTTATGCGATCGCATAATGGTCGCAGAATTGGTCGCAAAATTGCATTCTGCCAGCCTTTGGTAATTTGGTCATAACCTCTTGTAGGAATGCCTAAATGACAAACGGTTTGAAACTTCAGAAACTAGATACATAGACCTTTCTTTTAATAGGCAATACACCATATAAATCTTCATATCAAGAGAGTTATGCTTGTTTGAAGTTTGGTCTTGTGCGAACTCACTTGAAACTTTATCCCATCATAAAATTTTCAACTTGAGTTAGTCTTGGGGATCTTCTTAGACCATAAACCATTATTAATGTACCCCATACATATATTATCTTGATCAATTGATATCATTCATATAATAGTCTTTGTTTGCACATAAAATAATATAATTAGCGCACATCAACTTTCTTAATAGCGCATAAGTACTTCAAAATTTTCCGGGGTATTACAAAAAGATACTATCCACACTCTATCACCCTAGTGGAAATGGATAAGTGGAATCTACAAATAAGACCATACTCCAAAACATGAAAAAAAGGTTGATCGATGCCAAAGGGAAGTGGAAGAAAATTCTGACCGAAGTCTTGTGGACGTACCGTACAACTTCGAAATCTAGTACCAGGACCACCCCGTTTTCATTGGTCTACGATGTCGAAGCATTAATACCGATTGAAGTGAGAGAATCGAGCCTCAGGATCCGATTTTCAACCGAAGAATCGAACGGTGAGGCCATGAGTATGAGCCTAGAACTATTGAATGAAAGACGAGAGGCCGCCTAGTCCAGCTGGCCGCCCAGAAACAGCGGATAGAAAGATATTACAATCGAAGAGCTAACCTCCGAGACTTCAAGATCGGGGACTTGGTGTTAAGAAAAGTAACATTGCATACCTGACACCCGAATGAGGGAAAATTGGGACCAAATTGGGAAGGACCATATCGAGTAGTCGAAATTACCGGCAATGGTTTGTACAAACTCGAAGCGGGAAATGGAAAACCGCTACCAAACAACTGGAATGTGATGCACTTAAAGCGGTACTACTGCTAAGGTATGATCTCATTTACTTTTTCTTTTTATAATATTATAAATCGGGCAAACACTTGCATGCAACAGGCAAAGGAGAATGTGACTATTAGGTCTGAAAGCACGCGTTGAACTCTTTTTTCCCTTGAATCTGTTTTGTCCCAAATGAGTTTTCCGGCAAGGTTTTTAACGAGGCAACAGTAAATCATGCTAACTTAGATTTGAAAACCGAATTTAAATCGGAGTCAATGGGCGCATCAACAGTATCCGAGCCCTCCCAAGATCGACCTCGAATATTGAGGATCATCACCCTCGGGTTAAGTTTATTAGCAAGGAAAGAAGGAAACTTTATATTTGAACATTTTAGGCTCGGTGGTTAGGATTTTTTGTAAGGGCCAAACGGTCAAATGAATCGTGCCCGCATAGGCCACCTTAGCCATAATACAAGCTTTTACATGCTTTCGATCATGTATTTTATACACAGAAATGAAAGAAAGTTTCCACCTTGCTATTATGTATTTTTGCCACTTCAAACATAGAGCCTAAGGGCTATCCCTATTCGAGGACTATCGAGCCCAAGGGCTACCCCTACTCAGAGAATGTCGTCCAAAATAAGTTCGAGCAACTCGGGCTACCAAACCTAGGAGGTACAAAACCTATTAGGTAGTGCTTAAACACGAAAGGCTATGGACACCCCCCAAACATTGACTCGGAGAAGTCCAAAGCTCGTAATCAGAACATAAGGCCTTTATAAAAATTCAAAACTTGCTAAAAGATTACCCTCGGCAAAAGCATCATCTAAAATCACTTAAGCATCTTGGGAAAAGTGCTTGTCACATCGAGTTTTCAAGGCCTCGAGCAAATAAAGTTGCATCGAAGTCGGGCTCTATTCGGACACATGATAAACGAACGAATTATTACTACATTTGATTCTATTATAGGGAATTATATATAATTACAAGAATAGAGATTATGAAAAGATGCTAAAAAGTAGAGATTTGAAATTGCCAGAAAGGGAAATTTTATATATTATGGAATGTATTTAAAAAGGCCCAACAAAAACGGCCTCAAAATAAATAAAAACTATACACAAGACAAAAACTAAAAAAGTTCAAAGGCGTTCATGCCTGATCTTCGCCGGGGCCCGACTCGTCGCTAGAATCGTCGGAGCCTTTGGACCCCCCAGAACCCTCCGATCAGAAAGTTTCTTCACCTCAGCCTCAAGATTTATTGCTTCCTCGATCTCGGCCGACAGGTTGAATCCTCGAGCGTAGATTTCTTCAAGTGTCTCTCTTCGAGACAACAACCTCACATATTCAGCATTGGTTTTCAGGCGGGCCTGGACTGCTTCGACATCGGTCTTGTATTGGGCCACCAACTCCTCCACCTCGGCAGAGGTATTCTCCAACTTGGACTTTATTGCCTTGTGATCTCTATCGAGGGCATCTCGTTCTACGACAATAGATCTCAGCTGTGCTCGGAGATCTTCATTCAACTGAGCCTGCTTGTCAACTTTCTCCTTCACCACCCGAAGTTGAACCTCTACCGATGTCAGCTTTGCCTGGGCGGTTTCCTTTTCCAAAGCCAGCATATCCATATTGCTCTTCCACCCATCGACCATGGCTTGGATCTCGTTCATCTCCTTTCGGAGTTGGTCGATCTGGTCGATCTTTAGGTGGACCTGTGAGGTTTTGTCGTTAGCCATTACGACTACTTCCTCATTACTTCAAATACCTTTACCTTTTAGACCAAGTTGTCATGCTCCCGCCTCAGGGCCGATGCTTCATTCTAAGCCCAATCCAGCTCGGCCTGAAGGTCCTTGATGACCCTATCTTGTTGATCGCCGAGGAGCTTGTACATGTCCCTTTTTTGAGCCTGCTCCTTGTGCCCAAGCTCGAACCGATTGACCTCGACACGATACCGGAGGAAGCTTTCATGATGAATTACTGAGGCATGTAAAACAATGAATGTCATGAGAGATATCCAAACCTAAGTAAAATTCAAAAAGACGTAATGATGTCTTACCTGGTTCAGCGCCGAAGCGTCGTATTGAAAAGACACGGCACGTCCACCTCATTTATTTTTTCCTGGTCCTTCTCGGTCACCAGGCATCGGAGGTAGCCGGTTACTCCCACAGGAGAAGATAGAACCCGAGCATCCTTCGGGACAGTAAGAATAATCGATCTCTTGCGACCAGGGTCCGCGCTCAAAGAGGGAAACTAATTAATCAATTTTGGGCTCGAATTCGGCCCACCAGCTTCCGAAGATGTATCCTTCTTCGGGACTTCCAGGTTGCCCAGCCCGAAAAAATATCCCAAAGTATATGATTCCATGCCATAAAAGAAAGAATGGAGGGGATCGTCCATGCCATGAACCCCTTCATTGGACTTCTCTTTTCCTACTTGGGCTTCCTCAAGCATAGACTCGGTGTAGGGGGCGTCCCCATAATTTCTATTACACCGGGGGCTTCCTTCAAAGTGGAGCCGGCATCCCGGGGGCCCCACCCCTGTCTCCATATCGACCTCTCACATCTGAGGGATGTTGGCTTTACGAGTCTCCCCCTCGATTACTGCCTGATCCCCGGGAAGGGTCGATCCATGGGCGATAAAAATGTCATCTTCTTCCGACTGACCCCTGAGCCGAAGAAGCTAATCAGAGTCTGGCACCCGGGAGCTGGTGCTCTTCTTGGGCTTGCGAGCCACCCTCTTCTTCTGCTTCACCTTAGGACCCGGGGAGCCTGAAGGTTTTCTTTTCATCCTCTTCTTTTCCCTCGCGGCAGCCCGAGCTGTCCCGTAACGGAGGGATCAACGGACAAGGATACATCCTCATCCCCTTCCAAAGGCCTAAGCTCGGTGGTCTTAGGTAAACCTATAAAAGAAAGAAGAAAGGTTAGTATGATGTGGGTTAAGGACACGATAATAGCTATTTGAAAGAGAACCTTACCATGAGAATGGGCCCTCATCAGTTCGAAAGCTTGCGCCATGAGCGCTCGAAGTATGACATCTATTTCCAGATGTCTTTGATCCACTCCTTAAGCCGGGGGGGGGAGGGGTCATATTTTTGCAACCGGGCAACAGCTGCACGATCACAAATACGAATGGTGAGAAAGAAAATGAAAAAACATTGACACTTAAGGAAGGACTGCACTTACGAGATGCATTCCACTTCTCGGGGAATGGCATAAACTTGGGAGGGATCAGATCTTCAGTCTTCACCCGAACGAAGCGCCCCTGCCAGCCTCGGTCTCGGTCTTCGTCAATACTTAAAAAGGGGCCTTGTTGGCACGATAAGTGAGCTTGATTAGTCTCCCTCAAAAAATTCGGTGACTGTATAGACGGAGCAGGTGGTCGATGGTGAACCGACGAGACTTGGTGTTATTCAAGAAGTAACAGAGGAGGATCACGATCCTCCATAGAGACTGATGGATTTTTTCGAGGCACACATCGTACCTCTTACAAAAATCCAAAACAACCAGGTTTACCGGGCCTAGCGTGAAGGGGTAAGTGTAAACACTTAAATACCCCTCCACATGGGTTGTAATAGCATCCTCATGCCCGGGGACTACTATGTCTTTGCCTTCCCATTTATAGTCCTCTCGGATCGCAGGAAGGACGTCTTCAGTAACAGAGCATATGTACCTTGATGCTCCTTCACCCCGGTCCTGTTTGGATGAGGGTTTCTCGACCTTGAAGTCGTCCCCAATTGAACAACCCCTGGGAATAAACATCTTCAAAGGGGATCGGGAACCGGTTTGGTGGCAATCAACTCTGTGGCAGCCACTTCGGGAGCAGCCATCTTGAGAATAACTATTTCAGGAGCGACCGCCTCAGTACCGACGGTCGGTTGGGAAGATGAAGAGGTAATTTGCTGAGGGACTGACTTGGAAGTTTTTGCCATTACTGTCTGAAAGTTTGAAGATTTAAAGAAAAACTATGGAGGTTTGAAGGGAAAAGTTTGAAGGCTGAAGAACACCGTATAAAGATTCGAAGAAAATCTGGGTAAGAACCCAAGAACAACTATGAGAATTTGAAAATCAAGGATGAAGATATGAAGGTTTGAAGGAAGTTGGTGATAGTTAGAGAATTCGAAGGTAGAAGCTTGATCGAAAAGTGGAAAAAGAGTAGGGGATATAAGCTTTTATATGGGAAGCTCGCGATGCTTCGCATTCGGAGGCAATCAGCCGATGGTTGACACGTGTCCGAAGACAGAACGACACGACTAATGGGACGTTTCGACTTCTTCGTCGTTTTGGTTGTAACGTACGGAGGAAGGAACCGAAGAACATCTATCGTTTCTCATCGTTTCGGCAAATCTGCTCTCTAAGAAACGAAGGGACTATATGTTTACGAGTAAAACCGAGGCTAACGAGTACCCCAATTTACCGGTAGGGCAAACGAAGCAAGGACGTAACTAGAAGAAACCGAAATCAGATCTAGGAGCCTCTCGCATCAAGGCCCGAATAACATACCTGCCCTCGGAACCATAGAGACCACACCCCCTTCCGAATTTGGTTCGTGTTCCAATACCTCAAAAAATATTACCAAACGTTCGGGCACGATTAACAAAGATCCATGATATCCGTGCCCAACCGGATATCACGACGCAGATCTCGGCCCATATCAACAACAGATTAGTGATTAGCGAAAAGGAAGATTTTTACCTTTCTTAGAATTGTACTTAGGGTAAAACTCCCTTGCTATATAAGGGGGAGGTTTATTATTCAACAGACAGTGTAACACGCATATCAAGACAATATACATCTATTTTATTTGCTCCTAAAAGTGATTCAAAGTCCTTAATTTTGCTCATAGTTCATCATAAGTGTTTGGTTCTGAACCAAAGGTAGGTTAATTGTTAAGCTCATAACCGAGCCCGGATTCAATACTGCTACTGGTTTGGCTGTTTATTCTATCTTTAATTTGCTCATCTAACGTTATTAATTACTTGTATTGAATTAGTCCACATATCCTTAAAACCGCGTATAAATTCAATTGTTATCCATTTTAAAGGGTAAACAATATAAACCTGAGATCTTTGTAGGAAATAATAAACTTAAAATTTTGAATTCACCTTCGACCTTACATGGACAGGTTTAGTAAGGAAGAGAAGGAGGCTATGAACCATCGGCTCGGAGGTGGCAAATAAGCAATCTTTACACAAATTGCTAGTCATATTCATTGTTTACTTTTTCTACTCATATACATAGTTTATACGTAAATTATGCATATATTATACTTTTGCACGACTATTTTTAGTTTAAGCGATTGGGTGAGTGGCAACTCACATCCTTCAACCTTCATACGCCCCTAATCAGGTTGGTCCTCTTAGAGATTAGTCTGGTCTGGGCCTCCTAGAATAAGAGGTCTGAGACTCCGAGCCGGTTCCGGATTTCTTTGAACCGAAATGAACCCAGCCTCGAGCCGCTAGAGAGCCGGCTACTCAAGAAAAAGAAAAACCCAATAAATATTCATGTCCAAAGTTGAAAAAATGTTGATCTTTCACATCACTGATAAGATGTTATAGTAAGGGCAATAACAGTGAATGTTGAATTTAGACAAACATATGTACAGATTCGTTTAGATTAACTACGTATGTAAAGTCTTGCATTGCACATTTTGTACTTTTACTAATGGATTTAAGTTTTGTGCTTTTAGATGGATATGAGTTTTGTGGTATAAAAAAATATTTATACGATCAAATCACTTACAAGATAATTATAAATAAATTTTTATAATAAATATTAATTAATAATGTGATAAAAATTGTAATCAAATTGTTATTAAATAATTAGATTATATTAATATAAAACAAATATTTATATTATAATATAACTTAAATCATTTAGTAATTAGTCATAGTTGCAGTTTTTTTTTCCTTATAATAATCCTTATTAAATTCACAAGCCTAATCTTCTTTATTTTAGGTAACCTAAACTTAAAGTGCTTCAATAACTTCACCTTTTGAGTCTTTTGTTTTTTTTTCCCTATCTTCTTTTCTCTTTTCACGTACTTCAATTATTCGTCAACTAGAAGACTTTGAAGTTGAGTGAGAGTGTGTATGTGTTTTTTTTTCTTTTCTTTCACGTGCGATGACTCACTAGACAACGAGAAATTATTCAAAAAATTCGTAACCAAATTGGCTTAGGAGGACTTGTTCTCCTATTTAAGTTGCTAATGAAAGTGATAGTTTAGACCGCTTCTGTTGATGTTTTTATTTAAGATGAAATAGTCTTAAAATGAGGGTGAATGAGAAATGGAGGGAAAAATAAAATTTTTGAGTAAAATTTTAAGTTTCCCCCTCTTGACAATGAGACATTGTCCCATATTGGAAGATAAAAAGATTTTTGGTGGGTATATATATAATTGTTCTTCTTGTAGCTCTTAAAGAGTTAAGAAGAAAGCAAGCCTCGCGCCGTCGTCGTCGCTCGCTCGGCTTCGGCTTCGGATTTGGTCGATTGATTGATTAATTTTTTGGACCAAATTTATTTGTTAATAGTAAATATTAAAGTAAGATTATCCGCATTTGTAATGGATATGTTCCAATCCGTGTATTGACCACCACCTGCAATATTTCAACTAATATTGTCTAAAATGCTTGATAAATTTTGTTATTTGATCCTTGAAAAAATTACAGTTGTTTCCATAAGTAGGGAGCAATTCGACAGTCGCCAACAAGGGTACTTATGGTGGAGTAGGAAGTATTCCTTCATTTTTAACCATAAGTTTTGGATTCGAGCCATAGATATGAAATCGTCTTTGTTAGAGAGCGTTTTACCTCTAATATGAAATTTTTCAGCGTGAATTTAAATTTAGTCGGGCCCAATACAAGTACCGCACACTGGGGGTGAGAAGCCAAAAAAACAGGGAGTAACTCAAGACCATATTCTCCTCGTCGTGTCCAAAAAATGAGAATTGATAAAGGCAATTATTGAAGTAGAGCTGCATGAATGCTAGAAATTGTTGAAGCGTACAAGGTAAGCAAAGGTTTAAGAATTGCCAAATGACCAATTTTGAACATCTCTCAAAAGTTAAAACTACATCTCGTCCTCTTTATAGTACGGGAAAAAAAAATGGTTCGTATTAGTTATTTAGTTTGTGTTAAAATATTATAACTAGGAAATTGGAGTTAGCAATTTCATTTTACATCATTTGAGTGCAGGATTCATATATCGAATTTTTCGCTCTTCTTCCTTCCTTCTCCAACTCACAGGCCACTTCGCTTCAAGAAAGAAAAAAAAACTAATGTTAATTTTTTTTAATAACTACGGTGTCTGCAGGGGCGAAGCTATGTTGGCCCAAGGATGATCAACTGACCACCATTCGCCGAAAAATTATACTACGTATAAGGTAAAATATTACTTATTATTGATTAAAAATAAACTTTGAACACCCTTGCATAGCCCACTGGCAAAGAGTGTTCAAAATCAACACCCTAATTTTGAACAGCCTTATTGATTTTTCTGGCTTCGCCACTGGGTGCCTCGCCAGCTTGCGCGTACCTCTATTAATATTAATTTGTTATATTCTAATAATTACAACTTCCCCGATCCACTTTAGTTAATTTTTTGGCCTTTTTCTTGTAGTTGGTAATATTTGATTTTTTCATATATCAAGAAAGAATTAACTTCTTTTTTTCCAAAATTGTCCTTGGAGTAAAGAGCGTAAGAGTATTTGTTATATTTTTAATGAACAAATTAAGGCTAATATAATTAATTTTATTATAAATTAACGCTAAAAAGTAAATTTCTTAATATATGTAAAAATAGCCGCAAAAATCAATTTAAGTGAATTGGAAGGAGTACCGTATAAGTCGTTGATTCCAATGTTAACACCCTAACAAAATGTATGAGTTTCTTCAAAGTTTGGGTACTAAATTTAGAACTGAAGGAATCCCGTTAAACTTTTTGGAAGAAAGGTACAAAAATAAGGTCCAAAGATCCTGCATTGGGAATTAAAGCCCATCTACTTTCCCCATAAAGATCTTGAGAAAGAAACGAACAACCAAACAAGGCCTGACAAAACTACGACTCTTCATTTTTCTTTTCTTAATACCTTTTCACTTAACGATAATTAGGGGTATACATGGGTCGGGTTGGTTCGAATTTTTAAATTATCAAACCAAAAGAATTGTATCATGTTATTAAATCTAAATACCAAATCAAACCAATAAAAATCGAGTTTTTTAATCTCGGATTTTTCGGGTTTCGAATTTTTATTTTTTTTTCATAAAGTCTTCATAACACAGAACTTAAAAATTTGTGCTCCAAATATTTCTTTAATCTTAGTAAGACAGAGCTATATAAGATATTTTTAGTAAAATAACATAAATATGAGATGAGTCATGATATTGTACTAAAATATTCAACAATAAAGATAATAAAATTGCATAAAATAAATATTATTAATAAGCCATAATGAAAATAAAAATAAAAATTATGACTAATAAGTACTATTATTTACATGACTGACTACTAAAAAAAATAAGTTATACATTTTATCTAAACCATGAAAAAACTAAAAAATTAGATATTCAACACTATTTTCATTCATAGTATAATTGAATTGAATGTCTTTTATTAGCATTAGTATTGATTTGATTTTGGTTTAGGATTTATTTGAGTTACTAACATTTATGGATTATAAAACTTATTGGAGCATCTAAAAATTATAAGCCCAAACTTGAAATAATACGTTAAAAGATAAAATTATGAAAAAGCTTAAGAAATATTTATAAACTAACTACCATAAATATTTGTATGTATTAAATATATTTAAAACTTCTATACATATAATGTCGGGTTGGTTTGGTTTCGTTTTGACTTTTTTTAGTTAAAATCAAACCAACTCAAATATGGTCGGGATTTTTTTCCAACACCAAACCAAATCAAACCAAATCATAGTCGGGTTTTGTTTCTCGGTTTGACTCGGATTATCTGGTTGGTACGGTTTGTCAGTTTTATTTGTACACTCCTACCTACAATAGTGGTTCTAGACATTATACTATGAATTATGTCTAACTCTCCAAATATATTTTTTTTGAAAACTATTTCTAACAAAAATACTTTAAAAAATGAGTAATTTTTGATAACTTGATCAATCAGACAACGTTAAATAATAGGCAGAATAACCTAACATATATATGTACTTATTCCGATTTGATATTCCGATCCTTGTACTCCACAAAGTTTCATCCAGACATCTCTACTCGTTCAAAACAACTCTTTAAAACCCTCTCGACCTCGCGTGCTCTTCAATGATCCTATGTGAATGACACATCCATGTCCACCTCAAAAGTTTTATGCCACATCATTATTTTTTCACTTCATTTCAAAATTTCCTACTCCTTTTATTTTATTTTCACTTCACTTCTTCCCTCTACTCTCTATCTCTGCTTATTCCCATCTCTATGCTACCACTTTCACCACCCCAAATAGTCTCCCTTCCCCTCATTAATGCACCTTCACAACCCCCAAAAATTCCCTGAAAGAAAAAGAAGAAAATCAAATAGTTAATAGAATTAACACTTCCTAAATCCTTACAAATCGCAGCCATCCCACCCAAAATAAGACACTTCGGAATCATGCAATTCCCACTCCTCTGCGGAGATCTTAATCTTACTTATGATGATTTCAAGATATTGTTTCAACAAGAAGACCCATATAATCTTTATCATTTTTATGAATAAAAAATTGTTTAAAAAGAGGAAAAAAAAACCCATGTTCATTTGGGTCTCCAACTTCTATTATCTGAATGAAATCTCACCTACTGGCCTATATTGTTAGCAAATTAGGTATTGTTTATTAACTTACCTTTAGATTTGGTTTTCTTCTTTTACAAACAAAATGGAAGCAAAAATCAGAGGTGAAAGATATTTTTTTTGCGATATTGAAGAGGTAAATCTTGGGATTAAACATTATATGTAGTCACATATGAAGGGAGAAGAAAAGGAGTATATTGGGGCGGGGGGGGGGGGAGGGGGGTTAAAATTGATGACTAAGGAGGAAATTAAGGGAGGTGGATTGGGGGAGAAGAAACATGAAGGGAGGAACCTTTTAATAATAAAGTAATAATTTCTTAACTTTTTTTTTAATTTTCTTTTATTTAATTTTTTTCTAAATCAAATTCATTGTTTGCACTCACTTTATACGCATGCATTTCACACATTTCATCCAACTCAGCAGATTCAATGCCACATAAGCTTGGTCAATGGTCAGAGGCGTTTAAAATACTAATTTTGATTGAGTAGAAATGTCTGGATAAAACTTTGTGGAGTACAAAGATCAGAAAGTCAAACTGGAAGAAGTACAGCTAACAAAGTAACGGGTAAGGAACTCCAACCGGACCAGACAGATTTTGAAAACTTGATCAAACATACAACATTGAATATTGCAAGTACTAACAAGCAAAGAACTCCAATTTCAAAATTATGGCGTTATTCCCAAGGACTAAAACCAATTAGGTGCATACACACACACACACACATACATATATATATATATATATATATATATATATATATATATATATATATATAAAATTGTGTATAATAAATTCTTAAAGTATCCATTTATCATGAAACTAGATGAGAAACTTTGCAATCTTAAAATTGTTGTTCGTAGGTGTTTAGTTAATTTTTTGAAAAATAAATAAATTATCATCATTTTCATTTAATCAAGGATAGATAATGATATTTGGGATCATAATTTATAATTAATTTCTTTTAATAACTTATATAAAATTAAACAATAAATTATAACTTGTTTAAGTTGTTCCCATTAAGATGAAAACACTACGTGCTATAATACTCATTTTAACATCCGGTCAATGTTAAACATAAACATCAAAATTGAAAAACTAATTTCAATGATATTGTTTTCACATTATATTTGAATATTACAAGAGAATACATTAAAGCTACATGTGTCATCTATATTAACGTATTTTCTAGAATAAAAAGCATACCAAATAAACTAATCTTGAATGCATCCAAATTAGTCTTGCAATTATTTCAACGTTGGAAATAATCAGCTACTTGATGAAATTTTAAACGAATGACATCATTCTTTACAACATGATAAAAGATGGAAAAAAATTACGATTTTACTTCATGTCTTGTATACAACAAAATCAAGAGAAAATTTTAGTACAGTAAACAAAGAGAACTTCCAAGAGGATTTGCATCCGTAATGTGACAATTTACTACTTTTAACAGAGAGAACCAAAAAGAAATAAACAAATATATACATGATATAAATTGGAGTAATCCAATATATTAGTTCAAATTATATTTTACTATAACTCGTTTAAAATGATGTTCTGGTGATAAAATGATAAACATTTGAATTATCTATATAAATTATACATTTTTTTTTTCTCAATTAAGAAAATAAAAGAATTATTTTCGTTTTTCTATAAATTTGTCACATGTTAATTTTCTAATGAAACTATATAAAAATCAATAGATAATATTTAAGACAATTTATTGATAATTGAAAATTTATCATGGAAGAACGGAGTTCAAACCATATAAATTAAATTTTCACACCAATTAAGCATATAAAATATAGCCTACAAATATCGTCACTTAAATTAAATTTTGAGGTTTAACAAATCATAGTTTTAAATTGAAAAATTTTCAGTTTGAAATCGCCTTTAAACAATGTGGATAGATGAAAACTTTTTAATTTTTATTTTTAATTGCCTTAAAAGAGTGTGGGTAATTATGAAAATCTTGTAAATATTTCTCAATACTTCTTTTAATTGTTCTATTAGTTAAAAATTAATTCTCTGTGGACACTTTCATTTGACTAAAACAAAATTAATAATTTGATCAAATGAGAAAAAGAACGTTTGAAATGAGTATTTGCGTGTACTCCCTAAAGAAATGCTTGTCAGCACAGGCAGAGTACATAGAAGAGTTGTGGCTTGGGAAAATGTAGGGTCCATGTGTATATTAATGAGAACACAATTTGCATTTGAGGAATGCAAACAATGCGGAGCTTTCAATAAAATAACTAAGGGTGTGTTTGGTACGAAGGAAATATTTTTTAATTTTTTATGTTGGTGGATTAAATATTTTTGAAAATAATTTTGTTATGAATTCATTTTTCTTCAATTAATTTTGTACAATGAGTAGGGAAAATATTTTTTAAAACTCTCTTTCAATTTTTTTCACCCCTCCACCCCAAATTCACACCCTACTATCCCGATACTTATATACCCACTTACCACCGTGCACCCCGATCTCATCCTACCCCACCCCAACCATAGTATCCTCTGGGCACCCTCCAAATCTCCCCCTGCCAACCCAACCCCGACCCAACCCAACTCAACCCTCCATCCACTTCTCCCCTGCCGCCCCTTCACTCCTTTCCCGTCCTCACCCATTTCATCTTTCATAGCGTTTGTCTAGATTATATATTTTCAAGGAAAAAAATCTGCTAACTAATCAAACACTATAGAGTATAGTAAGAAAATTATTTATTTTTCAAGAAAATTTTTTTCAATACCAAACACACCCTAAAGTATATTCCAATAGTATCTATCTTATCATATGAACTGAATTGGGAAAAAGAAAAAGAAAAAGAAATAAACTTTTTTTATTTTTAGCATGCGTAAGAAATTATTTATATTCGATAGCTGAAAATATGTATAAAATTTGTATAATTTTTATATATAACATAGATAATATATATATATATATATATATATATATATATATATATATATATTTTTTTTTTTTCGGCTATACACTACTCCTATCATTTTCCAATAAAAGAAATTTTTAGCCGATCCATGTTCCAGATGGGTAGAATCTTATATTCAGTTATCCGTACCTTTCTTGCTGGCTACTGTTTGACTTTGACTGACAATCAAAAAGAAGCTTCTTGCACTATTGCAAAATCACATTTCCACTTCTCTTTAAAAAAAATTAGATATGAATACCAAAATCTTCCTCGTGTCTACCTAGCAAATTTTCTTCTGTTTTTTTTTTTTTAAAGCCATTCACCTTTCTGATTGAGCCCTTGAACTCCAGGTAAATTTTCACTGTTAAAAAGTTTCATCTTTTCAATTTTCTTCTCATTTGTTGGTGACAGTAAAAATGTATGTTTTACCATATTGGTACATAATTTTTCTGTAGTTTCCAAGTACATAGAATTTACTAAAAAATTCGAACTAATCTTTGTTGATTTAGCTCCAATACATTGGGACAGAGGAAGTATTAGTTGTATATTTATTTCTGCAGAGATCCATTTTCTTCTATAAATCTGTGTAAGAAGGGCTTTTTATTTATCTATTGATATACATGCTTAGTTGTAAAAATTCAGAGATATTGATATATGGGTTGTCTAGTTTTTAGCTTCTGTGCAGAAAGGTTCAGTTATTGTGAAGAGTAGATGGAGATTGATAAAGCAATTAGAGAATGTGAGGACAGTAGATTGAAGACAAAGTATACTAATGCAATATACGTTATTCAAAGAGCGCTCACTCTTTATTCGTAAGCTTCTCTTTTTCCTCTTGTCTTTTTGAGGGTCTTCTTCTTGCTATGTGAATTGATTTCAACATTTTTCCTTAGTTGCACTGTATAATGATACTTAACTTGTCGATAAACTTGAATATAGAACAATATGTGCGTTAGCCAGGGGCGAAGCTATACTATGTAATTGATCACCCTTCGTCGGAAAATAACACTGTATATATAGGTAAAACATTAGGTTATAAAGGTATATAACATATATTGAACACCCTTTGTCGGTGATTTTTTTAATTCTTTCAAGTTTGAACGCCCTTGGGAAAATTCCTGGCTTAGCCCTAAGCCACTTGCGTTAGCTATGTGGAACATGTTTTCATATTTTAGTTTAGGTTATCTTTTCTGGGTTATTTTCTAGTGTTTGGTTGGGTAAAAATTAGGTGACACATGATAATTGTACATGGCGGAGGATAGGATAATGATGATAACGTTTTGGTCATATGTTTTGAGCGTTAGACATGAAATCCAAGTGTAGGTTGAAAGAAGGTAGTATGAAGTAAGACCATGGTATATTTGTTGGAATATATTTTCCTTGGAAAACAGTTTCCAGTTTCCAGCACTACAAAATGATTTCATTATGAAATTTTTTTCTCCATACTAAATGTCCTAAAAATGGCCCGTTGTTAAGTTACAATTTCAACATGTAAATTGGGACAATTGCATAGGTCGAAAGCTTGAAGCAGACAAACTAGAGGGCTTTCTAGGAATGCTTTTAGTAAGATTGGTTCCTCCTCCTAGCTACTGATTGACTAATAGGAAGAAATGTTGCTATTCTCAAGAGCAGCATTTTAAATTCTGCTACCCGAGCAGAGTTTCATGCATACTTGATTGCAATCTAGTTCAAGTGATGGGTATAATTTAGTTGGATATAGGTATTTACTGGGAGATTAGTTTTATAGTCGAATCGATCTGATAAATGATTGCTGAGCGGAAGGAAGGATAGAAGTTTGAGAATTATAATCTGTTACCAGTACGGAATAGGTCAATACTGCATTAATTGCTTACTGTCATGCTTTTGTGTGGTGCTATTAGTTCTTTTTAAGTAAGTTGTAGTTGGAAATTTGAACTTCACTCTTAAGGTTTTATGAGACAAACAAACATGGTCTAAGCATAAAAGAACAATAATGATGTTTACATCTTTAAACTCGAAAATATGAGTGTTTGTGTTAGTAGTAAATTAAGGTCAACTGGCTGTCATTAGGGACAAAGTTTCAAATGTTTTTTTAATTTCTGTCATTAATTTAATGGTATTTGATGAAGTGTTGTCTGTCTACGACTTGATTGATTCAGTGTAGCATTGTGCTCAAGTGAACTTCTGAAGAATCAGTGAGTTTATGTTATATGCCTTAGTTTGTAGTATGTGGTGCATATGATTTTAAAGCACATTATTTAGTTAAGAACCCTATGTCATGATGTCCAAACAGTAAATAGGTGACTTTGCATGAAATTAAGAGAATAAAGTTTCAATGAGTTATTATATTAACCATGGTAGTACAATGCTAAATAATACTTCAGAATATTGAATACAATAATATGTAGCTGATTATTATTTGTTAATCTGAACTTTTGGAAATGGCACAATTTTCCTCTATAGAAAGCGGTCATTCTTTTTTGGAGAAACTACTTAAAAAATATGGAAAAAAATGGTACAGAAGGAATATCATTCTAAGAACAGTAGTTGATTTGGTAGTTGTCACTAGCACTTTCTTATATGGTGTACTTGGTTTGGTGTTTCTCATCCTTTTCCCTTCTGTTTGTAACCCCGACCCCTTAAATAGTATACAAGAGGTTGCATTGAGCTTCAATGGAGGGAAAGATTCTACTGTAAGTTTCTTACATGCTTCTCATCTCTAAACTCTCAGTCTTTTTCCTTGTTGTTTAACCAAATATGCATATTAGATTTGGTGTTTGAAAGAAGTCTTTTAAGTTTGGTTAGACGCTGTACGAAAATGTATGGATATGTGAGAGATTTAGAGAATCTCTGGTTCTAGATAATCGCAGATTATTTCCGAAGACAAATTATTGAGTAGTGAAATTCAAAGCGTTCAAATGGAGTGGAACGGGTATAGAGAATTCATATAACTGACTCCAATTAGTTTGGGTTTGAGGCAAGTAGTTATTGCTGTTGTGTTTAACCAAATATGTGATGTTTGATTTTGCAATTCAGGTTTTGCTTCACCTACTGAGAGCAGGCTATTTTTTGCATAGAGCTGAAGAAAGCTGTTCACAAGATGTTGTTGGTGAAAACACATTTCCAATCCGGACAATATATTTTGAGAGCGCGTCTGCTTTCCCTGAAATCAATTCATTCACCTATGAAACTGCAGCCACGTACGTGAGAAATGATAACTTGTCTTTCGTGCCTCCTATATGAACAACGTATTAGGATTGATTCTCTCTAATGACACCACTACATTGATTATCATTTAAACTGATCCTTCTTCTCTGAGCAGTTACAATTTGCAAATGGATATTATTCGCCTTGACTTCAAATCAGGTTTGGAGGCTCTGCTTAAGGCTAATCCAATTAGAGCTATTTTTCTTGGTGTCCGAATTGGTGATCCTACTGCGGTAATAAAATTCCTATTAAACTTTTCCAACTGCTCGGTGATTGTCAAAATCTTGATAAATGTGGTATATGGCTGACTGATGCATATTACATGCCTATCAGGTAGGCCAGGAGCAATTCTCGCCGAGTTCACCTGGGTGGCCGGCTTTCATGAGGGTGAATCCAATTTTGGATTGGTCATACAGGTTGGATGTTGCCTAACAAACCCTCCGTATATCGATTCTTCTTATCGTATTACTGTGGGAGTATGTATAATTGCCTCTAAAGTTGGAGAGTACTGGAGCAGTGGCTTTTGAATGCTTTGATATTCGGCATCAACATTAAGACTTACTTGTTCGAGGAATTAAAACGAAGGTTGCATCTGCATCTAGGATTTTAAACCAATTAATCCAACAAGAAATTGCTAAAGGATAATAGGTCCCTAGGCTTGATTTCAGTGGTAAGGACGCATCACGAGATGTGTAGATAGAACACACATCACAAGTTCAAACCCTGCCTCTAACAAGGAGCCGATATTTAACTGGAAGCAGTGTAGCGGGGCAGGACCATATTTCCGCGAGTTTTGGACGTGTGGGCCAATTGGGCTAGGTCCAGCTAATTCACAGGGGATTTCTCAGTTATCACGAGAAAGGAAAAAGAAAGAAAGAGGAACTTGCTAAAGGAAAAGGAATTGCAAAACATGCTAAAGTGCTTGAGTTATATTAAGATTATGTCCTAAATGCGGAAATTAGTATTTTTCAGAAATTTATGGATAAAAGAACTGCTATTTTGATGAAACGCATCAACATAGAAGGTCCTCTGAATCATAGCTGGGAGGATGGGGATGGATTTCAAACTACTTGGATTAGCTTTTGAAATTGGCATTTATTTTGTTTGAATATAAAGTTTAATGTGAGGCCCAGGGAATAAAAAAGGTTAAAGTTCAAGTCAAAGAAACGATTTACTATGTTAAAAATTACTTCATGTGTGCACTGCCATATATGCTTTAACGTACTATCAATATTGCATCTGTTATTGCTCATGGCGAGTGATGATGGTCTTTTTGGCTATTGTATTTAGGTGAGCATTAATCAAGCTTTATGATTGTAGTGTCTTTTACTGATAAAATAAGGTCTATACTTGGCCTTTTATAGTTTTACTTAGGGTTCGTTTGGTACGCGGGATAAGGTGGGATAAGGTAAGGGATTAAATTTATACCATGTTTGGTTGATGGTATAAATTTATCCCAGGAGAGATAAATTTATACGATCAACCAAACATGGTATAAATTTAATCCCAGACTTAATACTGGATATACCACCTTATCCCATCAAACTTGGGATTATTTTATCCCACCTCCCAAGTGGGATAAAATAATCCAGGGATTATAATCCTGGGATTATTATCCCGGGATAACTTAGTCCGCTTACAAGTAGGACTTAGAATTATGTTTTCACTTCTTTGCTAGCACCAAGAAGGGACGTAGACAATTTTAATGGAACGACTCAACAACAATAACAAACAACACCTTAATCCAAGCTTGTTGTGGTCAGCTATATGAATCTTCACTATCCATTTTGCTCCATTTAGGCCCTTTTCTTTCCAATAATCAATAAATGGGAAAACCCGAGCCAATATAATCTGACTCATGCAATAGACAAAGAACAAGTTCTTAGGCATTGTTTCATTTCTTTGCATGCAGTTCTACTGTAGGCATTTTCTTTTATAGCTCACCCATTTCAGTTAACAGCATCTCCTGTTTTACCTTTGGCAGAGTTTTATTTGACTTTTCCATGGAAGATGTTCATCTAGCTATTTTTCTTTTGAAAAGCAGTTGTCTATTCTTGTGCTTGTTTTGGCAAACAAAATGACTAACCTCTTAAGTTTGATATGGCAGAGATGTATGGGCCTTCCTTTTGGTATGCGAGGTTCGGTACTGCAGCCTTTATGATCAGGGGTAACTTTTTTGTTATGTTGCTTCAATTTTTTTTATATTGGTTCTTTATTCTGCTGCATGAAAAGGATGAACCACTTTCCTTTATCATTGTTTTCGAGATTTATACTAAAACTATGACATATTTACTCATGTGAAGTGGTAGTAATAACTTTTTTCTTTTCTAGTCCATCTTACTTATAGAGGTGCACCTGCATTTATTTGAACATTCTATTTCACTGATTTCATAGGTATACTTCAATAGGGAGCATTCATGACACTGTTCCTAATGCACTGTTGTGCATCAGTAACAGCAACAACAGTGAAGAAAAGTTTAAACCAGCTTATTTACTTCCTGATGGAAGGCTGGAAAGAGCTGGAAGGGCAAAGAAGCAATTATCTTCCATTAGCAATGGACTTAAATTCAAGGATTTGAATTCCGATAGTGTGCTTACTGCTTCAGTCATAGCTGTGGGTGATGAAATTTTGTAAGTTATTGTTTCTACACCTTTAAATCTGATGCTCCTTGTATTATGGTGACATGTTCTTCTGAGGCTTCTTGTCATTATATCTGAGTTATGGTGCATTTTGAGCCAATCTCTTATCCCAAGTACATCTGTTCTTTTTTATCTATTTTCTGATAAGTTCCTTATACAACTCTTCTTGATTTATGTTTCGCGGTATTCTTCTTTAGAAGTTCAAGTCAATCTGTCGGGAGCATATATTTTACTTTCTGATTCTCTTCTTGTTGGATATTCAACTTGAATTATGCTTGTGTTGTTTTTAGATACAACTGAATCATTTGGGATGTCCGGACTTGGATCACTTCTATATGCATCTAGTTATCTGGAATCTAGTGTTAATAACGTATCTTTGAGAATGAGTTATCCTCTATTTCAAACTAATTTTTCCTCTCTAGGTTAAACTTTCAATCGAGAATTGAACAGGCATCAAGGAGGTTATTTTGGTGTATAAACAGCAGTGCCCTTTCATTTTCACAAGACTCATTTGGGAGGTTTCCCATCCTTTATTTGTGTGGAATATTTTTGGTAGTTTATGAGGATAGTTACACTGTGAGGGCAGGCATGTGATAGAGTCTAGTTGACATGTTATTTAAACAAATTTTGAGGTATATTAGGAGATCAGCTGAACATGGAGAGGCTTCCTCAATTCTTTTGATTCCATTTGTCAAAGTAGATATGTAATGCAATAAACAAAATCTTTCAGTTTGCACATAGTATATCTTTGGCAGAGAAATTGGTACCAAATAAATATTTACATGTGCTATGACCCTTACTATGGTATTCTGCTATTTGCCTATTTGTAGTTGCTTGCTTATCAGGTATGTTTATCTTGGTTCCATAGCTCAGGTTTGGCACTGTAGAGGACAAGTTGTGGTCTTTGTTGTGTAGAAAGCTCCATTCCATTGGTTGGGCTGTATCGCTGCTTGCTGTGACTCGAAATGACGTGAGTAATATGTTATGACTTAACAACTTGTGTAATTTTTGCTTCTTTTTCAACTTATGTGGTAAGCATGAGCTTGACATTAATTTTCCATTGGAAGTTGCGTTTCTGATAGATACTAGAAAAGTGAGCCATTCTTCCATTTTTTCTTTTTGGATTGTTTTCTTCCTTTTTTTTCCTTTTGCCCTGCATTCCGTTCTTCATCTTTTGCAGCAATCCAGCTTGCAGCCAAAACAATAAAGGGAATAAATTCTTGCAAGTTGATGCACATTTAAATCAACTAACAACTACAAAGCAGATTGAGTTATAAACTTTATAGAGTGACTCCCAAAATGATAAAGAAAAGCTTTGAATCTTTGTAACAAGCTTCATGATCTCCTAGCAATTGAAATATTCTCTCGACCATGCCGAGCCAACTTCTAGGTAGAAAGGTCTGTCGTGTTACTTTCCTGGAGCAGCATCATGTTTCTTCATCTTTTTTTTTTGGTAACAATGTAAAATTACCATTAACATCAAAACAATTACACTTATAAGGCAACCTTAGTCTGTCCACAGTTCGAGGCCCCCAACTCACCAATATCTAATTACATAGTAGCCGTTGGACAAAACTCCTACACCTATAAGCTTTCTTTGACATCCTCATATGTTCTACTCTTTCTGTAATTTCCCTCTATATTTGTGTTACTATCTCTATTCTATTTACATTTTTTCCTTGAAAGATTTTAAAATTCCGAGCTCTCCAAGTGTGGTATATCACTGCTCCATTAACTGCTGCTATCACCTCTTTTTAAACTGCTTCCAATGTTTCCTTTTAATCATTTCCAGCATCAGCTTGAAATCTCCTTCCTGTACTGACTGTCCTATCCACTGGTTGATCTCTTGTCTAACTGCTTTGATCCAGCCCGGTCGACAAACAAATGCTCCTTTGTTTCCAGCTGCTCTTCTTCGCACAAGCTGCAATTTATGTTTTCCACAGGGATTTGCATCCCTATTAGTCTGTCTTTGGTAAGTAGTCTCCCTTGAATTGCCAACCACATGACAAATCTGTGGCGAGGTAGAGCCAAAGCAGTCCATACCAAGTCTGCTATTTCTAGTCGTGGTTGCTGATTTATCATAGCAAGATAACTGTTGGTTATAGAGTAGCGACCTCCTGAAGTTAGTATGTATCTGTCTTGTGAATACCATCCTTGCATCTCTCCTTTTAGGGAGTTTAACTTCCTCCAATACCAACTACTATCCATAGGATGACTGTGTGTCCAAATATTATGGTCAGCTTTCATATAAACACCATGAACCCATCTCACCCAAAGGAACTCTTTGTTCATTACCAACTGCCACAGTAACTTTCCTACTGATGCCATGTTCCATATTTTGCAGCCTTTCACATTCAGACCTCCTAGTTTCTCTGGGCAGCAAACTTTCTCCCATGCAACCAATGCTACTTTCTTCTGTCCCTCAGTCTTCCCCCACAAATATTCTCTACATAGTTTATCCACCTCTTTTAACACACTTTGGGGTAGAATAAAGACAGCCCCCCAGAAACTATGTATAGAAAAGAGCACTGCATTAACAATTTGTAATCTCCTTGCATAAGACAACTGCTTAGAGTATGTGACAGTTATCCTATGTGTGATCTTCCTTATCAGCATTTGGCAATCAATCTTGTTCCATTTCCTTGGTGATAGAGGTAAACCTAAGTACCTGATAGGAAATGTGCCCAGTGCAAATCCTTTTTTTGCTAACAGCATGTCCCTGACTCCTTCTTCTACTCCAACTAGAAACATGCTGGATTTTTCCATATTGGCAATAAGGCCTGAGACTTTGCTGAAGTGATCTAATGCTTCCATAACTCTATTTACTGAGTTCTCAGTACCTTTACAAAAAATCACCAGATCATCTGCAAAGATGAGATGTGTCAGCTGTAACTCCTTGCACATAGGATGGAATCTAAAATCAGGCAACCTGCTGATAATCTTCAAAGTTCTAGAGAGGTATTCCATAACTAAAACAAATAACAAGGGAGATATTGGATCTCCTTGTCTCAATCCTCTCTTCCCTGCAAAGTAGCCATGACCCTCTCCATTTATCGTTACTGTGAACATAGTGGTAGTCACACATACCATAATCCATTGTATGAATCTGTTAGGGAACCCAAAACCTATCAATGCTTCCTCCAAAAATTCCCAGCTCACCATGTCGTAAGCTTTCCTAAGATCTATCTTCATTAAGCATCTTGGAGATGTTTTCCTGTTGTAGTGCCTTAGTAGGTCATGGCAGATTAGCACATTGTGCATCATAGACCTACCCTGTACAAAAGCTGATTGGCTAGCTGACACTATATGATGCACTGCTGGTTTTAGTCTCTCACAAATCATTTTGGAAATGCTCTTATAGATGACATTACAGCAAGTAATAGGTCTATATTGAGTTGCATTTTCTGGTACTTCCACCTAAGGAACTAGGGCTATATTAGTTGAGTTAATTTATCTCAACATCTTCCCAGTTTGGAAAAATTCCAACACAGCATCAGAGACATCCCTTCCTATTATTGACCAAGCTGATTTATAGAATCCACTCCCATAGCCATCCGGACCAGGGCTCTAATTGCTGTCAATTTGAAACATAGCCTGTTTAACTTCTTTCTCAGTAAATGGCTTCATTATCTCCAGTTGTTGAGTCACTAAGAGCAGTGGACCATTGTCTAGGATCCCTCTTACTGCATGTATCCTACCATTTGGTTTCCTCCCTAGTAGGTCTTCATAATAATCAACAAACATTCCAGCTATGGTATCAGGGTCAGTTTGCCAATTACCACTACTGTCTCTAAGCTGTGTAGTTGCTTGCTTTAGCTTCCGATGCTTGATGACTGAGTAAAAGTAACTGGTGTTATCATCACCCAACTTAATCCATGTTGCCTTGCTTCTTTGTTGTAAGTACATTTCAGCTAGAGATGAAGATTTCCTAAACCTGTGATAAGCTGCACTTTCTGCTTGTTGATACTCTAGATTGGATGGGCACCTATGAAGTTGGACTTGTGCCTACTTTAGTATTATCCTGTTCTCATTTGCTTCAGTAACAATATTATGAAAAGCCTGAGAGTTCAAGGCTTTCAGCTTCCTCTTTAGTGCTTTCAACTTCCTCACTACTGCAAACATTTTACAGTAGTTGAGGTCCCATTTTACAATGTTTCTTCATCTTGATAAGTCCCATTAAGTTGAAGTCAGTTTCTGCTCAATTTCCCACCTTGATACTTAAATCTTTGATGGACCTTGCATTTATAAGAGGAACTTTATGCTAGCTTTTGTTCTGATAACATTCTTTTCATATTTAGATAGATTCTGTGGCCGAGGAAGTTGAGAGGCGGAAGTCGACGGACGACATGGTAAATGTTTTTCTACTGCATGGATGCATTTATTTAATTGTTTCATTGCTTCTATAGGGCTTATTTGATATATATGCACCAGTCTGTTATATGTGTGAGTGCGCGAGAGGTAGAGTTCTGTCCACCTGTGTTGACATATCTATTCCGAAATTGATCTCTCTACAGGTATTTATATATGGTGGGGTGGGTCCATTGCATTCGGATGTCACAGTAGCAGGAGTTGCAAAAGCTTTTGGTGTTCGCATGGTATGTAATATAGATTTACTGGATTCTTCTGCTATTTCATGTTGCATGACTTCGTGAAAATAGCTTTCAAATAAATCATCCCTTTCAGCAGGCTTCACAAATTTGTATTGCTAGTAAGATATTACCTGAAAGCTCTCTCTGCTATACTTATATTTTTCCATGTCTTTGTCTGACATGGCACATGTCACACGCTTGGTGGAATGTGCATCAGATGCCCCATCGGTTTTGTTTTATGTTTTTCTTTTACCTTTGGGATTTAGTGTCTATTTGTGCATATAATAAAGCGCATATTTGAAGCTGCAATTTGTTACTTTTATTTCTTTTCTTTTGGGCTGGAAGGTCAAGTTACCATCATTAAATTGAGATGAAAAAAAAAACACGACAAAGAGATGGATGGAAGAAATCTTGTTACTAATTTACCAAGATAAAGTTACCTAGATGTCTGATTCCATAATTATGTTTAATAATGTATAATATCTGACTAGCTTTTTGTATACAGTTTTCTTTTCTGGTTTATAAATATATAAAATGCATAGAATGTGTATTAAATATAAACAAATCCACAAACTTCTTTTGAAATGTGCTATCCCTGGGTCATGTCCAACATATCTGAAAGATGCAACAGTCTTTTCCAAGTCATGCTGCTGATGGAACATTCTTTTAAAACTGTTATTTTAATACTCCACTTTGGAGTAATGTATCAGTGTCTCTAATCTTCTCATAAGTTCATTTTGCAGGCTCCTGATGAAGAATTTGAAGAACATCTAAGGCACCTGATTGATGAGAAATGCACCAGCGACAAGAACGAGGTTAAACCATAGTCATTCCTAAATTCCGCTGGGCCTGAAGTTTTCATTACACATATATATGCAAGAGTGGACAAGAATAGCAATAGTTTCTGTAGTACCTATGGTAATTAAAGAGCGTGACGAGAAATTCGATTTTGAGTTTTTACCTGTTGATAGAAATTAAGAAATTTGGCAGAAAAGCTCCTTACTTTGGGTTCGGTGTTGATTGAAAAGGAAACACTGGAGCTCCTTGGGTTCACTAGACCAGAAGTGTTATTGTTCTTCCTTGAACTTCAGAAATTGCATTTCTGCATCTTCATTTGTTGATGATTGAAATGTTGAGCCTATTCCGTATTGTCTTTATAGACAAAACGCTAAACATTGGAGGACCCTAGCAACTTAAAAAAATGATTTAATGTCTAATACCAGCTGAAGAAGGAGAATACAGGAAAACTAGTTCTCTTAGTGCTACAGGGTGAATCAGTCTTTGCAAATTCATTTCTTGTTTATCTGCTGGGGGAATGAAATCACATGGACTGAGTCGATAATATATACTGCACAAGATAAACGTATCATGCACCATAGTGTAGCTAATGTACAAGATAATCTGACTCTGAAAGGTGGAAAATAGTGCAATAAATCAGACACTAAAATAATATATAAGTATCAGGGAGAAGGTGTTATTTATATTTTTCAAATGTCATTAAATTTATGATTTCTAACATTCAAAACAATTAGAGCTTCTCTGCCTGTTAGAAACTTAGAATTAAATTATTGTTTCCTGTCCTATTGCAGATGGCACAGTTGCCTGAGGGTATTACAGAATTATTGCATCATGAACAGCTGCCTGTGCCTTTGGTATGTGGAGGCATTATCCAAGAATTTATGGTTATTATGATTATTTTCTTCTCTAATTTGATTCCCTCCTTATGTGTAAACTGCGTAACATTATTGGATTTTATTCTCAAGCGATCCATGTTTCCCGAGTTTTTATCATATAGTAATAAAAATCTTCATGTCCAGTTTGAAACCATGGTCCACTTATCCATAAAGGAAAAGCAAATTTATTTTAGATGTTGGTTTTTGTATGTATGCTGTGATGGTCTTTTCTTTTGGTCTATACATTTTTTTGTCGACATATATCTTAGGTATCTATCAATGGATCAATCCTCCACTGTGTACTGTGAATTGGGCATTACCTGAAGTCCTATTAGTAAACCAGTGGACTCTAGCATTCTCTTGTTTGTCATGAAGAAAAATTTCTTCATTTTCACCCTCTGCAAATTATTTTCTCTTCTTATACTTGCTTTTGCTCTTTGGTTGAGGTATGTTTTTATTCTTGATACCTCTAATGACTGTTGCAGTACTTCTGTTTTACCAAAACTATCCCTGGCATAGCTACTGTTTCATTGGCCTTTCAAGTTCAAAATAGATAACTTTATATAAAAAGAAATGGAGAAAGAGTCGGTGGCTTCGAGCTCTGATGATTTTAGGAAGTGGAAAGAATGGATCTGTACTGTGTGAAAGTCATTTTGAATGTTCTTACATAGCGCTATTAAGTTATTCTATTTTTCCTGAATTGTCTGTGCGCATAATTACTCGGAAGTAACAGATCACTTATAGTGAACTCAGCTTTATTTTTGCCTCATTTCCTTCTCCTATTCTCATTTCTCTCTTATATTCATTCTTTTGATTACATGGAGCTATGTCTTAGTATTATATTCATCTAGTTTCTCTTTGATGTGTGAGTTTAAGATACCTATGAAGTTGAAGGTTGATCTTTTATTTTGAGCATGTGTGTTCTCTTTTGTAGATCAAGTGTGGTAACGTGATCGTTCTCACTGCCACAAATGTTGCTGAGCTGGACCTGCAATGGGATTGTCTGATTGAATCAGCAAAATCAAATGCTGACCTGGTATTGATGGCACCATTTGTTTCAAAATGCTTGGCAACAACTCTTTCCGATGTGAGTTCCGTGGAACCTTTCTTAAATTTTCTGTGTTTTCCTTATTGGATTCCTTTGCTTATTGATGTATGATCTTTCCGGTCCTCTGTAATTGCAGAAATCAAGGTTTCTTACTTATCAATATATATCCTTAAGCCTAACGAGTTTGAGATCGAGGAGTAGTTGATTGATGTATCATATTATTCATATGCATCTCTTAAACTCTTTATCCAGATGCATTACTAAGTGACCTTTCAAGTTTCGTTTCTTCTAAACTCCTGGGGTGGTAGAACTTCATGTTTCTTTCATTAAAAGATACTTGAGCAGCTCGATCCAGTTGCTTGTGAGCCATTTTATAGGAACTCTTATCCTTGTTTTACCAAAATTATGCTTTAACATTCTCCTGAAAAGGTTTGTCCTTACTGACAAAAAGGATATTTCATCACTTGTCACTTGTGTCCTAGTTCTAGATGTGCCTAATAGTAGTGGAGTGAGAAATCCGGTACAACCCTTGTCAGAGCAATTATGACTCACAAATCAAGTGAATGAAGCATTGGGAAGGAATTCTTGCAGCCAAAAAGGCATCAGATCAGAGTGACTATACCCAGATAGTCATCATCACAGCGAGCTTCTGATCCTTATGTCACATAGTCAACAATATTCTGTATAGTATTTTACTTCCTCGATTTGGAAAACGTATAGGTTACCTTCTAAAACTATGGGGTGCAATCTTATCGATTCTATAGTCTTGGTTTTCCACTTTTAAGTGAGTTTTATGATATGTCTTATCAAATTCTCTCCTGTTAACTTGTTTTAGTTACTAACATATTGTCTCTGAAAATTATCAATTACAACTTGCTTCCCATGAGTTGCAGGTTGAAATTGCTCAACCTCTATCAAAGGTTTGCCTTCAATATCCTGATATGAACATTGGTAATTTCTTCATATCATTTACAAGATTAATGACTTGTATAGCCCACCACTTATTCCCACTTTTTTTCCTTTTTCCTTCCTTTTCTTTAACATATTAAATCATTCTTATTTCCGCTGATATGAAGGAGGTTATCGGGGATCAAGAAAAGGACCTCTTATAATTAGATTTGAAGGAAAGGTAAGAATTTTTACTGGAGATGTCACTTGATTTTGAAGCATTATATTTCTCCATCAAGTTCAGTAGTTTTTTTCTGTATTCCTGTAGGATCTGACAAGAATAGAAACAGCTTCTCAATCATTGTGCCAGAATTTTCTCTCTGGTGCATTCTCTCAAATTGAGTGACCATGGGGACTTCCACATTCCTGAAGGCGATACGTGGAGCCGGAAAGGGTTCTAAATTCTATGTACAATTGAGGAGAATGGACATGACAAAGAAAGCAGGAGCGACATTTCAATATTCAGTACAATGTGACTCTATTGGAATAATCACTATATCAAGACACAGCAAGTAGTGGTAACTTAGGCAAGGCAATCTTTAGGGTCGGCAGATACAGGCTTCTCTTCTGTTGAATAGGTGTATTGAAACTGCTGAGATCTTAATTGCAGCTGTATTCGGACCCAATATTTCTTATATTTCGACTTTTTGTTGGTATGGTTAACGGCAATATATACGTTTTATCGAGTGGAGATTTATAGCTCTCTCAGCATCTTGGTTAAAAAAATGAAAAGATGGCAAAGTTTGAGTTGTCTCTGGACATAGATTGCTACCTGCTTCTGAAAGAGAGACTTGAGGGTCTTTGCTCATTCATAAAAGGGGAAAAAAAAATCAAATTTACCCTTGTTATTAACTTTCGTTATACTTCTCGTCTAAATTTATCCTTACTATTAACAATCAATAAAAAATATCATTTCAAGCGAGCTCATCTCTTTGCCACATTTCTACTTTCAATTGCCCTAATGTCGGGGCAGATGCGAATTACAAGAATAAATCTAGCAGTCTATATTCTATCATTTATTTCTTAGTTCTCTTTTCTAGTCTTCTATAACTTACATGCTGCAATCTTTTTTACTTTTGATAGTGATTCGAACTTTTGAAGTGGACTTATCCTCTACCAAAGTGTACACTCACATGGCATAGTGTCAAGTTGAGATAAACAACAGCTGCGCTCCGGTTCCAAATAAATTGAGGTCGGCTATATTGAATTTTTACTTATCATGTCTCTCCATTTAAGTTCAACTATCAAAGTTGAGATAAGAATACCAAAAATCTCAAATGGCATAAAATACTTTCGTACTGTCTGCTATCATTCAAATCCAGACCCCATATCCCAGAGAATGCATAAGACGAAAACAGAAAGACTCGAAAGAGATTTACAAATTTGGCCTCATGTACTGAAAAATAGGCTTCAACATGTCATTCAATAAAGTGTGAGCTTTGGAAATGGTGAGATTTACCAATCTCAGATGACGCAGATTCAATTTTTGACATCCAAATTTATTGTTTGACGCAGCATTTATCATTTATCACAATCATGACAGTTAACTGCATAATTCAAACAGATTCAGCTGCGAAATTACTCTTCCAATGCATATAACTGGGGAACAAAAAAGTTCTATCAACATTGTCAGATTCTCACTGGAGATCTTTCACCGAATAATGAATTAAACCTAATAGAGATTGTATCTTCAAAATATGTTATTTTGTATACAACTTTAACGTACGAACTATTAGTAGAAAGTACCTTCCTTTTACGAGTGTTTTTGCCTTCTCAAGTGAAGAACCCAGAGAGGATAGAATGTTTACAATCTAGAACTTGCAATAAATAAGACAATAACGATGATGATGATTCATAACTTCATGATACCATTTTGATTTTAATGGTTTTGCTTATGCTATTGCAACTTTAAGAGTTTAATATACTTCCTCTCATAACTTTCAAATGTAAACTACCAGCTTTTAGCATTGTTGCTTATTATAACAACCCTTGATGCTTCTGCACATAGAACTCCACTGCTAGAAAATCTTGGAAAGCTAACATACTATTTAAAAGAAGAAAAACTATATCCAGTTTGAAAATATAGAGTAAGATAACTTAACTGGTATATCTAAAGAAAGAAGGCAGAACCAATAGTTCAACATACTGCATTTCTCATTAGATAAATGAACACAATGACAAAAGAAGACAAAAGAACTTGTTTGTATACGGGGACATCAGAAATAAATTTCGGAGGTCACTTTGAAATTAAGTACTGCAAAAACAAGAAAAGAAATCAACAGGATCAACCAGCAGAGCTCTTAGAATCCTCGAAAGTGTGAAGACACTTACTCGGTCTCCCTCCACTCAATAGCGCCTTAAATGTAAGAGTAGGGGTATCAATATACTAAATGAAGCTTGTTTATTGGTCCGCAACAAGAATAATAGGTACAAGAAAATTGGTAGTTTATGTTGTGAGTGGGGAAGTCTCTCAAGCTTTAGGCTTGAGGGCCTTGACAGTCTCCCAGGTGAAATCAGCTTCATCACGGCCAAAGTGACCATAAGCAGCAGTCTTCTGGTACCTGAAGTTACCTCCTCTAAGCAAGTCAAGGTTAATTGCAATCATTCCAGGCCTGAAGTCAAAGTTCTCCTTGATCAGAGCCAAAATATCCTTGTCTGGAATGGTTCCGGTTTTGTAAGTGTCAACAAAAACGGAGAGTGGTTCAGCAACACCAATTGCATAAGAAACCTGGACAATGCAGCGGCGAGCAAGTCCTGCTGCGACCACACTCTTTGCTGCTTGTCTCACAATATAAGCACCACTCCTGTCCACCTTGGTCGGATCTTTCCCTGAGAAGGCACCTCCACCGTGAGCACCCCAACCTCCATAGGTGTCGATGATAATTTTCCTGCCAGTGAGTCCAGCATCTCCATGTGGACCACCAATCACAAAGCGACCTGATGGGTTGAGGTGGAAGATGGTGTTCTCATCAAGGTACTTCGCTGGGATCACGGGCTTTATCACATGCTCTTTCAAGTCCTGGGCAATCTGCTCATTTGTGACACCTTCATCATGTTGAGTTGAGATGAGAACGGTGTGAACTCTAATAGGAACCATGGCGCCATTGTCATTCTTGTACTCAACTGTAACTTGTGTCTTGCCATCCGGTCTGAGCCATGGGCAAGTCTTGTTCTTCCTCACTTCGGTAAGCTTGGCACCAAGCTGAGTAGCCAAAACATGGGTAAGAGGCATGAGTTCAGGAGTTTCATCTGTGGCATAGCCAAACATGTGACCTTGGTCACCAGCTCCAATTTCTTCCGGTTTCTTGGTAAGATGACCATGGACTCCTTGGGCAATATCAGGGCTCTGCTGCTCAATGTTGACAAGGACTTTGCAGTGGTCAGCATCAAGGCCAACATCAGCTGAGGTGAACCCAATGCCTCTGCAAGTGTCGCGTACTATCTTTTCATAGTCCACCTTGGCCTTGGTTGTTATCTCTCCAAAGACCATGACCATGTTTGTCTTTGTGCAGGTTTCACATGCAACCTTGCTCTCTGGATCTTGTTCTAGGCAAGCGTCAAGAATGGCATCTGACACCTGGTCGCAAAGCTTGTCGGGATGCCCTTCGTTAACTGATTCTGAGGTGAACAAGAAAGTCTCCATGTCTAGCTGATAAAATTAAAAAATATGTCATCATTTCTATCTCAAAAGAAATTCACGAGAAAATGAGGCAAGCTGCTCATAAACATGTCAAAACATTAGAATTCCATCAACTTAAGGGGACATATCTAAACAACTACTATTACACCTCAATTCAAAACAAGTTAGGGTCGGCTATATGAATTCTCATTGACAATGTCTAATTAAGGAAAAGAGAACTACACTTTGTGGAATAAAATGATGAATATTGAAGTTCAGATCAACAACATGTCTTCTGCCCCGTTTTCATTGCTTTAAATTTTTTCAAAGACAGGTTGATTTACTTGATCTAAGTTCCCAATATCCAAGAAAAATTGGAATGATTTCATTTTAAGCTCATGATATAACGTATTTCATTAACAATTCTTCATTTGCCATCATTTGCACCGAATTAACCAAATCCATTGGCCAAAAAGTCATATTTGTAACAGGATCCAACTCAATGTACTGTACAAACCAGTTTAGCAATGAGATCCGAGTAACATAGTATGACAATTACAGTTAATTTTAGCAGCTAAAAAGTCAAAAATCATAAAAATTAACAAAAGTTTTCCGCTTTACTAACGAGATCTAAGTACTACGTCAAGCAATAGCAGAAAATAACGTAACAAACATATGAATAACATCAAAACATCGCTTTGAAATAAATCAAACAAAAACATCAACAGCAGAAATGATGATTTAACTGAAATCTATGAAAAGTCATAGATGCATGCAGAATATATACCAGATTTAAATCTAATGAAACAAAAAAATAAAGAATGCAATAGTAATTCAGCGTAATATATTTGAAAAATACTGACCTTTAAATGGAAAAAAAACTCTAGATCTGTGGAAAGATTGAAGAAGAAATGAGAGAAAAGTGAAAGAGAGAGATGCTTATTTGTGTATGGGCAGAGTTGTGAAGTTTTAGGGGAAGTATATATAGAAGCTGAATTATAGGAGAAAAAAGTGGCGTGCCACCAATGACTCGCTCTATTTCTTCTCACTTTCCCATAGGAGTTTTTACCAACCAACCCAAGTGGGACCTCGGATCTGATTAGCGATTGTATTAATTTACTAAATAAGGAATATAAAATTGAATCATTTAAAAGGAATTAAGAAAGTACTCCGTGATTTCGAAAACTCTTATCTCTCATTTTATAAATTCAAGAGTAAATTAATTATTTTTATTCTTTTCTACCCTTAATATTAATTGTTCTTGTAGACTACAAATACCTTAATTATGATTAAGTATTAAATGAAGAGAGATTATATCTTAAGACATAAATAAGGGTAAAATAATCAAAATCATTTTCTATTTAATATTTTCTTAAGGGACGTGTAAAAGAAAAACACGACAGATAATTTGAGACGGATGGACTAATAAGAAACTCTATTTAATAACATTAAGTGCTAATCTTAATTATATTGATAGAGTAAGAAATTCATTACATTTCCATGCATATAACTAAATTCTTATGAAATCAAGGTTATTCTTATGTTTACAATAAATCAAATAATACGTATGTAATGTACATGCTTAACTTACCTACACAACTTTCAGAATTTTCAGAATACAATAATATTATTCAAAGTTGAAGAGGGAGTTTAACTTTTAAATTAAAGTTGAGGTGTGTATTTAAATTAAATATTGCTTTGTCCATTCACAAAACTTTCACTTTACTACTTCAGCTTCAAAATCTTAGTAACTTTAATTTCAAATAATTTTTTTTAATGTTAACTCGAATTATCCAAACGCCTATATATTCTATTACTGATAAAACGACTTTAATACGATTTAAGCAGGAAAAAATGTCCATATAAATTCAAATAAATGAAATGAAATTATAGTTGATGAATGAGATCTCTCACCAACTTTCCTACCTTAGGATGATCCTCTTTGATACTGTGTAACCAATCATGAAAGTACATTTGCTTTTCTATTTTTGGATGTGCGCAGTGCATTGGCTGCTTCTACTTCTAAGATTTTTATTAAAGAAAAAAATTGGTTGAAGTTGGTGAGGGTATGGGTTTGTTTTTGTCTTTTTCCTTTGAGACCTTGTACATCGTGCATCAAGAATTGTATATATTTGTTAAAAAGTCATTGATTTATAGATAACTTTAGCCTTTTCAACCCACCTTGAAATGGTTGTTAGATGTCACTTCACTTTTGACAAATTATGTGGTGGTTGTGTTTTTCTTTTTTTCTTTTCGACAACTTGTAGTTGTTGACTATTTGTTTTAACTTGATGATTTGTGATTTAGATAAATGTATAAAATTAGAGGAGAGGATATGAGTAGGTGGTACTTTCTAAGTCAAATTTTTTTGTTTAAATCAATTCAATTGATTTGCTCTGGTCAGAAGAATTCTTTTGATTCACACCGATATTTAGTTACATGAAAAAAAAATCAAATAAATGCTAAAATTGCAAGTTCAACGCTCGTTAAGAAATTGTTTCTCAATTTTTGAAGTTATCTTTCAATGCGAACAAAGTATTGGAAGAAAGAAGAGACAAGATAAATAGTTCAAGTACCTTAAGTGGGAGCAATTAAAATTCGCGAAATTTGTGATTAAGAGAATATAAAGGTGAGAAGAAAATAAACATAATATTATGAAAGAAAGCAGAAATCTTCATTTGTTGAAGGGAAACAAAGTAAAAAACAAAAAGGCATGCACTGAATGAAGGGGCGGAGCTAAAAGCTCGTATGCAACCCAATAAGTTTTGCTTAAACAATATAAAAAAATATAAAATATGTATAACTATTGAATTTAGAACCCAGTTATTAATATTTAAAATCATCATTTTAAAATTCAGAACATATAAAGTTAAAATATTGTCTCCGCCTCGACGACCGAATGCGTGGCACGTAAAGTGTAACATGGAGCGGGTAAGGAAACCAGAAATGAGTAACTAAACAATGATATTAAGGCAGATCATGGAAAGAGTAATCTTAAAATGTCTTGTTGGTTGGCTAATATTGTATCCTAGAGGGCCAAGCTATAAATTTTTTTGTAGTATGCAATTAATTACCCTACTATAATATATAGTATTGCATGTTACGTTGGATCTGTCTTTTTACTTTGTTTCTTTCTCAGTTTTTGCCCCGTCTTCTCTGAATCCTTACTGGTTTTCTTCATATACAGTGGATCTTTCCATAAGAGACCGTGGTAAGGCAATATTCATTACCAAAGGGTCAATAGAAACTTCCTGGAGAATGCCAGAAAACTAGTGTATTATCTCAAAAAGGAATGTCTCTTATTTATTCGGAAAAGTTTTCTTCTTCACTTCATAAAGAGTAAGAAAAAGAGATTGGACTAACGCACACAAGAATTAGGGAATCTTAAGAGGATGTACCAAAAAAAGACACTATTTATCGACAACTAGCTGTTTTAGTTATGCTATCAAAAATAATCAAAATATTTTACCGATGATATACAATATTCAAAAAATATAGGCCAAAAAAGATTTTTTTCAATGAGTATTATTGCGATTCGTTGAAAATACATTGATGGGGCAATATACAAAATCTGACGAAGTTTGAAGGAGATAACTGCTGCGCATATCCTGCTCGGTCTCCCAAGTCGCTTTCTCGACCGGATGACCCCTCTACTGAACCTACACTGAAGCGATATTCTTTGACCTCAACTTTCGAACATGCCTGTTCAAAATGGCCAATGGCTCCTCAACATAAGATAGGTCCTTGTCCAACTGGACTGAGCTGAAGTCTAATACATGAGACGGATCGCCGTGATACTTCCGGAGTATGGAAACATAGAATACTGGATGAACTGCAGAGAGACTAGGTGGTAGTGCAAGTCTGTAAGCCACATCTCCAACCCTATCAAGAATCTTAAAAGGCCCGATATACCTAGGGCTCAACTTGCCTTTCTTCCTGAACCTCAAAACACCCTTCATGGGCGAAACTCGGAGCAAGACCCATTCCCCAACCATGAATGCAAGCTCGCGAACCTTCCGATCCGCATAACTCTTCTGCCTGGATTGGGCTGTACGAAGTCGATCCTGAATCAATTTAACTTTCTCCAAGGCATCCTGAACCAAGTCTGTACCCAATAGCCTAGCCTTGCCCGGCTCAAACCAACCCACTGGAGAACGGCACTGTCTACCATACAAAGCCTCATACGGCGCCATCTGAATGCTCGGCTGATAACTGTTGTTGTAGGCAAACTCCACAAGTGGCAAGAACTGATCCCAAGCACCCCCAAAAGCAATCACACACGCACGAAGCATATCCTCAAATATCTGATTAGTGCGCTCTGACTGTCCGTCCGTCTGAGGGTGAAATATTGTACTCAACTCCACACGAGTACCTAACTCACGTTGTACGGCTCTCCAGAACCATGATGTAAACTGCGTACCCCGGTCAGAGATGATAGATACCGGTATGCCATGAAGCCTGACAATCTCGCGGATGTAAACCTGAGCCAGCTACTCCGAAGAGTAAGTAGTAACCATAGGAATGAAATAAGCTGACTTGGTCAATCTATCCATAATCACCCAAACCGCATCGAACTTCCTCTGAGTCCGTGGGAGCCCAACAACAAAATTCATAGTGATCCGCTCCTATTTCCACTCGGGAATCTCTAACTTCTGAAGCAATCCACTCGGTCGCTGATGCTCATACTTCACCTGCTGACAATTTAGGTAGCGAGCGACATACTCCATTATGTCTTTCTTTATCCGCCTTCACCAATAGTGCTGCCTCAAATTCTGATACATCTTCGCGGCACCTGGGTGAATGAAATACCATGAACTGTGAGCCTCCTAGAGAATCAACTCACGCAAACTATCTACATTAGGCACACATAGCCTGCCTTGCATCCGTTACACACCGTCATATCCAATAGTGACTTCATTAGCATCACCGTGCTGAACCGTGTCCTTAAGGACAAGCAGATGAGGGTCATCATACTGACGCTCCCTGATACGATCATAGGGAGAAGACTGAGAAACCATACAAGCCAAAACTCTACTCGGCTCGAAAATATTCAATCTGACAAACTGGTTGGTCAAGGCCTGAACATCCAAGGCTAAAGGCCTCTCTGCTACTAGTAGATATGCTAAATTGACCAAACACTCCACCTTGCGACTCAAGGCATCGGCCACCACATTGGCATTCCCGGGATGATAGAGAATGGTGATGTCATAATCCTTAAGAAACTCCAACCATCTCCGCGGCTGCAAGTTAAGATCTTTCTGTTTAAACAGATGCTGTAGACTCCGGTGATCGGTAAAAACCTCACAAGGAACACCATACAAGTAGTGCCGCCAGATCTTCAAGGCATAAATAATAGCTGCTAACTCAAGGTCGTGGACATGATAGTTCTTCTCATGCACCTTCAGCTGGCTAGACGTGTAGGCAATCACCCTACCGTCGTGCATCAACATCACGCCGAGACCAATGCGCGACGCATCACAATACATCATATAGGACCCCGATCCAGTAGGCAACACTAACACTGGGGCTGTAGTCAATGCAGTCTTGATCTTTTGAAAGCTCTCTTCACACTTCTCGGTCCACCTAAATAGAGCACCCTTTTGGGTCAATCTGGTCATAGGTGATGCAATAGACGAGAAACCCTCTACAATTCGACGGTAATACCCCTCCAAGCTAAGAAAACTCCGGATCTCCGTAGCTGAGGATGGTCTGGGCCAACTCTGTACTGCTTCAATCTTCTTCGGGTCTACTTTGATTCCCTCACTCGATACTATATGACCCAAAAATGCCTCTGAATCTAGCCAGAATTCACACTTCAAAAATTTTGCATATAACTTCTTCTCCCTCAAGGTCTGAAGCACAATCCTCAGGTGCTGCTCATGATCCTCCCGACTCCGGGTGTACACCAGAATGTCATCAATAAACACAATGACAAAAACATCAAGATAGGGCTAAAATACACTATTCATCAAGTGCATGAATGAAGCCGGAGCGTTGGTCAATCTAAAAGACAACACAAGGAACTCGTAATGACCATACCGAGTCCTGAAAGAAGTCTTCGGGATATCTGGCTCCCGAATCTTCAATTGATGATAGCCTGAATGTAAGTCGATCTTAGAGAACATTCTGGCACCCTAAAGCTGATCAAATAGGTCATCAATACGTGGCAATGGATACTTGTTCTTCACTGTAACCTTGTTCAACTGGAGATAATCAATACACATTCGCATAGAACCATCCTTCTTCTTCACAAACAAGACAGGAGCACCCCAAGGCGATACACTGAGCCGAATGAAGCCCTTATCGAGCAACTCTTGCAATTGTTCCTTTAACTCTTTCAACTCTGCTGGGGCCATCCGATAAGGTGGAATAGAAATGGGCTAGGTGCCCGGTAACAAATCAATGCCGAAGTCAATATCCTTGTTGGGCGGCATGCCCGGAAGATCCGCCGAAAATACATCTGAATAGTCCTTCACTACCGGAACAGACTCGATGGTAGGAGTATCGACACTAACATCTCTCACATAGGCCAGATACGCATCACACCCCTTCTCAACCATTCGCTGAGCTTTAAGAAATGAAACAACCCTGCTAGGATCATGATCTAAGGTACCTCTCCACTCTAGCTGCAGTAGACCTGGCATAGCCAATGTCACCATCTTGGAATGATAATCAAGGATAGCGTGATAGGGTGACAACCAGTCCATGCCCAAAATAACATATATACTGAGCAATAATAAATCGGCTCTGGTCTAAAAACCACTAAGAACAATCAAACACGACCGATACATACGGTTAACAATAATAGAACCACCCATTGGTGTAGACACATAAACAGGTGAACTCAGAGAATCACGGGATATACCCAAATGTGAAGCAAAATAAGATGACACATAGGAATAAGTGGATCCTGGATCGAATAAGACTAATGCATCTTTATGACAGACCGGAACAGTACATGTGATAACAAAATCTGATGCAACTGCCTCCGTCCTAGTAGGAATGGCATAATATCTGGCTTGGCCTCCCCTCTAGGGCGACCTCTACCTGTCTGACCTCCACCTCTAGCTGGTTGTGCAGTTGTGGTGGTAGCTGGTGCTGTAATCATAGCCTGAGGACCTGGTGGAGCACGCGGTGCTTAAGATATCTGTGAAGGTGCACCCCTCCTGAATCTGGGGCAATCCCTCACCAAATGACGAGTGTCACCGTACTCAAAATAAGCTCTCGGAGGACGTGGCTGTTGCGACTAGCTCGGGCCTGATCGACTGGACTGACCACTAGAAGCACCCCGTACAGGAGGCACACTAGACACTGGCAGTGCATAATAAGGATCCTGGGGCCTAGTAGTGGCCGGAGCACCACTGGCGGCTAGAAGTGCTGAATGAACAAGGCGACCCATATAACCTCTACCCTGACGAGCTGTAGCTGGGGCACGAGTGCCACTGTAAGTGCCAGACTCTCGAGACCTCTTGGCCTCTCTCTCCTCTCTATCCCAAGTTAGCATACTCTCCAACCTCCTAGCAATCCCTACTACCTACTGGCACGCAATATCCATCTCCAACTCTCGGGCCATGCTCAATCTAATGCTGGGGTTGAGCCCCTCAATAAACCAATGAACTCACTCTCGGACAGTAGCAACCAAGGTTGGTGCATGCCTGGCCAAGTCACTGAATTGGACCGCATACTCTGACATGGTCATAGAACCCTGGTGCAACTGCTCAAACTCTACGCGACAAGCATCTTTGTTTGAGAACTGAGTCCAAGTGAGTGAGGCTGCCTCAGCCGACCTATCCAACTCGTATGCGCGCCATCACTGATAGCCCCTCCTCTAAGCTGGAACGCAGTGAAAGAAATCCCACTAGTCTTCGCAACACCTAGAGTACTGAGGCTACGGTGGCACTCCTCAAGAAAACCCTGGGCATCCTCTGACGCCAAGCCGTTGAAAGTAGGTGGGTGATACTTTTTGTACCTCTCGAGCTTGAGCTGCTCTGCCTCAGAAGCTGCTGTCATAACCTCGGGCTGAACTGGAGCTACCGGCTATATCGGTATGATCTCTGGAACCTGGTCAACTTTAACCCGCTGCTCTGGGGTACCAGCAATGGGAGTCTGTGCTCCTCCCCGGGCCTAAGATATGGCAGGAGCAAGAGGTATCAATCATGCATGGGCTAGAGTCTCTTGGAGAGCTGGTATACTAACAGACATCTAAGGTGTCTGCCTTCCAACTAGAGCTACTGGTGGCTCCTCTGTGGTAGCTCGTGCGGGTGCTCTGGCTACACCACGTGGACGTTATCGGCCTCTACCCCGGCCCCAGCCTCTCGCAACTCTAACAAAGGGCACGAGTGTCTGATCGTGTGATCGAGTTGTACGTGTCCTCACCATCTGTGAGAGAATAGAAAGACATAAGTTTACAGTCCGAAGTCAAATTCTCGCATGATAAGGAATAAAAGAAAGTAAAACTTTTCCTAACAATTCTATAGCCTCCTGAAGATAAGTACAGACGCCTCTGTACCGATCTGCGAGACTCTACTAAACCTGCTTGTGACTCATAACACCTATGAATTTAGAGCTCTGATACCAACTTGTCACAACCCTATTTTACCCTCCGTAGGATGTCGTGATGGCACCTAGTCTCTAAGACTACGTAAGCCTAACAGATTTGCAGAAATACATAATATAAAACTGAAGCCTAATTCTCAACACATAAAATAATTATAAAACTATCATTCAATAATTACAACTCCCAAAACTCGGTGGAAATAAGTCACAAGTTTCTAAGAGCAAATACTAAGTGTCTCTATACATCAGAGTCTAAAAAAATTAAGGAAAACAATATAGTAAGGATAGATGGGGACTCCGAGGTCTGCGGACGTTGGCAGATGTACCTTGAAGTCTCCTCGTGCGGTCCAACTTACTGGTATCTGGTCTGGTGGGAGGAACCTGGATCTACACAAAATAATGTGCAGAAATATAGTATGAGTACACCACAACGGTACCCAATAAGTGCCAAGCCTAACCTCGGTAGAGTAGTGACTAGGTCAGGTCAGGGCCCTACTGGTTTAAAAGAAAATTAAGACAGAAGATATAATAACATTTTTAAAATGACTGAGAATTTAAACAACAAGAAGTTTCAAAAAATATCAGCACAGTAAATAGAGATAAACAACAGGGGCACTCCTGAGGTACCGCCTCGTAGTCCCAAATGTAAATATGCACGACAAGGGGGGATCTCCCGAGGTACCGCCTCGTAGTCCCAAAGTAAATATTCAAGACAGGGAGATATCCTGAGTAAACGCCTCGTAGTCCCAAAGTAAATATGCAGTACATGGGGGATCTCCCGTGGAACCGCCTCGTAGTCCCAAAGTAAATATGCAGTATAGGGGGATCTCCCGAGTAAACGCCTCGTAGTCCCAAAGTAAATATGCAGTACAGGGGGATCTCCCGAATAAACACCTCGTAGTCCCAAAGTAAATATGCAGCACAAGGGGATCTCTCGAGGAACCGCCTCGTAGTCCCAAAGTAAATATGCAGCAGATAACCGAAGGAACAATAAATTTATGGCAAGAAAACTTACAGCTAAAGTTTTAATTTAAATCAAGGGAAGCAGGTAATTCAATTAAGCATGTCGCACAAATTTGCAAGTAAGGGTTAAGGCACGTAGACATGCGATACTAGGCTAAACATGATCACTACATATACTAAGGTAACTCAGTTAATGAATTTAAAAGAAGACAACTCAGCAAGAATCAAAATTCCACAATTTACCTGTGTACGCACTCGTCACCTCGTGTACACGGCGCTCACGTATCGCATATTGTTACAACAGTACCAAATCATAAGGTGATTTCCCCCCTCCCCCCACAAAGTTAGACAAGTCACTTACATCAAATCTCGCTTAATCAATCTAGCCAAAAGCAATAATATATCATGAATAAAGCTATAAGAAACTAATTTAAATCATAAATCTACGACTTTAGTAAAGAACAGAAAAATTACCCCAAAAAGTCGACCCGGGCCTACATCTCGGAATCGGGTAAAAGTCACAAAATACGAACACCCATTCTATAATGAGTTCACCCATACCAAAATTACCAAAATCCGACACCAAGTCACCACTCAAATCCTCAAATCAAACCCTCAAAATCCCTAGCACCAAACTCCCAAATTCTACTTTAAATACACACTAACTAGATCGAGTTCAAAATGTCCAAAATGAAAAATGAAATAAACCCTCGTAATTGCCCCTTTTCTGCCTAGCGAAATCGCTTATGTGAGTCCACAGCCACATTTGTGGCTCCGCACCTGCGGAATTTCCATCGCAGGTGCGGTTCTGACTTAGTCCAGGCACGTCCGCTTTCTGCGGACCCAAACGTGCATCCGCACTTCTTCTTCTGCGGTCAAGGAGCTATTCTGCGCACCCTCTCCTACGGACCAGGTTTGCTTCTGCGACCAACAGGCCTCCCAGGCCTTTCCGTTTCTGCGCTCATTCCTCTGCAAAAGCGACTCCGCTCTTGCAGTCTTCACGTCGCATCTGCGACCACTAGCCAAGTCCCTCAGACCCGCATATGCGCCCAATTGCTTGCTTCTGCGGGCTCGTACGTGCGGTCAATCTTGCGCAGTTGCGATTACACCAGAACTGATGCCATCAGCCATTCTCACAAGTCCAAATTTGATCCGTTAACCATCCGAAACTCACCTGAGGCCCCCCGGGACCTCAACCAAACATACCAACAAGTCCTAAAATATCACACGAACTTATTCGAGCCTTTAAATCACATCAAACAACGCTAAAAATACGAATTACTCATCGATTCAAGCCTAACGAACTTCAAAGTTTCAAACTTCTACATCCGACGCCGAAACCTATAAAATCAAGTCTGATTGACCTCAAATTTTGCATACAAGTCATAATTGATATTACAGACCTATTCCAACTTTCGAAATGGAAATTCTACCCCGATATCAAAAAGTTCAATCCCGGTCTAGCTTTCCAAAATTTATCAAATTTCCAGCTTTCGTCAATTGACGCTAAAATGACCTACGGACCTCCAATTCAACATTCGAACACGCTCCTAAGACCAAAATCACCAAATGTAGCTATAAGAACTACCTGGAGTCGTCTTCACACAATTTGAACTATGATTAATTCCTATGACCTAAACTTCCATTTTAGGAATTATGTGTCCTATTTCACTCCGAAACAAAAAACAAATCCTCCTGGCAAGTTATATAACCACTAATTGAAGTACAGGGAGAAATAAATAGGGGTTCGAGGCTAATTATCTTAAAATGACCGGCTGGATCGTTACATTTATATCGTCAAAAGAAATGTTAGAGGCTTATGTTAGTTACAGTTTTTACCTCATTGTTATTATTGTGTTTTATATCTGTTTATAATTTAGTATAATATTTTATTGTATCACTAGTAAGTGTCGATGTCGACCCCACATCACAACTTCTCTGGGGTTAGGCTAGATACTTACTGGGTACGCATTGATTTAATACTCATACTAAATTTCTGCACTAAACGTGCAGGATCTGGCAGGTTTATTTGTTGGTCGTCTTGGCGTGTAGGCATAGCTACTGAGGGGACTTTATGGTAAGTTGCAATTCATGCCAAAATATTATTTTTAAATTTAATAATTAATTATGTGTTCTAAGAACTCGAAAAGTACTATTTATTATTCTTCGACTTGCGTGCGCAATCCGTAAAATTTCATGGAAAGTTTTTATGTGAAAAATGGATTAAAATGTGGATTAGAGCTTTAAAACTCAATTGAGTTGACTTTGGTCAATATTTTGAGCAAACGGACTCGGATCAGTGTTTTGACAGTTCCGGTAGGTCCGTATCGTGATTTGGAACTTAGGCGTATGCCCGGAATCAAATTCCGAGGTCCCTAGCCCGAGATATGAAATTTTGAAGAAAAATTAAAATGTTTAAGTTCGAATAGTGACCGGATGTCTAATTATATGAAAATGACCCCGGAATAGAATTTTGATGATTCCAACAGCTCTGTATGGTAATTTTGGACTTAGGAGCGTGTTCAGAATTTTATTTGGAAGTCCGTAGTTAAATTAGGCTTGAAATGGCTAAAAATAAGAATTTAAGTTTGGAAGTTTGACCGATGAGTTGACTTTTTGATACCGGACTCAGAATCTAGTTCCGAAGGCTGCTGGACAGTTTTATAAAAAGAGGGCATTCGTCCCATTTGCCATTTTTGACGAACTTGAGCTTGAGCAGAGACGACTTTTGGCAGATTTTCAAGGGAAAAACATTGGGGTAAGTGATTCTAACTCGGATTTGGTCTACATATACAAGTATATCATTATTTTCACAATTTAATTAGTGTTTTGAGATTGAAATTTAAAAAAGTTTAGAAATCTCATAGAAACGAAATTTTGAGATTTCGGTATCGATTCGGAGTCGGATTTGAGTAAAACTGTTATGGTTGGACTCGTAATTGAATGGGTTGTCGGATTTCATAACTTTCGCCGGATTCCGAGATGTGGGCCACGCGGGGCTAATTTTTAATTAATTTCGGAATTTTTATTAAAAATGTAGTATTTCCTTATAGAATTTATTTCCTATAATATTTAGTGATTGTATCGAATTATTTTGGCTAGATTCGAGCCAGACGGAGTTGGATAATCGTGAAAAAGGCCTTATAGTGGATTAAATTAGAGCAAGACGAGGTAAGTCTCTTGTCTAATCTTGTGAGGGGGAAATTACCTCATAGGTGATTAAGTTTAAACAATTGTTGCTAAATTGTGGGGGCTACGTACGCACGAGGTGACGAGAGTCCGTGCGTAGCTACTATTAATACTAAAGTCCGGGTAGTTTAGGACTCAAAGCATGCCTTACTTGTGTAAATTGTATTCTTTGATTAATTAATATTAATTGATATATATATATGAATATATTGTGAATTGTTAGATAAAGATATTAAAAGATGGAAATCTCATATGCTTAATTTTTGTTTAAATCAATTAATTGTTAAAATAAATTATTCTTCTCCCAAATTTATCTTATAATAAACATACTCTCCTTCCGGAGGCACATAAGAAAATGTCCTCCTTTCTTGTGGAGCGGGCCGAACGCCTCGGCAGGATAGATGCATCTATGGATCGCGTCGCATGTCCCTCGACAGTGTACACGACACTCTGGATCGAGTCGTACGTCCTCGGTAGAAATCGTGCTTAAATAATAATAATTACACGATACTTTAATAATTTATTTCAGCTTGTAAAGCTAAGTAATAAATTGGAAAATCCTTGAAATTTAATGAATTATTATTCTTGCTTGTTTAGGAATTAATTGTTACTCCTGTAAATGAGATTTAATTGATAAATTGGAATTTATTTGAATTGAAGGAATTTAATTAATATATTAAGAATTGTTACATTTGAAGGAATTTGATTATTTCCGCTGATTAAATAAATTATTTGTAAATTCTATAAATCATGTTGATTTAAATATCCTAATTTTATTTCAATTATTATTGACCAATAGTGAGTGTCAAAGTCGGCCATCTCGTCTCTACCACTTCGAGATTAGGCTTGATACTTACTGGGTATATGTTGTTCACGTACTCATACTATACTTGCTGCACTTTTTGTGCAGGATCTGAGACAGGTACTAGTGGGGGACCTATCATCACATACCCATGTCATCCCGAGGCGTAGTGGTGAGCTGTCTTTTTGAGCCGTTCTGCAGCTACCAGTGTCTCTTCTTATATTTATATTCTGTCTATTTCATTTCAGATAGTATTTGGAGTTTTGCATAATCTACTAGATGCTCATGCACTTGTGACACCGGGTCTTGGCACACATATTGGTAGAAGTTGGTATTTTATTATTTTCTTGAAATAAAAGTTTAACCAATGTACGATTGACTTATTAGTTGGCTTGCCTAGCTGTAGTGTTGGGTGCCATCACGACCTATAGGTGAAATTGGGTCGTGACAACATGGTATCAGAGCACTAGGTTCACGTAGGTCTCACAAGTTATGAGCAGACCTAATAGAGTCTTGCGGATCAGTACGGAGACGTCTGTACTTATCTTCGATAGGCTATATGGTGTTAGGAAACTACCTTTCTTCATATTCCATCGTGCAATTGATGTAGTGCTAAATATCCTTCTCTTATTCTCTCACAGATGGTGAGAACACGCTCTAATGAGATTCTAGACCAGGGAAGAGCTATTCCCCCAGTTGCTAGAGGCCGAGGCAGAGGCCGAGGGAGGGCTCCAGCCCGTGGGAGAGGGAGAGGACGTCCTAGGACTATTCCAGTTATGCCGCCAGTGGATCCAGTAGAGAATCCCATTATTGAGGAGCAGGGTGAGGTGCCTGTGGCAGAGCCAGCTCCGGTGGACTTCACATCTGCACCGGGATTTCAGGATGTCATGGGTCATATGCTGCGATTCATGGACAATATGACTCAGGCCGGTTTATTTCCGGCAGACCCAGCCACATCTCAGGCGGGCGGGGGAGCACAGACCCCTACCACGCAGGCGCATAGACATGCAGCTGCTGTATATCAGATCTAGGGTGCACTACCTGTGGGTGGAGTCCAGCCAATGGCAGCAACTACAACTGAGCCCAGGCCAGCTGTAACCGCCGATCCTCAGAAAATATTGGACAGATGGACTAGACTACATCCTCCTGTCTTCGGGGGTGAGCGACATGAGGATCCACAGGATTTCATTGATCGTTGCAAGGATAGACTGTACAACATGAGGATATTGGAATCCCATGGGGTTGATTTCGCTACTTTTCAGCTATAGGGTAGAGCCCGTAGATGGGGGCAGTCTTATGCTCTTGGCAGACCAGCAGATTCTCCTCCCATGACTTGGGACAGGTTCACCCGTATCTTCTTGGACAGGTATATTCCACCCTCCCATAGGAAAGAGTTGCGGTTTCAGTTTGAGCAGCTCCAGCAGGGTCAGATGTCAGTGACTGATTATGAGGCGAGGTTTTCTGAATTATCTCGCCATGCACTAATGATACTCCCTCTTGAGGCAGAGAGAGTGCGAAGGTTTGCAGCTGGTTTACATACTGGTATTCAGGCCACTATGGCTCGAGAGGTTGAGATGGGTACTTCTTATGAGCGAGTTGTGGAGATAGCCCGGAGGATGAGGATGTATGTCAGCGGAGCCGAGAGCAGATTATAAGAGATAAGCGGTTCAGGCACTCTGGAGAGTTCAGAGGTGCTCCGTCCGGGGGCAGAGGTCAGTTCGTGAGGGGACAGTCCAGCAGACCCCCATATCCAGCACCACCACCTCCTCGAGGTGCTCCAGTATGACCTTATTTCAGTGCTATACCAGAGAGTTCTTATCGCCCACCAGCTATTCAGGGTTCTTTCCATGGGTATTTAGGTCCCCAGGGCCAGACACTTAGTCAGCAGCCCATCGCACTGAAGAGTTGTTACGAGTGCGGGGATCCCAGTCACATGCGGAGGTTTTTCCCCAGGCTTCGGGGTAGACTAGTACAGTAGGGTCAGTAGCCTATGCTTACCGGACCAGTTGCTCCACCAGTAGTCCGACCACCCAGAGGTGGAGGACAGGTGTGTAGGGGCCGTCCTAGAGGTGGAGGTCAGCCAGGCGGAGGCCAGACAGTTGGCGCTCCAGCTCGGTTCTATGCTTTTCCGACTAGACCAGATGCAGAGGCCTCAGGTGCCGTGATTACAGGTATTATTTCTGTTTGTGGCAAAGATGCCTCAGTATTATTTGATCCAGGATCTACATATTTATATGTGTCATCTCTATTTGCTCTATTCCTGGGTGTTTCTCGTGAGTCCTTGAGTACTCCTGTTTATGTGTCCACTCCTGTGGGCGATTCTGTTGTTGTGAACCAGATCTACCGGTCATGTATTATTATATTCTGTGGTTATGAAACTAGAGCATATCTCCTATTGCTTGAGATGACCGATTTTGAAATTATTCTGGGTATGGACTGGTTATATCCATATCATGCTATTCTAGATTGTCATGCCAAGACTGTTACCTTGGCTATTCCAACATTGCCTAAGCTGGAGTGGAAGGGTTCGCCTGTTAGTTCATTTAATCGAGTTATTTCTTTTATAAAGGCTCAACACATGGTTGAGAAGGGTTGTTTGGCTTATCTAGCCTATGTTCGGGATACTACTGCAGAGACTCCGGCTATTGATTCAGTTCCTGTAGTTCGGGAGTTCCCCGATGTATTTCCGTTAGATCTTCCAGTTATGCCACCTGATCGTGATATTGATTTCCGTATTGACTTGGCTTCAGATACCCAGCCTATATCTATCCCACCGTATCTCATGGCTCCGAAAGAATTGAAAGAATTGAAAGAACAGCTTGAAGAGTTACTAGCCAAAGGGTTTGTCAGATCGAGTGTATTGCCTTGGGGTGCACCAGTATTATTTGTGATTCGGGATTCAGATGTTCCGAAGACTGCTTTTCGTACTAGATATGGTCATTATGAGTTTCTGGTAATGTCTTTTGTTTTAACTAATGCCCCGGCAGCATTTATGGATCTGATAAACAGGGTATTCAGGCCATATATTGACTCATTTGTCATTGTCTTCATTGATGACATTCTGATCTACTCACGTAGTAAGGAGGAGCATGAGCATCATATGAGAGTAGTGCTTCAGACATTGCGGGAACAAAAGCTATATGCTAAGTTCTCTAAATGTGAGTTTTGGCTAGAGACTGTAGCATTTTTGGGACATATCATATCGGGCGAAGGTATTAAAGCTGATCCCAAAAGGATTGAGGCAGTTCAGAATTGGCATCGTCCCACTTCGGTGACGGAGATCAGGAGTTTTCTGGGTTTGATAGGTTATTATTGTCGGTTCGTGAAAGGTTTCTCATCTATTGCAACACCTTTGACCAAATTAACCCAGAAGGGTGCTCCTTTCCGATGGTCCGATGATTGTGAGGTGAGCTTTCAGAAGCTCAAGACATCATTGACTACAACACCAGTGTTAGTTTTGCCTTCCGATTCGGGGATGTATACAGTGTATTGCGACGCTTCGCGCGTTGGCTTGGGTTATGTATTGATGCAGGAAGGGAAAGTTATTGCATATGCTTAACGTCAGCTGAAGCCCCACGAAAATAATTGCCCGGTATATGATTTGGAGTTAGCTGCGATTGTTCACGCTCTTAACATTTGGAGGCATTATCTTTATGGGGTGTCTTTTGAAGTTTACACTGATCATTGCAGTTTGCAGCATTTGTTCAAGCAGAGGGACCTAAATTTGAGACAGCGCAGATGGCTGGAGTTACTAAAAGATTATGATATTACTATCTTGTATCATCCGGGCAAAGCAAATATGGTTGCAGATACCTTGAGCAGAAAGGCGGAGAGTATGGGTAGTTTGGCTTTCATTTCAGCAGAGGAAAGGCCATTAGCCTCAGATATTCAATCCTTGGCTAATAGACTTGTGAGGCTGGATATTTCAGAGCCCAGCCGAGTTCTTGCATGTGTTGTGGCCTGGTCTTCACTATTTGAACAGATCAAGGCTCACCAGTATGATGACCCACACCTGGTGGTTCTTCGTGAAACGGTACTACAAGGTGGTGCCAAGGAAGTCACTATTGGTGCAGATGGTGTTCTACGACTCCAGGATCGTCTGTGTGTTCCTAATGTGGATGAACTGAGGAAAAAGATCGTGGAGGGGGCACACAGTTCTCGATATTCTATTCATCCAGGTGCTACGAATATGTATCGTGACTTGAGGCAGCATTATTGGTGGCGACGAATGAAAAAGGACATAGTTAAGTATGTAGCTCGGTGTCTAAATTGCCAGCAAGTTAAATATGAGCACCAGAGGCCAGGTGGCCTACTTCAGCAGATGACTATACCAGAGTGGAAATGGGAACGAATTACTATGGATTTTGAAGTTGGGTTGCCGCGGACCTTGAGGAAGTTTGATGCAGTTTGGGTGATTGTTGACAGGTTAACTAAGTCGGTACATTTTATTCCTGTTGTGACTACGTATACTTCAGAGAGGTTGGCCCAGATTTATATTCAGGAGATAGTTCGGTTGTACGGTGTGCCAATTTCCATCATATCATATAGAGGCTCTCAGTTTAATTCACATTTCTGGAGAGCAGTACAGAGTGAGTTGGGGACCCGTGTAGAGCTCAGCACAGCCTTTCATCCGCAGACTGATGGACAGTCAGAGAGGACAATTCAGATTTTGGAGGATATGCTCAGGGCATGTGTGATTGACTTTGGAGGTCAGTGGGATCGTTTCCTGCCTTTGGCCGAGTTTGCTTATAACAACAGTTACCAATCCAACATCGAGATGGCTCCATTTGAGGCTTTATATGGTCAGCGATGTCGTTCACCTATCGGATGGTTTGAGCCAGGTGAGGCTAAGTTATATGGTACTGATTTTGTAAGGGATGCCTTGGAAAAGGTAAAGTTGATTCAGGAGCAACTTCGTACAGTACAGTCCAGACAAAAGAGTTACGCGGATCAGAAAGCGCGTGATATATCATTTATGGTAGGTGAAAAAGTTCTCTTAAAGGTTTTGCCGATGAAGGGAATTTTGAGATTCGGTAAGAAGGGCAAGTTGAGCCCAAGATTTATAGGCCCATTTGAGGTGTTGAAACGAGTTGGGGAGGTTGCTTATAAGCTTGCATTGTCTCCCAGCCTATCGGGAGTTCATCCGATTTTTCACGTATCTATGCTCCAGAAGTATCATGCCGACCTATCACATGTGTTAGACTTCAGCACAGTTCAGCTAGATAATAACTTGGGTTATGAAGAGGAGGCAATTGCCATTGTTGATAAACAGGTTCGCCAGTTGAGGTCCAAGAGGGTTTCTACAGTAAAAGTCCATTGGAGGAGCCAACCAGTCGAGGAAGCAACTTGGGAGGCCGAGGAAAACATGCGGAGCAGATATCCAGACTTATTCAGCACTTCAGGTATAATTCTAAACTCGTTCGAGGACGAACGTTTGTTTAAGAGGTGGAGAATGTGATGACCCAAAATGTCATCTTTAAATTTAATAATTAATTATGTGTTCTAAGACCTCAAAAAGTACTATTTATCATTCTTCGACTTGCGTGCGCAATCCGTAAAATTTCATGAAAAGTTTTTATGTGAAAAATGGATTAAAATGTGGATTAGAGCTTTAAAACTCAATTGAGTTGACTTTGGTCAACATTTTGAGCAAATGGACTCGGATCAGTATTTTGATAGTTCCGGTAGGTCCGTATCGTGATTTGGGACTTGGGCGTATGCCCGGAATCAAATTTCGAGGTCCCTAGCCCGAGATATGGAATTTTGAAGAAAAATTAAAATGTTTAAGTTCGAATAGTGACCGGATGTCTAATTATGTGAAAACGACCCCGAAATAGAATTTTGATGATTCCAACAGCTCCGTATGGTGATTCTGGACTTAGGAGCGTGTTCGGAATTTTATTTGGAAGTCCGTAGTTAAATTAGGCTTGAAATGGCTAAAAACAAGAATTTAAGTTTGGAAGTTTGACCGATGAGTTGACTTTTTGATACCGGAGTCGGAATCCAGTTTCGAAGGCTGCTGGGCAGTTTTATAAAAAGAGGGCATTCGTCCCATTTGCCATTTTTGACGAACTTGAGTTTGAGCAGAGACGACTTTTGGCATAATTTCAAGGGAAAAACATTGGGGTAAGTGATTCTAACTCGGATTTGGTCTACATATACAAGTATATCATTGTTTTCACAATTTAATTAGTGTTTTGAGATTGAAATTTGAAAAAGTTTAGAAATCTCATAGAAACGAAATTTTGAGATTTCGGTATCGATTCGGAGTCGGATTTGAGTGAAACTGGTATGGTTGGACTCATAATTGAATGGGTTATCGGATTTCATAACTTTCACCAGATTTCGAGATATGGGCCCCGCAGGCGAATTTTTAATTAATTTCGGGATTTTTATTAAAAATGTAGTATTTCCTTATAGAATTTATTTTCTATAATATTTAGTGATTGTATCGAATTATTTTGGCTAGATTCGAACCAGACGGAGTTGGATAATCGTGGAAAAGGCCTTATAGTGGATTAAATTGGAGCAAGACGAGATAAGTCTCTTGTCTAATCTTGTGAGGGGGAAATTACCTCATAGGTGATTAAGATTAAACAATTGTTGCTAAATTATGGGGGCTACGTACGCACGAGGTGACGAGAGTCCGTGCGTAGCTACTATTAATGCTAAAGTCCGGGTAGTTTAGGACTCAAAGCATGCCTTACTTGTGTAAATTGTATTCTTTGATTAATTAATATTAATTGATATATATGAATATATTGTGAATTATTAGATAAAGATATTAAAGGATGGAAATCTCATATGCTTAATTTTTGTTTAAATCAATTAATTATTAAAAGAAATTGTTCTCCTCCCAAATTTATCTTATAATAAACATACTCTCCTTCCGGAAGCACATAAGAAAATGTCCTCCTTTCTTGTGGAGCGGGTCGAACGCCTCGGCAGGATAGATGCATCTATGGATCGCGCCGCACGTCCCTCGGCAGTGTACACGACACTCTGGATCGGGTCGTACGTCCTCGGTAGAAATCGTGCTTAAATAATAATAATTACACGATACTTTAATAATTTATTTCAGCTTGTGAAGCTAAGTAATAAATTGAAAATCCTTAAAATTTAATGAATTATTATTCTTGCTTGTTTAGGAATTAATTGTTACTCCTGTAAATGAGATTTAATTGATAAATTAGAATTTATTTGAATTGAAGGAATTTAATTAATATATTAAGAATTGTTACATTTGAAGGAATTTGATTATTTTCGCTGATTAAATAAATTATTTGTAAATTCTGTAAATCATGCTGATTTAAATATCCTAGTTTTATTTCAATTATTATTGACCCATAGTGAGTGTCAAAGTCGGTCATCTCGTCTCTACCACTTCGAGATTAGGCTTGATACTTACTGGGTACACGTTGTTCACATACTCATACTACACTTGATGCACTTTTTGTGCAGGATCTGAGACAGGTACTAGTGGAGGACCTATCATCACATACCCACGTCATCCCGAGGCGTAGTGGTGAGCTGCCTTTCTGAGCCGTTCTGCAGCTACCAGTGTCTCTTCTTATATTTATATTCTATCTATTTTATTTCAGACAGTATTTGGAGTTTTGTATAATCTACTAGATACTCATGCACTTGTGACACCGGGTCTTGGCACACACATTGGTAGAAGTTGGTATTTTATTATTTTCTTGGAATAAAAGTTTAACCAATGTACGATTGACTTATTAGTTGGCTTGCCTAGCTGTAGTGTTGGGCGCCATCACGACCTATATGTGAAATTGGGTCGTGACACCATGTGTCGCAGCCCACAGAGTCTCCATCATATTCATTTACTTTATCCTGTCTAATTTATATTCCAGACAGATGTTGTATTATTATTGTACTCCTTAGTAAATGCCCATGCAATTGTGACACCGGATTTTGGGATATTCTAGTAGATGTTAATGGTTTTGCATTAATATTGTCACCTTTTTTTTTTTTATGTCTTACTAAAATTGCATGTATCCATGATTTTAAATGCATTATATTCTTTATTTAAAAGAACTTATGATTTCAAAAGTAATAAAATGAATAGCTACTTAGATGGTTCACGACCTATAGTGAGTTTTGGGTCGGGACAACTTTTTATGGAGTTAGAGAGGGCAATTAAAAAGAATGGCAAAAAAGGTATAAAATAATTATGTCTACGATGAGAAAGAAGAAGAAGAAGAAGAAGAAGAAGAAGAAGAAGAAGAAGAAGAAGAAGAAGAAGAAGAAGAAGAAGAAGATGATGATGATGAAGAAGAAGAAGAAGAAGATGGGGGTAGGGTGGGGGTGAAGAAGAAAAGGATGAGGGGGTGAGGAAGAAGGAGAAAAAAGGGGGCACCTCCATTTTATGTTTTTTGTTATTTACGCGCTTATAATTTTTATTTTTATTTTTTTCTACATTAAGAAGAAGAAGAAGATGGGGGTAGGGTGGGGGTGAAGAAGAAAGGGATGAGGGGGTGAGGAAGAAGGAGAAAAAAGGGGGCACCTCCATTTTATGTTTTTTGTTATTTACGCGCTTATAATTTTTATTTTTATTTTTTTCTACATTAGTTATTAGGGGAAAATTAATTCACTCCAAATACGTTTAGGAAGGGTAAATAAACGCTAGTAAAATTTCAATGTTCAATCGAGTTATCCTAACAAGTTTACGGGAAACTTTGTGCTCGGAGTTTCTTCTTCTTCTTAGTTACAAAATAGGTTTGTTAAATTTATTGTTGTTTTGACAATTTGATGATTGCGATTTGTTCTTATGATATTTGAAAGTTATGTTTCAAATTTAAGCTCATTTGAAGTAAATTTGGTCATTGAACCATGTATAGGATTGTTAAAATTCGTAAAATAAGTTTATGTTTCAGAACTTAAGATTTGAAATCTGAAGTTGCATTCAATAGATTGAACTACTTAAGATTCGAATTTCTGAATTTGCATTTGAAAGATCGAAGAACCTTAGATTTGACTTCTGAAATTGCATTAAAGAGATTGAACTACAGTCAAACCTCTCTATAACAGCCTCGTTTGTTCCGAATATGTTATAGCGAAGTGTTGTTATAGAGAACATATATTATAACATAACATAAAAATTGGTTCCAAAAAAGCTTGGCTTTTATAGTGAAGTATTGTTATATAGGGATGTTGTTATAGAGAGGGTTGACTGTACTTCAGATTCGAATTTCTGAAGTTGCATTAGAAAGATAGAAGAACTTCATATTTGATTTCTGAAGTTGCATTGAAGAGATTGAACTACTTCAGCTCTGAGCGAGTACACTTTGACAAAATTTGTGCAATACGGATATAACTTCAATGGTGGCCTCAAAAGTAAGTATATATGAAAATGTCCCGCTATTTGTGTACTTCTCCCATAGGCGTGTCAAATTGGGATTGCCAATTTCTCCTGGCGCATTCACTTAGTTCGGGCCAGCCTATTTGATCGTACGGTATCATGGGCTAATATCAGTAGATCCAATAATTCCTTAAATCTCTATTTGGTTTGGTCTTGGACTGTTCATGTACTCGGGCAATCAAAAGAAGTCGTTGATACAAAGGAGATGTCAAATGGAGTTAAAATTGCGTGGGTAGCCACTTTTTAAAGTGGTATTTACTTTTTATCCAGTCACAACAGATATATTGAGCAATAAGCGATAGTTCGATACGTAGAAGTGAAAGTGGATTAGTGGGTTAAAGTTTTATTTGTGCCATATTGGGCATTGATATGAGTATTTGCAAGCATTATTGGCTTGTTATATTTTGGGGAATCTACACAAAATATCCATAAAACATAAACTAATTATCTATCCTCAAACTAATTACAAAGACTACCCATACGGTTAAAAATAATTACCCGCCCCTTCACTTATGTTTAGCCAAGACGTTGCATTCACAAATCATGACGTCATTGTTGTTATGATCATCTTCCCCCATTTTTCACTTATGTGCTTAACTCATTATTTAGTACAACTATTTATAGAGATTATGGAGAAATCAATATTGTCCTAATATATATGATGAAAATATATCCTTTTTGTGGATACTCACAGGGAATGGTTTGAGCTTAAGCATTTATACTTGTAGCCCGAATGTGATTTTTAAGTAAGATGTTATACTATAGTAAAAGAAAAGATATTAATCATACTGAAATTTGGATTCATTTGGAGCTGATTTGAGGTGCTTGGGATTGAATTTTTAAAGACCCACCATTATTGAGTTTGAAGCTTTTGAATTGAAATTTTAACTTTAAGATTTGTTGTTTGATTCAAAGTAGATATTTTAAAAAAGTTATTTATAGTATCTTTAGAAAGTTCATACTGGAGATTTTTGAAGATTTATTATTAGAAAAAATCAAATGCACAATTGAAGGACCTTAAAACTGAAAACACATATAGTGGGCTCGTTGAGTTTGTAGTTGTCTTGAGCTGATTCTGCTTGTTATTTGAAATATTGATTAGAAGTTGTAGCAAAAGCTTGAGCCAATTTGATGGAGATTTTGCAGTAGAGTTGTAAAATTTGGGTTGAAATTAAATTGAACTAGCAAAGATGATGGATTTGTACTGTATAACAAAATGGTATACATGTATACCACTTTACTATATAATTTTTAATTTATACAATTTATTCCAACAGTATACTCTTATAATATACAGTATAGTGTAATATTATACCGTTATAATTTGGTCATTTTTAAATTTATTGAAATTTTTTATTGGGATCTTTTTAAATGTTTAATGGAGTTTTCATGCCTTTTTCAAAATTTTATTAAACAAAAATATTTTCTTTTAAATGTTGAATGGAGGTTGTGTCTAAAGTTGAGCCAATTTGGTGGATTGTTTGCACTTGGGTTGAAATTGAGTTGAACTAGAGAAGAAGATAAATCTATATTATATACCAAAATAATATACTTGTATATCAGTTTGGTATCATAAAGGACTGGACTCTTTTTTGAAGGAATTAACCAGAACTCTATCTTGTAAGTATATAATATATACCATGTGGGTATCATAGAGGACTGACGAGTATTTTTTTTTGTTAAAGGAATGAACTAGTCCTCTATGATACCATGTTAGTATATGATATATACCAGGTTGGTATCTTTTTCATTGGAATCTTTTTCAATATTTCAATAGAGTTTTCACGCCTTTTTTTTTTCTTAAACAAAAATACTTATGTTGAAATGTTGAATGGAGGCTGTGGCTAAATTTTAAGCTAATTTGGTGGAGATTTTGCCCTAGAGCTGTGAAATTTGGGTTGAAATTAAGTTGAGGTAGCGAAGTAGAAGAATTTGTATTGTATACCAAAATAGTATACTTGTATATCAGTTTGGTATCATAGAGGACCGGGCTCATTTTTGAAAGAATTAACCAGAAATCTATCTTGTCAGTATATAATATATACCATGTGGGTATCATAGAGGATTGACGAGTATTTTTTCTGTTAAAGGAATGAACTAGTCCTCTATGATACCCTGTTAGTATATGATATATACCAAGTTGGTATCTTTTTTATTGGAATCTTTTTCAATTTTTCAATAGAGTTTTTACGTCTTTTTTTAATTTTTTCTTAAACAAAAATACTTAGTTTTAAATGTTGAATGCAGGATGTGGCTAAATTTTAAGCTAATTTGGTGGATATTTTGCACTAGAGCTGTGAAATTTGGGTTGAAATTAAGTTGAGGTAGCGAAGTAGAAGAATTTGTATTGTATACCAAAATGGTATACTTGTATATCAGTTTGGTATTATAGAGGACTAGGCTCTTTTTTAAAGGAATTGACCAGAACTCTATTTTGTCAGTATATAATATATATCATGTGGGTATCATAGAGTACTGGCAAGTATTTTTTTTGTTGAAGGAATGAACCAGTCCTCTATGAGACCTTGTTAGCATATGTTATATACCAGATTGGTATCATCAAGACTGAGTGTTATTTTGGAAGGACTGCCACATTATATCATGTCTGTATGGTATAGACCATAAAGGTATCATAGAGAACTGAGTGTATTTCTGGAAGGAATGAACCCGACCTCTATGATACCTTGTCAGTATATGATAATATACCATGTGAGTATCATAGTATGCTATAACAATATACTTCAATTGCTACTAATATGCTATTTTTTGTATACTATATGCTAAAGTAAGTTATTTTCTGATAATTAGTATAAGAAAAATAAAATAAAATAAAAAGATGTACTATATCGGTTATTATTTTATTGATATAGTAAAAAAAAAAAGGGGGAGAGAAAAAATAACAAAAATAAAGGAGCCAAAAATATGTGTAGAATTAGATTATGAGGAAAAATAGGAAATACAGAAAAAATAATTTAAAAATAATAAAAATAATATTAGAAAAGGAGAAAAAAGAAAAAAATGCAATGAAAAAAGAGAAGAAAACACATGTATAAGTTGTTCTATTAATTGATTTAGAGAAAAAAGTGAGATAAAAGACATAAGGCATATTATATCAGTTATATTAAAAAGTAGTGAATAAATATTTACTATATTAATTATCTTTTATTACTGTATAAAATAAAGAAGAATAAAGAAAGAGAACAAAAAAATGAATGCGATTAGATTATGTAGGAAAAAAAAAGAGTAAAATGAAATTAGAAAAGGAACAAGAAATAGAGAAAAATGAACAAAAGGAAAGAAACAAAATAAAAATAAAGGAGCCAAAATTATGGATTCAAATTATGGTAAAAAAGAAAATAAAATAAAAACAATATGATTGAAAAACTATTTGTGATATTTCCATATCTATAAGTGGTCTTCTTGATTATTTCAAATGCCATCTAAATATATAAGTGGTCTTCTTGATTATCGTCACGATCCAAATCCTAATCTATTGTGATGGCACCTATCGATGGTACTAGACAAGACGTCATTTCCAAATACTCCAAATATTTAACAGAAAAATAAATCAAGATATTTGAAATAGGCAAAGTTTTCATAAAGGGGGGGGGGGGGGAGGGGTGTGTAAAACCCAAAACACAAGTGCGAAAATAACTCCCAATATCGGGGTGTCACTAAGTCATGAGCATCTATACATAATCAGTCTAGAAATGAAATGACTGCAACAGTTTGGATCCAAATACAACGAAAGAAAGGATAAGGAGGGAGAAACATGGACTGCGAACGCCAGACAGCTACCTCGATATCTCCTACGGTCAGCTACACGAAATATCAACACTCTCCGCGTCCAAAAACTCGTGGATCTGCACACGAAGTGCAGGGAGTAGCGTGAGTACAACCAACTCAATAAGTAACAATAATAAATAAGGAACTGAAAGATAGTGACGAGCTACACAATTATAATTCATTTTCAGTAGTCTCAACAAGAAAAGTAGACATGCTTTCAAATCCGGTAAATTAAGTCAAATCAGTTTATTCGTGCCAAATTCAAGTAAAAACCAGATAAAAGTATCCTTCAGAAGTTTTTCAAAATCAGTGATATATGGCAACTATGTGCAACAACAATGAAATCGTATATAGCCTCTCAGGGCAACAATCATTCAGTCCTCCTATTCACTCCAACCTCACAATTACTCATTCTTCACAGCCACTCATTCCTTACAGTCACTCAGCACTGCACTCAGTAGGTACCTGCGCTCACTGGGGGTGTATACAGACTCCGGAGGGGCTCCTTCGGCCCAAGCGCTATATCAAGCCAAATCATGGCATAAATCAATGAAAATATATTACGCCGTGCTGCCCGATCCCATAAATATCCTCACAATCACGCCCTCGGCCTCACTCAGTCAGCAATCTCTCCAGTCTCTCGGGCTCTCAGAAATCAGGAAAATCAGCCCAAACAACAATAATATGATGTATCAACAAGACTAATAGAGACTGAGATATGATATACGAATAAAACTGAGACTGAGTACAAATAGCATTTAGCAGGTAATTCAACATGTATCACGACTTTCGTGGGTCCCAACAGTACCAACACATAGCCTAATTATGGTCTCTAACATGATTCACAGTCAAATTTCTATAACACATGAAGAGCATATAGTTAACAACAAATTTATTCACCTTCTCAGTTTCACGGAATGGACCAAGTCACAATTCTCACGGTGCACGCCCACACGCCCGTCACCTAGCATGTGTGTCACCTCCAAAACAATCATATAACACCAAAATTCGGGTTTCATACCCTCAGGACCAGATTTAAAACTGTTACTTACCTCAATCCGAGCAAAACTCTACTCCAATATGCCTTCGTCTCGCGAATCGGCCTCCAAACGTCTCGAATCTAGCCACAAGCAGTACAATATAATCAATAAGGACTAAAGGAATCAACTCCACAAGAAAAATACGAAATTATAAGCCAAAATCCGAAATTGGTCAAAAGTTGGCCCCGAGCCCATCGAAATCCGACAAAAGTCATAAAACCCGAGAGCCCATTCACTCACGAGTCTAACTATGCCAAATTAATCAAAATCCGACATCAAATGGCCATTCAATTCCCCAAAATTAACTCTCCAAATTTCTAGCCTCAAATCCCCAAATTTCACCTCAAAAACATACCAACTAGGTGAAAAATTGGTGGAAAAATATCATTATTAAAGAAAAATGAACACAAGGAAATTACCTCAGTAATCTCTTCAAAAACCCTCTCAAAAACCTCCAAAGTCCGAGCTCAAAATGATGAAAAAGGTGAAAATCTCGAAGTCTCGCATTTATAGGTTCTGCCTAGGTCTTCCGCACCTGCGACAACTTAGTCGCTTCTGCGGTCTCGCAGGTGTGCCCCAGAGCCCGCTTCTGCATCTAACTCCGCACTTGCGTCCCTTTTTCCGCTCCAGCGGACTCTCTTCTATGAGATAATTCTCCGCTTCTGCGGAGTCAAGCTTCAAGGCCAAATCCGCTTCTGCGGCCCTTCTGCCGCATCTACGGTTACGCAGATACGCAAAAGCCATCGCACCTGCGACCTTCTGCTGCATCACTCCTTGGCCGCTTCTGCGGGCACGCACCTACGGTTCCCACTCTGCAGGTGCGATTATACCAGCAGTGGAAAACCTTCAGCAAGCTTACAACTTCAAAACTTCATCCGTTAATCACCTGAAATCAACCCGAGGCCCCCGAGACCTCAACCAAACATACCAACACATCTTAAAATATCATGCGGACTTAGTTGAATCCAAAAATCACCTCAAAAAAAGTCAAAAACACGAATTCCACACGGATTCAAGCCTAATGAACTTTAAAATTTCCAAATTCTACAAACGACGTCGAAACCTATCAAACCACGTCCGATTGACCTCAAATTTTGCACACAAGTCATGAATGACACCACGAACCCATTCCAACTTTCGGAATTCCAATCCGACCCCGGTATCAAAAAGTTCACTCCCGGTTAAACTTCCCAAAAACTCAACTTTCGTCATTTCAAGCCTAATTCCACTACGGACCTCCAAATCACAATCCTGATACGCTCCTAAGTCCAAAATCACCTAACGGATCTAACGGAACCATCAAAATTCAAATCCGAGGTCGTTTACACATAAATCGATATTCGGTCGACTTTTCCAACTTAAGTTTTCAATTATTAGACTAAGTGTCTCAATTCACTCTGAAATCTCTCTGGGCCCGAACTAACCAACTCGATAAGTCATAAAATAATAGTGAAGCATAAAAATGAGCAGAAAAGGGGAACGAGACTACAACTCTCGAAACGACCGGCCGGGTCGTTACAATTATTTCAAATGCCATCAAAATATATAAGTGGTCTTCTTGATTATTATAAATCAAAATTATTTTAAAATATTATTTTCTATAGATACCTTTTATATTTTATAACAAAATAGATATTTATGGTATATACTACCATTGAGGCATGAAATATGCTATTTATGTTTTTCCTCTCTCTTTCTTTCAATTAACACAAGATTCTCTCTCAGTTGTTTTCTTCTTTATTTCTCTCTCTTCCTTCTATCTTTTTCTTTCAATTAACACACGATTCTCTCTCAAAATCCCAACAAAATTTTTCTTCTCTCTCTCTCTCTCTCTCTCTCTCTCTCTCTCTCTCTCTGTTCGAGCAGAATACCTGCTTAGTTTATATGTCGGATATTGCAATAGATTTGTACAATTAGTTTTTACGCTGGATATTTGCAATGGATTTGTACTGCAATATTAGAAAGAAAGAGACTGTGAATTTCTCTACGCTGAATATTGCAATGGATTCCTCTACACGAATACTGCAATATTTTTTACGCCGGAGAAGATTTGAGGGCCGGAATTTTTGTTCGTCTCCATTTTTAGTTTTAATACGATGTATACAATATTTTATTTGGCCGAAAAATGCCATATTCGACGAATTTTCTTCCCTTCTTTGCTATTTAGTCACATACAATGATACAAACACGTTGTATTCTGTATAAATTCACTCAAATATATTGTATTTTGGTATAAATATATTATTTTTTGCCTGTATTTATGTATTTCGAAGGTTTGTATTTTTTTAATACAGCTGAATACACATGTATTCATGCATGAATACACATGTATTCATGCGTGAATACAAGATATAAATATTGAAATACACTGAATACAAACATTAAAATAGAACATAATATAAATAGTGAATATATTTAATTTCAAAATACAGTGAAATACAGTAAAATATACTGAATACATATAGAAATACAGTTAATATAATCAATGAAATATATTGAATACAACAGTAATGACATGTATTAGAAATAACTAAAATGATGCTAATACAAATTCATTTGAATACAATGAATATAAAATAGCGAATACAGTAAATACAAACATTGAATGAATGCAACAGTAAAAAAATATTGAAATACACTAAATACTAAAGTTAAATACAACTAAAAAATTATTCTAATTAATTGAGTTGATAATGAGGCATGTGAGAATTGATTTTGTTAAGTTATATTAGGAGTGTATCACGCTAATTGATATTATTTCCGTTATTAGACAGTTGGATATACCTATTTTTAATGTGATTTTTACTGTTGTATTCATGAATGCATGGTGCGAATACATGTGAATACATGCGCGTACATCTGGACTGCCCTGATTTTAGGCGCTTTTTGTTATTGTATTCATGAATACAGCAGCGCGAATACATGTGAATACACTACCGTAACAACTGAATAGTAGCTGTATTCATGAATACAGCAGCGAGCATACATGTGAATACATGCACGTACAGCTGGACTGCCCTGATTTTAGGCGCTTTTATACAGCAACACGGATACATGTGAATACTTGCGCGTACAGCTGGACTGCCCTGATTTTAGGCGTTTTTTGCTGCTGTATTCATGAATACAGCCGCGCGAATACATCGAATACACTACCGTAACAACTGAATAGTAGCTATATGAAATAATTATGTATATGATAAGAATAGAAAGTTAATAGCAACAAAACAACAGTGATTTCTAAAAATTCCTCGATTTCAAATGCCATCTACCTTTTACCAAATTTGCCCAACAACTTTTGGAAACCAATAATGTTGAGTAATTTAATTTTCATGAATACAAACGTAAGAGCAAGCTAAGTAAGTACATTTGAGAACACCGAAATCGACTGCTTGACAGCTTAAATAATTTGGATAGCAAATACCAAAGTCAAGTTGATAGTAAACAATAGTAAGTATGTAGTATTTTATTAGTCCAGTATGTGTAGTTCATTTAATCTTAACTTGCCTCGACACGCCATGTGTTGTTTATTGAGCAACTTTCTACCTCCTTATTCCTTTTTTCGGCCATTATTTTCAAATATTGAAGATTCCAAGGCCAAGAAGATAGATAAAACCACCCCCTCCACCCACCCCCCAAAAACCAACGAAAAACAGTCACTTGCTCAAAATGTTTTCTTATATTTATCTTTCACCCGGTGTCCACGTGTCCGGTACTCCCGATTCGCGCTGCGCAACACATGTTAGAGGGGAAGTGTTCTCTATCAAAAATTTTGGTCTAGGACACGAACCTGATAACTTTAGTTAAAGATGGAATGATCATATTCATCCCACTATAATTCTTGCTAGTGTTTAAAATAATTTCATTAAAAATGAATAACTTCCTAAAATTTTAAAAACATAAATAAAAAAGGATAACTTCCTAAAAATTTTAAAAACATAAATATAAAGATGACGATAATTCTTTTTTTTTTGGGGGGGGGGGGGGGGTCAAAACTTAATTAAGGGGTTGCATTTATGGGTATTAAAATACATAGTACAATATTATTGCAATAATGCATACGGAATACTATATTAGTCAAAGGTGAGTTTGTTCTTTTGTTGTGTATTCCACCAATTTAATCCCTTCTCAGTCCCCACCCCCCACCCCACCCCCACCCAAACATAGCCTTAATCTTTTTCAGAATGCATGTAATTGGGCAGTTGCGGTAGTTTTTCTGTTTTCTTTTTTAATAAAAAATAATTAGCGTAATTTTATTAAGTTGTTCATATTGACTATAATTTATATGAAGTTTACCTTAGGAAGATTAGAATAAAAATCGGTAAAGAAATTAGACCCAATATCATAATTAACATGCAAAGGAAAATTGAAATAAACTAATTACAATTTGAACAAAATCTTTATACTAAGTACAACCATAAGTCTAGACATTGCTAATTTCTTCAAAATTTATACTCTCCTCATACTCCAATATATCAAGCTGAATGTCAGTTTTTACTAGCAAATTCACTCATAATTAATCTCATATTCGAGCCTGTCACTAATTGTCACCCAAATGAATCTTAATTCCTGGTAATAATATTTTACTTTATACTTGTTTACCCAAAAACCGGATAGAATTGAATTTATACGTAGTTCTAAGGATACGTGGTATAACTTGGTACAAATTGAAAAAAATAAGTAAAGATATATCGAATATTAACTGTAAAAAGGAATGAATACAAACCCAAATTGAGTAGAGAATGATTGATAAGTGAACAGGATGAATCAATATCAAAAACCCAAAAAAAGATAATATTTGCTAGATGTTATATAAATTTCAATAAAATCTGAATCTGAGAATGTATGAATGTATGAATCAATCACTACCCTTTACAAATGATAGCAACTCTTAATATAGTGGAGGAATTCTACTTTGGATATAATTAAAAATACATAGTGGGGATCCCGCGATAGATTAATTAATTAGCTTTTCCTTGATTCAAGCCGTGATTCTCTCCCCAAATGCGGCTATAACGCCTTTTTTGTTCCTTGGCTCAGTCTCGATCTTAGTCGGTCTCTGGGTCTCGAGCTCGACCTTGACTCAATCTCGGTATTGATCGGTCTCTGGGTCTCGAGCTCAACCTTGACTCGATCTCGGTACTGATCGGTATCTGGGTCTCGAGCTCGACCTTCCAACTTCACATCACAGCTCGATATTATAATGACGAATCTCGGTTCATCAAGCTCCAATCTTGATTAGTCACACGAAGGACAAACTCGATTTTGACCGTATACAATACTATCTGTACTGTTCATATATGTGGTATAAAAAAAAAGTTTAACGTATAAAAATTTACACTATTAGATCACTTGACAGATAAATATAACTAACTATTTATAATAATAAGTATGAATTAGTTTCCTATATATTAAGCAGGTAACCTGATACAATAGGTTAAAATGAACCGATAATATAAAAATTCTTTATCGTATATAAGTAAGAGGACCAATGGAAGGTTTCTTTTTGTGCAAATAATATATTATGGTTGAAACTTCAACTAATCACTCAAGAGTAGTGTTAGATAATTGAAGTTTAAGGTCTGTCCTTTGACTTATGTATCTTTCTGATCAATAAATATATACTACTGTTTGCTTTTTCAAAACCAGTCATCTAAGGTAGACCATATTAAAAAACAAGCAGAAAGTAGAAATCATCAAGACGGGGAGAGCTCCTTGTTGTGACAAAGAAAATGTGAAAAGAGGGCCATGGTCTCCTGAAGAAGATGCAAAACTAAAAGAGTATATAGACAAATATGGTACTGGTGGAAACTGGATTGCTCTTCCACAAAAAGCTGGTATCTTCAATAATATATTGATTGTTCAGTGTTTTATGGTTGAATTCTATATACATGTGCAAAAAGCAAGTATAGATAGAGTTAGATATACATTTTAGAACCTATTCTTCCGACTTAGAACTCACAACATCTAAATTTTGGATCTGTTATGTCACTTAAACGAGTTATTAATTCGTTGCATGATTACTTGTTATCAGGGCTGAGAAGATGTGGAAAGAGCTGCAGATTGAGATGGTTAAACTATCTTAGACCCAACATTAAACATGGAGAGTTTTCAGATGAAGACGACAAAGTAATTTGCAGCCTTTATGCTAAGATTGGAAGCAGGTATGTTCTATTACTTTCTCCATCTCATAAAAGATGAAGTAGAGGAGGTTAGAGGCGGACTTAGAGTATCAAGTGTGCGTTTTCTGAACCTATCATTTTCATTATAGACCATAGATAATTTTGTGTGTAAAACTAGAAAAAGTAGAATAAATATTACATGTTGAACTAATATTTTCAAAAGACTCATAAAATTTAAATCTTGAATTTGCCTATACAGATGGTCAATAATAGCTGCTCAGCTACCAGGCAGGACAGGCAATGATATCAAGAACTACTGGAATACCAAGCTCAAGAAGAAACTCATGCCTCTTGTCTCTTCACCTCAACAAATTAGGCCAATTCACCAAACTACATGTCATTCATCAATTTCACCTCTTCAAGCTAATTCATCCCTAGTTTCATCACTATATTCTTCTATATCACCAGCTCTTTCATTAGCAACAACAGCTCATAAATATACAAGTAGCCATTTTTATCCCACTTCAACAGCTACAAATTTCCCAGGCTATGAAACCAATATTATATCTACCCAATCAAGCAGTTTCTTGAGTACTTGTAGTTGTTCAAGTGGAGGTGAAAAATTGGTTAGCTATTTAAATGATGGGGTAGATGAGAAACAGAATAGTTCTAAGTTCTCAATTACAAATGGTAGTACTAATAAATATGCTGAAGAAAAGCCAAGTGGAAAGGGTTGTTATGAAGAGGAAAATCAATTAGAGTGTAGTTTGGAGGAGATTAAGCAGCTAATTAGCACTACTAGCATTTATAACAACTACACCAACTTCTTTCTTGATGAAAATAGGACAGAATAAAAAGTCATATGATGTACACTAATGATTATGATCATGAAAGAGTGATGAACAATATAATGCTGACTGTTTGACTTCAAATCAGAAGAGTTCAAACAGGTTTTTTTTATTCGAGTTATGTATATTGACATGTAAAGATTCTTTAGACGATCAGTGAATTCGAATATGTGATAACAGTTGGTTATCAGTTTAACCAATTACCAATTAATGTTTATCAAAAGATTTATCTATAATTATCAATTAATTAATCTGGTTGATAAATAGTTTTATACCGTCGCTGAATTGAGCTTAAATATATTTTTGTTTGTATAGTTAAAACTTTAGTTTAATTTGTGCATGTGTTACTACTGCTGTCCTAACTTCAAGTATTCAGATGTACAATGTACCAGAAATTAGAGAAACCATCAGTTCACCGTTCAAATTTCAAACTGAAATTAAATATGCACAATTTTTTGTCTTCTCCATTGCAGTCTCCCCGTTTTATTTATTTATTATTTTTATTGTTTTGCTTTATTTAAGACAAGAGTGAGTTGCTCTGGTGGTAAGCACACTCCATTTACAACCAAAAGGTTGTGAGTTCGAGTCACCCCAAGAGCAAGGTGGAGAGTTCTTTGAGGGAGGGAGCCGAGGGTCTATCGAAAACAGCCTCTCTACCCCAGGGTAGAGGTAAGGTCTGCTTTATTCCTTTAAATTCGAGGGAAGTCTACTTGGGTGCTCATGGTCTAAATATTTTCTGTTAATCCGGTTCCAATTTTGAGATTTTTACATGGCTGAGCATTTTTTTAAAATTATTTAACAAAATGATATTAATTTTAGTTTATTCCTTAAATAGCAATTTTTTTTTACAATCTTAGCATACTGTAAAGATTATGCCACAATTAATGAATGCACAAATTAAGGAATGCCACTAAATAAGGAATTTAATATAACTGACTTTTCTCTATCTCACTTTAGGTTTGGGTGGTGGGGATCATTTTTCAATCTACATATATTCTTTTCAAATATTACCTAATAATTTTGCTATTCCAATTTTTTTCCGCCTTCAAGCTACTTCTTCTTTGTATATACACAGTGGCGGAGCCAGGATTTTCACTAAGGAGAGTCAAAATATAAAGAAATAAACTCACCAAGAAGTCAATGAGTGTCATTATATATAGTATATATACATATTTAAAAATAATTACCGAACTATATAGTGTAATTTTCCGGCGATACAGTGTAATTTTCCGGCAAACATGTGACTCCGCCGCTGTATATACATACATTTATATTTATAATTTATACATTACTGCATATATGACTTGTGGCACATGCACATATTTAATGTATCATTTATATATTTTGGGTGTAATCTAAATATAATTTATGTATATTTGACATGAAATATTTTTTGGACTTCTCCATGTCTTTGCAAACATAATAAAATATAATGTATATTTCATAATGATATACATTAAATAAACAGTGTATATATTTTGATGTAATTGTTTTTTTAAAAATACGTGGTATATTCAACGTTGTAGTATTGTTTTAACTGTTATCCTCAATATATATAAGAGTAATATTTGATATTATTTTATAATTGTTTGATTTCATATGTATATTATTATACATTATATATTCTAGATTTATTAGTTTCATATTTTATAAATGATACAAAATGAAAGAAAATATATAAGGAGAGTATTTTATAGCAAGAAAAAAGAAGAGATTATTTGAATAGTTACGAACGTGATTCTCGGTCCACCAACAAATTTGTAACATGTTAAAACAGAATGTGTAGTATCCTAATTTGAATTATAAAAGAAAAAACTATAGGCCATATTGTTTCATTTTCTATAGAAAATAATTAAACATATCCTTAAATTTAGGTGTATGATTCCTAACTTTGAGGTGTATGATTCATTGCCCTTGTTTGAGAAGGAATCTTTGGGGATTTAATTATGGGCAAAAAAATAGGAATGATATGTTAGGGTTGATTATTGTCTAGCTTGATTTTAGGGATTTTTATTGAATCTGCTATGCTATGCTATGTTAATATTCAGGTGTCATAGAATGACAATTAATTATTGCGGCTACGGGTATGCAATTTTTCTTTAAATATTGTCTAGTTATGTTTTTTGCCCTTTAATTTTGGATATCTTTTCATAAGCTAAACTATAAATCGACCCATAACGCTCGCGACCAAGTGGAATTTTATTGCTTTGATTATAGAGGGCTTGGTAAAGTGAAATTGTAAAAAATACAATAACATAGGTTAAGATTTCGTAACATTCTATTGGTTTTCTTTTACCATAGTGAAATTGTCCCTCTTTTTTGTTAGAGGTCATATCAGTTGAACCTCATAAATTTTGTGTTCATTTTTTGTATTCTTTATATTGTGTGATTGATGGTATATTCGTATACATTTTGTTACGTGTTTGTCATAACATTTCCTAGTGACTTGATGTTGATGGCCCTCTTCTTGTTTAAAACATTTAAGTTCAATGATTGAGATGCTCCAAAATCCATCTTTCATGCATTAGTGCTTATCTTTTTCTTAATAAAGAGTATAATTAAGAAAAGGAGGAATGATTCACGCCACGAGTTGCTTAGTTCAAAATGTTAGATTTTGCATCTGTTACTGTTACTGTTTTCTAGAATAATTAGTTGTTTAGTTTTAGGAGGAGTCTGCTAGAAGATTCAGAATTTTAATTATAGTAAGAGTTTAGTAATTTAGTTGTAGGAGGAGTCTACTACTTTATTTATTTGGCTATTTAAAGCCCTATGATTAATAAAATTTTAGAGACAGTTTTTCAATCCTATTTTCAACCTTCTTGCTGCTTGCATATTTTTTCTAAAATCTATAACACATGGATCATTACCTCGAGCTAATGAAATACAGAAATTCGCTAAAAAACAACCAATTTCAATCACTTTTAAACCATACGCATTTTTATCCATACTGATTTTTAACCAAATTTTTAACAATGGCAAGCAGCGGTCTCTCTTTGAATACCCCACAAACTTTCACTGGTAAAAACTATCAGATTTGGTCAGTGAAGATGAAATCTTATCTTGAAACTTATGATCTATGGGAAGTTGTAATGGAAGACAAACTTATACAACCACTTCCTGCAAATCCTACCCTTGCCCAAATCAAAGCTCATTCAAATGAGAAAACCAAAAAAATACAAAGCCAAAACTATAATTCAAAATTCAGTTGCAGATTCAATCTTCTCTAAAATCATTGCATGTGAGACAGCAAAAGAGGCTTGGAAAACACTCAAACAGGAGTATCAAGGAAGTGAACGAGGCAAACAAAATCAGATTTTAAATTTGAAAAGAGATTTTGAATCTCTTATGCAAGATGATATTCTGACCGAATTTCTTTAATTGTCAATAAAATCAGGTTACTTGGCGAGGATTTCAAAAATAACAGGATTGTTAAAAAAATTCTTGTGACAATTCCATAGAGATTTGAATCCAACATTTCCTCTCTGGAAGAGTCTAAAGATCTCTCTACCATCTCTGTTGCAGAATTAATAAGTGCTCTTCAAGCACAAGAGCAAAGAAGGGCCTTCAGACAAGACAAAGTTCTGAGGGTATTTTTTATGCAAAATACCAAAAAGAAAAAGTCGATTATCCCTTATTGCAAATATTGCAAAAAGAAAACACACTTAGAAAAATTTTGTTGGTGGAGACCTGATGCATTATGTGAAAATTACAAACAAAAAAGTCATGTTACAAAAGTGTACAAGTTCAAAGGTGCTCATGCACAAGCACTAATAGCAGAAGAAGGAATTGATGATGACCTTCTTTAGATTGCAGTAACAGAAGCAAGGAGGAGTGTTAGATTTTGCATCTGTTACTGCTACTGTTTTCTGAAATAATTAGTCATTTAGTTTTAGGAGGAGTCTGCTAGAAGATTCAGAATTTTAATTATAGTAAGAGTTTAGTAATTTAGTTGTAGTAGGAGTCTACTACTTTATTTATTTGGCTATTTAAAGCCCTATGGTTAATAAAATTTTAGAGACAATTTTTCAATCATATTTTCAACCTTGTTGCTGCTTGCATATTTTTTCTAAAATCCATAACACAAAATTAGTTAGACGCCGCTGATTAAGACGGGTGATTAGACAATATACAAATATTACAAGGCCGGTTAATTTCCAACTGTAACACATAATTCATATATATCCCCTCAATAAAGAGAGAGACTATGGGAGTTATTCTGATTCTATTATACAATTCATCTGCACTCTTTCAATTACATATTAATAACCCTTTTGATATGACTTTAGAGTTTGAACATTTTTATATCATAAAAATAGTTACTTGGGAGGTACAAAAGACATAATTATAGAAAGTGGAGACTCAGATCTTTGTAATAAGTGGAAACTCAAGTCAGTTTAGAAGCAAGTCATGTTAAAAGGAATCCTCAAAGGGAAGCAGTCCAAAAAAATCCAAATCATTTTTATTTTTATTTTTGATGCTGTATAATTTATAAGTTTTTCATTTACTAGTAAAGTTTATTGACCTTTTCACCCCTTTTTTGTGAGCTTGTGAATAATATAATAACAGATACACGTAATGGATTTTGTCAGCTACGTCAACAGTTTATTTAAAAGAAGATCATGGGAAAATGGTTCTCTAAGAATGTCTTCTCTTGTGTGCAAAAGGTCAAAAGGTGTTAGACACTTAACTAGTTAATTCATCACTCGAAAAGACAAAGGAACACATTTATGATTGAGTTATTTTATTACGGAATATTAAGTAGTACCTATTTTGTAAAGTTTCTCAATTATGGGTCATCATATTTTGGCTATACAAAGAGAATCATTATACTGTAATTAAGAAACTCTTTTAACTTTCTATTTAGCAGGCGGCATAAGCTTATTGTGACGGAAATATGTGAACAAAGTAGTATTAGTTCAACTTAAATATATCGAAAGCTGGAAGTAAACAGTTGCTCTACAACCTGAACCTGAAGGATCTTTAGCTTAAAATTTATGAATATGACAGATTTCAGAGTAATTCAACTTAAATTTTTATAGACAGGTAGTTTGTCATCTTGAGGGGGCCAATTTACATTTACAGTTCAGAATAATGGATGAACTATTTTTAACATCCAGTGTCCACAGGTTAAGCTACATTTTCCAATTTTGTACAAAGAAGAATAATATTTACAAATACACAAAGGCCAGGGAGCTCACATATTTATCTACAGGAAGTCCCATCGCCAGTAAACTTTATCTACAATGCCTCCACCATTTCGAACTGCAAGGCGGATTGTTTCAGATGCAGGAGGAACCCCCCAAAGTAGCGGCACTGCGACAGTCATGGTTAGCTTTTCCTGCAAATCACCCTTGATGGCTTTCTCCGCAGAGACAATCTGTAGCATGACAAAGTAATTTGTCAAGCCATAATAATAAGTGATGAATTCCCTAATAAAAAGACCAGTGACGCCTAATTGAACATTTAGCGGTTAAAAGAACATGTTTATACAAATCAGCAAAGAGCAATTTTGTGTATGTTTGAGTACTGGTACAAAGACTTGATATGAAATTCCATATTGAACAACCAAAGGGGTATCCAGCGCGAACATGACTAGATGTCAACAGACGGCTTAAATGAGTAATCAAAGCCGCATAGTCCAACTAGCAAAAGAACAAGAAATTGCAAGAACACCTTCCTAGGACTTCTTTGTTTCAAACATCTAGCTAAGAAGCGATGACACAGTTTCCTAGTGCACTTATTTTTGGTACCTTAATGTTGTTTAATGCGGGGTGATGGTGAGTCTTGTGATTAGTTCAAGGAAATGTCTTAAATAAGTCTCAAAATTCCTTGTTTATGTTTCAAGAATTACCTGGTTTAATAAGTTGACCAATACTAATGCTTTTATGATAGGTTATAGCCAGTGGCGGAGCCGGGATTTTCATTAAGGGGAGTCAAAATATAAAGAAACAAACTCACCAATAAGTCAAGAGGTGTCATTATATAGTATATATACATATTTTTTTTTAAAAATTACCGAGTTATACAGTGTAATTTTCCGGCGAAGGGGTGTCGGTTGACACCCCTTTGGTGCATGTGGCTCCGCCACTGGTTATAGCCAGTGCCGGAGCCAGAAATTTCACTAAAGGTTGTCAAAATATAAAGAAGTAAATATACAAAGAAGCTAAGGGATTCAGCATATAGTATATATACATAAAAATAAATTTTTGACCTAGATACGCAGTATAATTTTCCGGCGGTGTCAATTGACACCCCTTAGCCTAAGGTGGCTCCGCTGGTTACAGCAGTACCTGAATATACTTTAGTGGTTATCCAGAAGAAAGAAAGCACATAGGTCAAAATTTGCGTCAAGAGTTAGCTTCTTTTTTCTTTGTTGTTGGGGGTGGGGGTGGGGGTGGGGGTTGGGGGGGGGGGGAGCTGTTTGATATCTTATGTGGACTTCCTCAGGAGTTATACCAGAAGAAATGTTAGATATGATCCCCAATTGAATTTTCTCTGAATGGATATACTCCAATTAGTTTCTTGGAATTATGCCACCCAACAAAATCCAACTCACTAAAACATCATTTAAGTAAACAAAGCCACTAACCTCATTAAGTAAGGAATAACACTACGGCTGCAACTTACAAGTATAATTAGAACACTCCACGTTCCTTTTTTTTTTTTCCAATTAGAGAGAGTTCTCCACTAAAAAAATGTATTCACAAGTCAACCAAAATTGAAAAGAATGACTTACGAGTCCTATGATAAACAAAATAGAATTAAAGTTTTTGACTTGGGTAATTGATCGCCAATGATATTTGAGGCCTAAATATGTTGATCCAAAGCCTACAATAGGACTATAAGTCAAGACGTACAAAAGCAGGCCGATAACTAGACTTTACGAGATGATTACAAATGCAGTGGATTCACAAAGGAACAGAGCAAGGCAGCCTTGTGCTTATCATGCAATTGCAATCAAAATGGTACATGAAAGGATCATAGCCAAGAAAAAAAAAATTAGTGATATAAGTGGATCTACCTCACCACCGTGCTCCAGAACAGTGTCTTCCACAACGTCACTCAACATCTCTATAGAACGGCAAAAACCAATTATGCAGAGTTTCCTGCCCATGTCAAGGCCCTGGTAAATTCACCAATTCCAATTCCCATTAAGATGAAAGGAAACCTTGAATAATAAAAGTCAACAAGTAGCAGAAATTTTACATTAGTTGCTGCGATGTCAAAGAGAGCACCCAAACAGAGGCCTTGATTTGGATCCATGTAACTGCTCTCGCGAAATCGTTGAAATCTTGGAGATGCTTTCAATTTTCCCTGCTTCTTCTGCATGTCAAAATAAAATATCAGACGAACTGTGCATAATCATTTGCAGAAGCAACTGTCCTTACTAAACAGAGTAGATTAAGTACGGGAAGAGGGGAGCAGGGAGTATCCCAAGAAGATATGTAGATTATGCGACGTGTCTCATAAACTTCTACAAACTGCAGACCTAATCAATTTTACAAGTATGTTGTGTATCTTCCAAAGTCGAATAAACTAATACACCTAACAGTGTTGAGAGATCCAATGAATGAGATATAATTGTTGCAAGAAAATAGAAGAATGAATATTCATTTATATGGCAAGATAAAACAAGGATAGAACTAATGTTTCCTCCCCAAATGGGGGGAAACTAAGCATACATCAAAGGAAGACATTTGTCGCGGGACCATGTTGCCCCCAATTTGAATCAGTCCATCAGCAGTGAACAGTGTGATTTTCTCCTCCTGTACCCACTGCACAGCTGCACATATCAGAGGAACACTTCAAACAAAATGATTGAACTCAAACAGAAAGTTAATCGACTATGACAACCAAGTGACTATAAAAGTGAAGACATATCCTACTTAAATGATGAACTATATGTATACAAAACAGGACATTCCACACATAGTCAAAAGGAAGAAAAAATTAAAAAGAAATAAATGCCTGTAAAACATCAAACCAATAATTACTCTTTCATTCGAGTCTGTGCAAAGGGACCTTTGGAGTCAGAAGTATGCATTTTACATGATTGGACATACATCTTTCTAGTGTTTGATTTTATGCTACTTATTTTAACGCGCGCGCGCACACACACACACAGAGAGAGAGAGAGAGAGAGAGAGAGAGAGAATTCATCAGATATTTGGACCTGCCATAGAACAATAAACTTGCCCATAAACCAATGAAAACATGGTTGATGTTTCAGGACAGTATTGGAGTCACAGGACCAAATGTGACATGATACAAATGAAACTTGACTGTCCTTAACCAATCCTAACAGAGATTCCTCACCTGTTATCTTTCATCTCAGATCAAAACAATAAAAAGTTCGTAATAAATTAAAAAATATCCGATCCTCGATGAGGCAGATGTGTGAGCACCAACTTTGAAGAATTCTAGATGCTTCTTGCATATATGCTAAACATCAAGTTCAGCGGTGTTCAAAATTTTACAAAACTTTCTCTCTCTCCTATAATTAGCTATGCATTTCTTGCCTGACAAAATATTTTATCTTTTCCCAATAAGAATTCCATTACCACAATTTAGGTTATTAAAGTGTTAAATGGTGTTTGCCTCTCTACCTTACCGGGTAGGGGTAAGGTCTACGTACACATTACCCTCCCAAGACCCCACTTGTAGGACTAAACTGGATATGTTGTTGTTGTAGTTATTGTTGTTGTTGTTGTACAGTGTTAAATGGTGTGTCTAAAGAAGCCTTGAGAACATACTTACCAATTAATGGTTCATCACATAAGTGCAATATGTTCATAGTAAAGTTAGAAGCCACCATCCCTGGTTTTATGGTGAGTCCTAGTCCCAAAGAAAAGAGGGGGAATAAAGGTAAAGCCATGTTGAGGGGTGTGATATATGGCCAAGCAGAAACATAAACTCATTAGAATCTCAAAAAATTTGTTTCATAACAAGCAAGTCTCTACTATTTGGTTGATAAAACACTACTTCTTCCTTTTTGAATTTGAATAACCATGTTCACCATTTCTGCATGGTTTCGTACTACTGAGAAGTTTAACATGATAATTGTTATCCATGCGGCCATGTTAAAAGAGTCTCTACCAAAGATACACGAATAAGCATTATGGCTGAGAAAAACATCAATGAGATACAAAATGACACTGATTCGTCCATCATGTTGCACCGAAAACCAAATTCCTCATCACTTAAGTTATCTCCTATTTTCTTAGACGATGGAGTCATGGAGGTGTTGCTCATTTTTTTCCCTTTGGTTTTCAAGGACAACTATTAACTATGGATCACAACAACAGATGCATATAACAGCATCAAGCACAGTGTCCTTGATTCGGAACTGTACTAGGATTTTCTGTATATGAAATCTGATTAAACTGTTTAACAAATTGTTTGCACAACTTGAGATGTAATGCATTGCCCGTAGGATATTTTGGAGTCGTTATCGAAGCATTCCAAGCTAACGCCATTTCTACCTTCCTTCTATTAAGGGTGTATGGCCACAAAATCCACACTTAAAAACTGTATAAACATCTATTGACATACTAGTGCATCATGGTCACTAAATTAAAATCCGTCAAGGAATTACAGCTAGCACAACTTTTTCAAATTTGGCCTCGTTTATCCAAGAGAGAGAATTGAACCTTAAATCAAATATGGCCTCGTTTTCTTAAGCAGAATATAAAAATATCAATAAACTTTAACTTTGAGGTGGAGAGAAGAATGACCTAATGACTCCAACATTAACTGACAAGGAAACTAACACAAGTACAATTCTTTCTAATATTGAAGAGAAAGACTACTTCCCCTTCTTTTTTCTAGAAAGAGAAGAGCAACATTACACTTCCTAATAAAACGTCTTTAACCACACACCCCCCCCCCCCAACCACCACCACCACCACCACACACCACACACACACACACACATAAACTAAACTACACAACAGGAAAATCATTAATCTAAACAAAGATAGAGTGATAGTAAAATGAAAAAGGCAAACTATAGATAGAGAATGAACATTCAGCACCTAATTCGTATGAAAGCTTAAACAAGTGTCTCTATGGCATTACTGGAAACAAAAGCTAAATCCAACACATACATCAAAATATATCCTTATTTTATGCTCAGTCAAGCCTTAAAATTTTTTCTAATCTACCATTAGATACAGGGGCGGAGCATATAGAGCCAAGGGGGTTCACTTAAATCACCTCGGTTGGAAAATTATGCTACACAAGTAGGGAAAAAACGAATTTGTTGGTCATATATAAATTGTTAGAATCCCCTTGGAATAAAGGAAGATTTTAGTGCAGTGGCAAATGTGAATTTAGAAATTGCTTTAGGTCACAGGTCCAAATAAGAAATGTGACATTTTGGTTTATTTTTTTTGAACCACCTTGCATAATTTCTAGCTCCTTGACTCATTATATATGATACCAACTAGTTGAAATTAAGCTCAATCGTTGTTGCTACATTTCACTTAAGTATGATATTTGATAGTCTCTTTTATTTTGGATATGGGTCTTAGCGCAGGATAAGTGTAAGATTTAAATATCCTCTAGAACTGAAGCCTAATTTGCCTTAAAAATATACTATTGAAATAAAATAGACTTGAACAGATCAAATATATTTAAACAAAATTCATATAGCCGAATCCAACTAGCTTGAGATCGAGAAGCTTTGACTGATATCATCATAGGCTAAAATGAACAGTAAAGAAGAACATCTCAAAGATCAAGCAGCAAAAAGGAAAAAAAAAAGTAATTTTTTGCTTTTAAGTTTTAAACAAAAAATATCAAGAGACATACAAGGATCATCAGAGTCAGAAGATTCCCAAGGATAAGGTCCAAGTGCATCACCGCCAAAGAAACCGCCTGAACCGGACGCCTTCGCGACGAACCGGATGGAGCGGATCGACGATTGACTCGAGAAAAGCGGCGGTTTACGATAAGGCAAAGATGATGAACCGGAGGAACACGGGGGTTCTTTTAGGAGAGGAATAGAATAGACGGAGGTGAAACAGACAACTGCGATCTCCGACATTGTTCGGACGGGAGGAGGAATCTCAAGGGAGGAATCGGAGAAGGAAAATGATCGGAATCTGAGAAAGTAAAGAGGGAAAAGAAAAAATGGGGAGAAAAGGAAAGGAGAAGAAATTGACGCCACAGGAATTGAGGATGACACGTGGACAAAAAAATCGGTTTAATTACGTTGGGGGCGGTGGTTAATAGGATTATTATTATGGGAGATTGAACCGGGTCTGAAACGGTTGGTCCTATTGCCTTTTACGTTTCTGGATAATTTTTGCATGAAGTATTTTAAAAGAATTCTTTTGGGGGAAAAAAACAGATGTGCTTAAAAGAGTAAGTGTTTGGATGCATATTTTCTAATAAGTAGTTCGAATTTTGAAATAAACAAGCAATATTCTTTTCAATTTAATTTCTCTTAACTGGAAACATTTTTATGATTATCTGATTGTTGGTGATTTCTTATATACCTGTAGAAAGTTTAATTAATTAGTGTTTTACACAGAAAAAAATTAAGTGTTAAGCTGTTTAATAATTGTAAATATATACTTACAAAAACACTTCTTCGCATACTTGTAGATAAAATTTATTCATAATTTGAATATTGTGAAATTAGTTAAAATCATATTTAGTTAAATTTTTTATATTTTATTTTGGTGAAGTTTTTATTCTTTATATAGATTTAAGACTGGGCTAGTTAAAATCACTGGGTTTGTTGTTGTATATAGATTTAAGACATTACACTTTCAGGACACTACTTGTTATATTTAGAATTCCATGAAATGGTTAAAGTTGAATGATTAAATGATTAAGAATCCAGTGCAATTAATTAAAACACTCAATCTCTTCTATATTAACAACATATCACTAAAAGGGAATATCAGAAACTAGAAATGAAATATTATGTGATAGTGTTGAAAGAAATAATAACTAAGAGAACCAATATCGACACTTCCATTAGTGGAATGAGATACGACCTTTCTTAGAGAAATTCTTCCCTTTGATGAAATAAGCACATTTTCTGTCGACCCAAAATTATTGAGGGGGGAAGAAACTAAACATTAAGATCCTTTGTTGACGCAAAAGAAACAAAATTTAGGACACTACTAGCAAAGCTGGGAATCATGAACACATGAACAGCCAACAAAATTTAGCTATATTGCTAGTTCCTTACAGAAACTGTTAAAAACATTTACAGAACTCAAATAAGTAAATTAGTATCGAAGGAGCTACATAGACAGAAACAGAAAAGGGGAGGTTCAACTCATTGACATTAACTTCGGACCATTATCTGGCATGCCCATTCCAGCTGCCAATTCAGCATCCAGTTGTGTGTGTGGTGCAGGGCCCATCATTAGCTTCACTCTACATAAACAACAACTAGCCAGGTAAATATACAAGGTTTCTCTACCTGTTTTCCAGATTATAAATCACAATCATAAAACCAGAAATAAGTATACATCAACTAGCATAAGAAACCACGGGCTAACAACTAATAACTCAAACTTGTATATGTGAGTTGCATATTTCTAGCTGATAAACATCCTATTTTTTTATAGCCAAATGAGAGGAATTTTTACTCCCATACACCATCTCCTTTCACTACGTATGTCATATTTACACCTCAGGATATATCCTTAACTATCCAAGAAACCAACCCACTCAGCGCTGACTAAAACGAAATAGAAAATCTGATAGAAAAAAATTGTTCAGGGTGACTTCAAAGCTCTAACCTATTGATTTGTATATGTAACTACTACAAGAACAAAGGCTATTTACAACCGAAGTTAGCACCTACCACCATAACATTCATTTATTCTACACTAGTAGCATTTTTTAATGCAAAATAGTATTTGCATTCAATTTGACTGGTACGTATATCTTGATAAACACATTGCATTTAATAAAATACCTATTGCAGTCAACTTACTTCGATTGCAAAAGACAACTTTTATTTACAATTACCACAGGTGATATTCAACACAAAATGCTGAAATTTCACACTTCAGCATTCAAAAATCCAAGTTGAATACTCCCATAGCCAGAACCACAGGAGTCATACACATATATTGTCTTGTCATTCAACTTTAAAACTCCTAAAAAAATAATGGGAACTAGTATCTAACTACATCTTGAAGTGTGAAATTCCAGAATACTATCTTGGATTCATGAATGCATAAGTGTGAAATTTTAGGTACTATCCTAGGGTTCTACCTATAGAATTTTGAAATCCAAGATACTATCCTGGATACAATGATGAAATGTAAAAGTTCACATCACATGCATCAGTTATAAGTGAATGTTTTTGTCTTTTGCAATTGAAGGCATGTATTTTATTAATACACCTTCTCAATGATACATGTATAAGATGAATTGAATACAAACACTATTTTCATTTATTTTGCATTGAGAAATACTACGAATGCAGAGTAAATCAATATGCATGTGGTAGGTGTTAACTTTGGCTATAAATAGCCTTTGTTCTTGTATTAGAAACATATACAAATTAATAGTTATTGTTTTTTACTTTGAACAAATGTCTAGAAAACCTGTTAGCAGTGAAAGGCACTTCCAACAAAATAAGGGAGGAACTAGTCTTTGATGGTGTCCATGTCTAAGAACGAAGAATTGCACTTTGTTACTCCCATTCAGGCCAAATTAGAAATCTTCCGGTATCAGTTTGATGCTAAACGTCGTCGTATTAAGCTCGCTCATAGGGAATGTAGTCCGTTGGTTGAGTCTCCTATTATCATCTCTGATTTTGATGATCCTGCTGATCTTTGGGTTCTTGGCTTGCGATAAACATTTCTGTGCAATAAAAATGGTGATATTCTAAGGATCAATTTGTTATCCTTATCATTAGGTATTTTTATTTATTTTTTGAAAAGTTATTTTTGTGCAATGAAAATTGTGCTCTTCTTAGTATCATTTTATTAGATATGGGCAATCCGGTGCACAAGACATTCCACATTCACGCAAAGTCCAGGGAAGGGCCGCCCCCCAAGGGCTGTGATGTAGACCAATGTTGTGAAAAGCGCTCGCTTCAGCGCGAAGCAAAGCGAGGCGTCGAGTCTGTGAATGTTGGGTGAAGCATAGCAGGAGGTTGGAAGCGAGCGCTTCTGCCAAAAAGTGAGAAGCGACAGAAGCGCTCGCTTCTGTGTTCAAGTCACTGCCAACGAAAAAAAACTCAGTCTTCTATCACAAAATCAGCAAGCAGCAGAGCGGCGACTAGGGTTTTCAATTTTCAGCACTCTTCAAGTTCAAAGTTCTTCGAGTTCGAGCCCGGGTATGATTTCTTCCTCCTCCTCCTCCTCCTCCTCCTCCTCCTTTCCTTCCTTCTTTGCTTAGAATTGCAGCAAAATGCTGCCAATTTTTTTTTCTTCTTCAGTTCTTCTTTTTCTCGATCTCTTCTTCTTTTTTTTTCGTTTTTTGGGCTATTAAATTAAAACGAGTTGCTGCCAAAAAAAATTTTGTTTTTCAGTTCTTCAGTTGTTGTGACTGCCAATTTTCTTTTTATTCTTAAGTTGTTCTTTTAATGGCACCAAAAGAAGATAGGAAAGACTCGACTTGGGCTTAATGATAGTGGAATACAAGAATTTGACAATCTTGTAGAAGAATAGGATGCTCATCTTGTGCTTTCATTGATGCTACTCTTTAGTTTTTACATTGAAGTATTGAACATTTGTTTATAGTTACATGTGTTGTCTATGCAATATTTATTTTAGTATTTTTTTTAATTCCGTTTCACTTCAAAAAAGTGAGTGTTGCTTTAAGCGAAAAGGGGCTTGTCGTTTTTCCTCGCTTCATGCTCTTCACAATACTGATGTAGACAGCCTGCCTAATGGAAGTATTAGTGGATGATTCCACGGCTTGAACCCGTAACCTACAGGTCATGAGGAGACAACTTTACCGGCGCTCCAAGGTTCCCCTTCCCATTTTCTTAGATATATTAATGCAAAATTATATGCTTTTTAAAATTTAATGTCTAGTTGTTTTTGTTGCTAGAATTTTTTAACACCAGGACAATTTGCATCTCATTTGTCCAGGTTCGAAATCCACTACAATGTCCTGGAGTTCCAAATTTAGCAATTTCCATGATATTTTCAGAAATTTGAACTTCAGGGTAAACTACTGGATTTTCAATTATTCTTATTTACACTTTATACATAAAATAGTATCTATAATAATTTCAGCCATGTCTTTTCATATTCATTTTTTTACGCTTGAATGGAACGTGACTGCAAAGAAGAATATGAAAAGACACTACTTAATTAATTTGCATTAAAATAGGCATCTAACAAAGGGTAAATGAATCATCAACCGGCAGGTGATAATTTTTGCTAAAAAGGCTTTATTTTTGTGATAATGATGTGCACAAAACTTGGAAAGGAGAAATGGCTAATAACAACGTTCCTCCTTCTAAACTCAACATTGAAGAGTTGAAAAAAGACACTGAGGTTCTAAGCACTCAGCTTCAGAACTCCAGAAATCAATATTGAAGGGACATAGAGGCTGAAACTCAAGAGGATCTAGTGATTTGATCGTGATGGAGGGAACTCACCTTGACTCCCTCTCGTATCGTTCTTCCAGTTCCTCTAATGGAATGGACGATTAGTTTTTCTAGATTAATATTAAGTATTTTACAGTGTTTTGAAAAGCGAGCGCTTCGTCGCTTTAAGCGAGAAGCGAGGCGAAGCGAGAAACCGTCGCTTTTTCCTGACTGAGGCGACATGACCGGCAGAAGCGATCGCTTCAGCCAAAAAAGCGCGAAGCGACCAAGAAGCGAGAAGCACAGAAGCGCTCGCTTCTGTTCAGAGGGGTCATTTTAAAAAATAAAAAGTTTGAGTCTTTATTTTTATTATACAAAACAGACCCAAAGTGAAAAGACCATTCTTTCTCCTTCCCAAGGTTAGGAGCAGCAGCCAGCTAGGGTTTCAGCCTCCAGGTAATTTTTCTTCTGCTTCTTCTTCCATTCTTCTTATTTATTAATTTTAATATGTATTTTAGTTTATAAAATTAATTATTATATATATATATGTTATATTTTTCAGTTTATTTGATTTTTTTAATGTGTATTTCAGTTTATAAAATTAATTATTATATATATGTTATATTTTCAGTTTATTTGATTTTTTTAATGTGTATTTCAGTTTATAAAATTAATTATTATATATATGTTATATTTTCAGTTTATTTGATTAATTTTATATGTATTTCAGTTTATAAAATTAAGTATTATATATATATATATGTGTGTGTGTGTGTTATATTTTCAGTTTATTTGATTTTTTTAATGTGTAATTCAGTTTATAAAATTAATTATTATATATATTATATGTATTTTCAGTTTATAAAATTAATTATTATATGTATTTTCAGTTTATTTGATTATGTATTTTCTTATATCTTAATAGGGATAATATGAAGATAAAAGAGGAATTCAAGATTTTGACAATCTTGAAGAAGAACAAGAAGAGTAGAAGAATAAGATGTTGATTCTAGTAATTTAGTAGCTTTGATTTTGCTTGTCCTATGGTTTGTGGAGGATTTGGTGGTACCTACTTTTAAGTCTTTAAATTGAACTTTTTGATTATTTATATTGTGTCTTTGCAAGGTTTACATTATGTTTTTTTAAAATTGCGCTTCACTTCAATGAAGTGTGCGCTTCGCTTTTGAAGCGAGGCGATCCCCTGTCGCTTTTTTGTGCTTCTCGCTCTCAAAAAAAACACTGGTATTTTATAAAGATGATTCTTCATCTCGGAAGGATTCTCTTAAAAATCAACCCTACATGGAGGACTGGTTTTTATTCTATTTGCTAATATGAAATAATTTGTAAAGATATCCTTCATGTTAGAAGGGTTGTCGTAAAAATAGAGTACTCTAAATGTCACACTACTTATCCCTATACAGAATTACAGACACACAATCTAGGAGTGGACTCATAGAATCAGCTTTAAGCTCCATTACCTCAGAGAAATAGAACTAAAAATAAAATTGAACTCCAGACCTTCACTTAATTTCAAATTTGACTCATGCGAACCAATATTAAACAATTATACATGTAGAAAAAGAAACTGAATTAGGTGGAAAACATAATCATACCGCTTCCTGTGCTTTTTGGTCTTGAAATGTTCGTCTCTCACCGTAACATTTGCAAAATAACGACTGATACAATTAGGCAAGACAAAATTAAGGACATTTATAAGTAAACACAAAACAAAAGAAGAAAAATGTGTTAAATTGAATTAAAATATCTACTAATTGAGTTGTAAGGAAGTTGGAATTACTCGCAATGGAAACAGTAATATTGTCCCATGCCGGGAAGATCTTCGTCGACGGGCAATGGTTTTCGCTCCCCTTCCGGCCGTTTGAGCTCATCAAAAACGGCATCGTCGCCTTTCACAAGGAATTTGGTGCGGCGAAATTGTTTATGGGAGTACCGTCGCTTCTTCACGCTCCGGTGAGGACACTTTCCCCCCATTGTTCACTGCAAATTGAGGGTTTTACGATTGACGGTTCAGAAGCCGAAACCCTAGAGTATGTAGTTATATATAACTTCCAGCAATACGATGTCGTTAAATCCGGATCTCGTTTACGTTAACTATATTCTCGGCGAGGGGCAAGAGTTGCTTAGTCATGAAATGTTAACCCCCTCAAGTACCGATATTTATTATTTGACCCCCTTCATTTATATGAGATGTTTGTATGAGTTTTTAAACAATTGTGATGATCTCGTACCAGGTAGATAAAGCAATGAGATAAAATTTAGACAATTTTTTAAGTATTACATTTGGATATATGATGTGTAAGAGGTGTGAATCAAAGTTTGAAACACTTAACGTATTGTCATCGAAAAGTAAGGGCTATTTGTATACGGTAAAATTAGTTAGCGACAGTTGGACAAATAACTAAGTGACACGTGGACGGTAATTCCATTTCGAACTTTAAAATCTCCATGTAACTTAGCAGGAAACTTTTGATAAAACAATCGTGAGAAAAAGGCAAATAAATTCGTAAGAAATATTTGACAAATGTTTATGAATAAGATACATTAATTATTTTAGTGTCGAAACTTTAATTTTTTTCTTCTTTGTCAATTCATTTGTTATTTTCAATCTAAAACTCATAGAATGCCTCACTTACGCGTTTTCTCCTTGGCAGCTGCTCACTATAAATGCCTAGATCTTATTTTCTCTATTCGGTGTGGGACAAAGAGAGACCTAAGCCATTTATCTCATAATTTTTTCAATTCACTAAATCAAGATGTAAATTTATTTTTTTTGTTTGAAGAAAGATACGGTGAGTACGAATTCCAAATTCACAAACTAAATTTTTCTTCAAATATAACTAGGTGGATAGAATTACGATCATTTCTTTAAGATTTAATTGATTGTTGAAAAATTTTCTTTTCTTTCAAGAAAAATAACAAAAATACCATTTCGGGAATTAGAAGTCTCAAATAAGGAACAAAATGATAATGAGACATTTAAATACCTTGAACAACGCATTAAAACTTTATATAATAATTCTTCTAAACAAGAGTTAAACACACTGTACATAAGTAACGGGTAAAAATTATTTTGCCAATTTTAACTACGAACACAAGATTCAATTACTTCAATAATATTATTAGTTAATCAAGATAGTACGTTTGAAAATAAAGTTAGAAGATTACTCAATCCTTAAATCTCACTTATAATATTTACTATACTTAAATTAGAAGATCACTCAATACTTAAGTCTCACTTATAAGTTAACCGTTAATTATAAATGTAACTGTATATTTTTTCTACTTAAAAGCTATACTTACGTTAAATCAATAATACACAATTTAGTTTATGTTCGAATGATATTAGTTCGATTAATTATTTTGTTTTTAATTTAATTTCTTCATATTTAATTCTTTTGTTAACATTAATTAGATTTATGATTATTATTTTATTATTTTATTAGTAACTATATTTAGTTTTAAATATTGATAAATATGTCATGACATTATCTTCATGAAATAAATTAATTAAATATGATGATTTTATTAATAATTATGTCAAAAATATTACTTTAGACCTTTTCTTTTCAAGAACTTATTAGAGTGAGATTATTACATAATAAACGATTTGAATTGAAAGAGGAATCTAGAGAGAAAACATCCCCAAGTAATGTTTCAAGTAGGAAAACCCCAAGAAAATTTCACAACTAAAATTGCAACAACGAAATCCCTAGATAGATCCCCATGAAAATCCCCAAATAAATTCTCAAAGCAAAAATCATATCTAAACTATAAATTTCTCAAGTAATTCCCCATGTAAGAAAATCTCCGGGAAAACCCCAAAGAATAAATCTCCAGATAATTACGCAGACCAACAATCACCAGGTAATTCCCCAAATATGAAAATTCCCAAGTAAATTCTCTAGTAATTATCCACAGCTAAATACGTAGATAGCTTTACCTAGGGAATTTTCTACGAAACAACAAAGGAATTTATTGTTATTTATTTACTTGCGAATTTACCTATAAAAATGATACTTGCAGATAAATTTTCCAAATAATTCCCCAGGTGATATTTTGGCGCAAACTGGCGCCAAAATTACATGGGAATTTGCCTGAAAAAATATTTTTCGCAGATAAAATATTCATCAACTTAGGAATTTAAAATTTTCGCATGAAAATCCGTAGAAATTTCATGCGAAAAAAATTTTCATGTAAAATTCCCAGGTAATTCACACTTTTCTTGTAGTGGATGTGAGTCAGCAAATAATTGGCATCAGATGCAAGTATGTGACCGGTGCTGGATGAATCCCGGAGGCAGAGTAGCCGGTAATATATTCGAAGATTTGATATCGGATAGCATTCAATGAGCATCTGTTACAACGAATATCAGCATTTATAGCCAACTGTTATGCAACCACCAATGACGGTTTTATTTTCATTCAAGTAGAATTTGATTTTGGGATCTTGTCTCCTTATATATAGCTATAAATAGGAGAATTAGCCTCCACTGTAAGGCAAGAAAATACTATGTACACAAAAGCTATATATTCTGCTCTCCAAATTATAAAATTATTTACTTTCTTTTGCTCTTAATATTGTCTGCTACGGGAAAGACTAAGCTCATAGCCAAGCTTGTGTTTTCTTTAATTCTATTTCATAATCTTATTTCTGTTTCATTTCATATTTTCTTGGGTCAAATCAATTCACTTATCTATAATTCATGTAACAAATTTAACTGTACCGTTTTATGGGTAAACAATAATAAACATTAACGTTTACGAATCAAAAATCATTTGTTAGTAGTAATACTATGAAAGATAACACGGAGTTTGTTTGTTCGATGCAAAGTATGATTTTTTATTTTTTATGTCACAATTTATGTGACACTCTTTGCTTTTGAGAGTTAAACAAATAAATTTTTTACTGCAATTTATTCGTATTTACTTTAATATTTTAAATTGTTAATTATTATAGCTTATAGTAGTAAATCCGAACTTTAGGTCATAAATTGGAAGGGAAGCAGTACTAAAAGAAAACGCCTTCAACGAAGTTTCTTGATCTTTCTTTCTTAATTACTCTTCATCTTCTTACTAAAAAGATCGATGTGAACCACTAGTCTAAATCAATGGCACGAAACGAAACTTCTTTCCTCACGGTAGGGGCCTCTCTCTTCCCTCCTTTTAGGCCATCACTTTCCAATTCCCAAACGGCAAAAATGGTCCTTGCTAGCTAACTCATATTCATTTTCTAATACATAGGGCATCTCCGATCTTTATCTCATTTTGGTCCGATTTTCCCATTTTGAAGACAACTTACTCTAACCATTCCCTCATTTTTTCCCCAAAAGAGAATATTCTTTTTATATTCTTCTCTCTCTTTTATATTATATTATTGTCTTTCATTTTAATTTTAATTTTTTAAATTCCATTAAACAAATTCCATATTTTATTTTCATTAATTTATAATTTCCATTAAAACAATTTCATAAATTTTTAAATAATATAATTTTGGAAGCAATTATTATAGATTTACTAATAATTCAAATAAAAGTGAAATCATTGTGATACAAGATTAATTAAATACATATTATACGAAGACAATTCAATCAGAAAATAATCGGATGGTTGAGGCGATGAATAATGCAACCGAGGCAAAAAAAGAAGTTTTGGATGTTCAAAAAGAAAAATTAAGAGAAAAAGAAATGAAAGAAGAAAATAAAGTTTTAATGATGGATATGGATTCTATTGTCGATCCGACTCATCGTGAATTTATGCGACAAGAACAACAACGAATAATGTATAAAAGAAGTCAACAATATCCACACTCACAACCACAACAATCCTCAGCCACATTCACTCAATACTATAATGATTTTGGTGTATCTGGAAACGACATACCTCCCTACTAAGTTATTATGTTATTTACTGTAATTTTAATTTTTATGTATTTTAATTTAATGTATTTTCAATTTTCATGTATTTCCAATTTTAATATATTTTCATTTAATGTATTTTCAATTTTTACTTTTCAATTTTAACAACATCTAATTTTTTATATTCGCACCTTTCAATTTTAGCAACATCTAATATTTAATATTCGCGCCATTCATTTTTTGAGATGATTATATATTTTTTGTACAATTATAACTTATAATAAAATTAACTTATAATTTTACATAAAAATAATAAATGCACGAAAATTAATTTATCAAAATTATACGCCAAAGTTAAGATGTAAAATTAATATTATAAATATATTACATAAACATAATTAGGTATATATAAAGAGATAAATTTAAAAAGTTAAATAATAAAATAATAATAAAATATGCATGAATAGTAATGGGGGAGATGAATAGTGTACCCCATATTTGGAGAAACACTATTCATCCCCCATTTTGGAGGCAAAAATAAGGGAGGGTTGGAGTTTCATTATGACAAAAATTGCCCCCGTTATGACAAAATGGGAAGGGTCGGAGATGATCTTACTAGTTACTACTGGCCTGCTTCCTTTAATGGAGGTCCGGGGTCCCCTAAGAAATGACATAGAAGTCACATGATATGTATTCAAACTTCTTTTTCACTATGTCATTTTAGTTCTTGTTACCATTCCTCTACACGGCATGATTCATGAATCGTGCGTGTCTCTCTCTCTCTCTCTCTCTCTCTATATATATATATATATATATATATATATATATATATGAGTATACTTGGAGATACATTTTGAAAATTTGAAAAACTCCAAAAAGTTATTTTTCAAAATTTTCACTCACAAAACTTAAAAAACAACCCAAAATTATATTCATGTCCAAACACAACTCTGAATTTCAAATACCATTTTTATTTGAATTTTTTTTTCCCTGTATTTTGAAATTTTACAATTTTTATGTCCAAACGCCTACTCAGGGTCTCTTGTTCTGTAATTCCACACGTCAATGGAATTACATATTAATGTCAAATTACATATTAATGTCAATGGAAGTTTCGCTTACTGAGTTGATGTCGAACACAATATCAGAGGAGAATAAAACATGTATATATGTTTGTTGGGAAAGTCGACGGAGGAAATGATAGTCGATAGTTGGGGAAAATTTGAACTTGTTTCATATATTTTAACCTCCAATTACGAATAGTACATTTTTGGTTCGTCTATAACACGTATTAACGGATATACCTGATTTACAAACTATCATTCATGTAACGTATGTTAGTCGTAACAATGGAAAAGAATATGTGCGCGCGTAACCAGCAATTGTTTATGCTAGTCGAAGATTGTATGGACTAAAAGCGATTAATTTTACCGGAAAGTAAATATACGTGACCACATCTTATAAAGATGAAAACTAATATTATCTTCGGTTTATATTATGTTTTTTAAGATTTTTACATACCTCTTAAAAAGATATTTAATAATCTTAAATATAAAAGAGTATTTGTTTAAACTATACTATATATTTTTCTTAAACATATGAGTACTAAACACTCTACTAATTGGATAAATAAGAATGAATTTTAGAAAGAGATAAAAAATAAATTACTTTTTGTTTTTTTTGTGAATATCAAATATTCTAAAACAAGTATTTAATTTACCAAATCAACTAATAGTCGGAACCGACAGGCTTTATGATTAGCTGTAAAATATCATGTTTCTTCATGTGTTTACATCAAACCAATAAATATAAGACATATGTCTTGCATATATATATATATATATATATATATATATATATATATATATTTTTACACCTAACCATGGTTAAGTGATATGTATTTTTACTTTATTTTGTTGATTCTTAAAATTAATTATTTAGTTAGGTGTAATATAATTATTTTGTTTGTCACTGAATTTGTTCAGGGTGTGTACCAAATTAACATACTTATGAAATTCATTTATGTGGTGTATGTATTAAATTAATAAATTTATGACATGCATTGACACACAATTTTTAAACTTAATTGTAGTTAAATTAATTAATACCTATGTAATAACAATCCGAAAGGGACCTAATGCATACGCGTCCCACTTTCTCCCCTAAGAAAAACTGAAAAAAGAGTCCTACTCCTATAGTGTGTGGGAGGTGGTGGTTTCCTATTAAAATACTTGTCCTGAAATAGTGAAATAAGTACACTAATTAGGAAACTGAACTAACTCATTGTCTATATATTGTCCACTTTGCCTCTCTTTTCTCTCTTCATACCATTCTACTATTAATTCCTTTCAATGACCAAATTTACGAACTCTAGTATTCCCTTAATTCAGCCTCTACGAATTCTCCAATTCCTTAAAAAAGAAGTAACCAAAGCCAAAGGAGTAGAAAAGAAGAATGAAGCCGGAGAGATGACCGCCGGTGGTGGCGGTGACGCTGGAGAGAAGACCATCGGCAGTGGCGGTGACGCCGGCGGAAAATTAGACGATGGGCTCGCTACCATCCTGTTAAAACTCGATTTGCATTGTGAAGGTTGTGCCAAGAAAGCCAAACGTTCAATTCGCCGATTTGAAGGTAATCGACTTACCTAGGTCTGATAAATATTTTTCTTTGTAATAATTAATATCACGTATGACCAATATTTGCATCTAAATACAATTACTAATATATATTATTACAACAACAACAACATGATAAGATCTGCGTACACACTACCCTCTCCAGACCCCACGGTGTGGGATAATACTGAGTATGTTGTATATTATTATCTACAATAATTAATATAATATTATTTAAGACCAACATTTAACGGGATTCAAAGGCCTAATTTATAAAAGTACAAAAAATTATATATGTGATATTTTTATTTGGATTTTCTTTTCTATTCTAATTTTTTCATACGTATGTCTTACATTGTTTTAGTGTTACGAAAATGTTGTCTTTTATTTTGATTCGCTTCGCGCAGACTATTTAACTAGTTAATTTAAATAAACATCATTATCTACATAATAATACATTATTTAGTAGGCATTTGGACATAAAAATTATAATTTATGAAAAAATAATAATATTTGGAGTTAAGTTGAAAAATGATATTTGAAATTTGAAATTATGTTTGAAAATACATTTATATTTTTGTGAGTAGAAAAAAAAAATTAAAATTTGAAAACGTAGTCAAAATGATTTTTTTGGTTTTTGAATAATTCATTTTCGAATTTTTTCCAAAAACTTACAAAATTTCATGGACAAACATATTTTTGAATGAAAAAAAAATCTTTTCAACGGACAAACAGATCCTTAATCTGATACAAGCAAATTATATGAAGGTTTGGGCTAATTTTTATTTATTTTTAATTGAAGCTGTGGAAGACGTAAAGGCGGATTACATCAGTGGGAAATTGACGGTAAAAGGGAATGTGGATCCCTTATGGCTCCGGGAGATGGTTGAAAACAAGACAAAGAAGAAGGTGGAGCTCATTTCGGCTCAACCCAAAAAGGACAGTGGCGGCGGCGACGACGACGGAGATAAAAAATCCGATGACAAAGTTGAGAAAAAGGCCGAGGAGAAGAAAGGGGAAGATAAAAAGCCCAAGGAGGTAATTTACTTTTTTTTCCCCTTCTAACGTACACTTTATAGTGTTTATCATAATTTAAGTAAGCCAGGAGTTACAGTAATTACTGTTTAGTTTTTTATCAATAAAATAAATAAATTTGTGGTTGGATTATTAGATTTTTTCCTAACTTTCTGCTATTTTCTCTTTGGTTATTGTTTAGCCTCAATTTAACACTGTGGTACTGAAGATTCGGCTGCAATGTGACAGGAATGCACAAAAAGCAAAGCGAATTATAAAGAAAATCGATGGTAAGACTTTTTCCTTTGTAATTTGATTTAATTTATAGGAGTATATACTGATTGTATGTAAAAAATTACGCTATCAAATTATTAACCTGTCATGTTATAAATTTCATTTATTAGGAAAAATTATTTATAATTATATTTAGGTGGTGCGATAGTGTAAAAATTCGTGTTCAAATCCTATTCTTTAGACATATATATTGTTTTTGTTGTAGTTGATTGCTTTTCCGTTTACCCTTATACAGGAGTGGAAGAAGTGAGTGTATCTCTAGAAAAAGATTTGGTGACAGTGAAGGGAACAATGGACGTAAAGGAGCTAACATCATCTTACTTGAAAGATAAATTGAAGAGGAACATAGATGTTGTTACACCAAAGAAAGATGGTGAATTAAAAGTGGCAAGTATAGAGCAAAAGACAGAGGTGATCAACAAAATGGAATACTATGGTTACACTACTCCAAATACGTACTATGCAATGCCAATTTACAATCACAATTACATGGATCAAGCTGATTATGGCTTGGCAATGCACAATCATCAAATGGTTACAGGCCAAGATTATGATCATACTGGCTATGTGCCCCCACCATACTTAACAGCGCCTCAAATGTTCAGTGATGAAAATCCTAACGGTTGCTCTATTATGTGACAAGATTACAAATATATAAGTTCAGCTAAAATGTAAATATATAACTATATATAGAGTTTAGTATATACAGAATCATATAGATGAAATCATAGTTTTTGTCTAGGAAATACAGGTTAGACAGAAACAGTTAAGCTGCAGCATGTGAATTATTTGGTTTCATTTATTTAGTTCACAAGAGATCAGCAAAGATACCTTAATGGTTTCTTGTGGCATCATTTGAATTGTCTTCTTGACACTATTTGTTTAGACTTGTAAATTTTAAGTTTGCAATAATATCATTCAATTGTTGTGCAAATTGTATAACTTCCTATTTGTTACGTGTTCTTTTTGTACCATTAATCAGTTTAACACACACACAGTGCCAGTGCGTACACACAATAATTGATGTTTTGACCTTCGGATAATAAGAGACCACTCGGCACGCGGATTTCTTTTGATAAATCATAATAATACTGGCATTGGTCTTACTTAACATTTTAATATTAGATTTTGTATACGAGTTTGCGCGAATAGGCTATTTCCGTGTTACACTATTTAAGTTTTAATCCCATTTAAATAAGCTTGGCAAAAATAACTTGCGGGTCAAAATTTGAAGCTTGTGATTTAGAAGTGTGGCAAATCTTGATGGATCGCCAAAAGTTCGGATGGAGGGATAAAGACTTGTCTTCCACGGTCCTAGCGGATCACAAGGATTTTAATATAAATTGTGTCGTAATTTTGTAAATTGGTTCAAATGACTTCAAATATCGATAATTTTTAATAGTTAAATTCTATTCAACCTTGAAAAATAAATATATCTGTTTTTTTTTCTTCAAAAAGATTTTTTCCAATCTCAACAATTGTGTTCTTCAATTCTTTTCAACCTAACCAAATCAAATTAATTATGGATATAGGCTCAACGGAATATTACCATCTGATTCTAAACACAAATAAAGTAATAGGTCTTCAATATTTTTATAACATATCTCAATTTTTAACAATTTTATAAGTTGTGTGCTCATAATTTATTGTTAGAAGAAGAATGATAAAGAGGAAGAAGGAGAAGAATAGGGAGGAGGAGAAAAAAGAGGAGAAATTCTGGCAGGTACCTATAGTGGCTACTTCTATAAACAGGTACAAAAGTTAAACACTAAGCCTTAAAAAGGCCATTCGGTGAAAATACTTGCATGTTCCCTAGAACTAGAAGATGGGACTATGGTTTTCCATCACATCCACAAATTGGTAGTTGTATAATTGGATTAGTAGGTACCTTCTTTGTAAACTTGAAATTACAAGCAGTCAAGCAAAACTTAGAAATTTAAGTTTTAGATTTTCTACTAACACTGTGAAAATATAATATTTTACACGTTTTACTGTAGGGTTGTCTCTGTCACATCCACAAAAAGTTAAATAATTTCTTGTAATATTAATCATGTTAGTTTTCGTTAGTGTACGTGGTGATTTCAGATTTGGATGCATTGTGACGACAGAATGGCAAGAACCTTTCACTATAAAACAAACTAAATACCTAACATTTTTTTTCTTTCAAATTCTTCTTTTTAATATTTTAGGATTGAAAATGAGATTAAGAAACACGTGTGCATACTTACGGATGTGTCTAGAATTCATTTTTCTTCTACCTAATGAAGCCATGTGGGAGTTAGTTCAGCCAAACCTTGTAAGTCGAACATTATACCGTGTAAGATTAATTTTTTTTTATGTATATATATTAAATGTTGAATTCCCTTAAGTTCTTTATATATTTATTTTTTATATTTTTTAAATCTTCTTGTTGAAAATCATGCTTCTATCTCGGCCGAAAGAAAGTAGCCACAGATTGTTAGAAAAAGACGCATTTCCATTGTGTGTTTGAATATCGGTTTCATGTGTACGTCACTACTAAACCATTTAGAAGGGTAGATTTATAGCATCCAATTTCAACATCTCTCCCTCATCTTCTTCTTACCGGCTGCTACTCCTATTTAATGGGGTGGATTTGCAATAGAAGATCCACGTACCTACATAAAACAATATCTACTGGTTTAAATTAACTAAAACTTTAAAAACATTTAACAAAATGTTCATTCCACAATTCTTAATTTACTATCATATATACTTTGCCGACTATATAGTCATTATGTAGTTGTTTGTTAAGTTTTTGCTTCAATTGAAATGATTCGAAGTAGTGAAATTGACAGAGACACAAACATTCACACGAGTTAAACCACGTAGTACGTACACGATTATCCTACTAAAGTTAAAGCTACCATTAAACTAGAGTGTGACCACCAAAAATATGAGAGAGAGAGAAGTGTAGCTTCAATTCCACATCATCTCCATAATTGTAATTGCAGTCTTACCTAATACATGTTGATTAGATTTTATTTATTTAAATATATAATCGTTAAACAACTACTTCATCCTCGTAAGCTATTTTATTTGTTAGGACTAAACCGACCACCATTGTAAATTCATTTCCTAAGACCAGCATCGGATTATGTCTCTCTCTCTCTCTCTCTCTCTCTTTTTTTTTTTTTTTTTTTTTTTTTTGAAATGAATATCTTTGTCGCTTACACATCGATTAACATTGTCCAAACAGATTAAAATCTTTATTTTTGTATAGCCGTCCTACAACCGACATTTTCAAAGCCACGGACTGTTGCACACGTATACTTAACTTATCGTCAGACAAATTTTAGTAAAGCTTATATTTTAATTTTGTAACGTTTAATTTGATGATCTTTTATTAAGGTATTTTAGTTCGATTAAAATTGAATAAACTTATATTTATCTACTCACGTACGAAAAGAAAAAAAAAAGAAAATATTTGATCTTCTTGGCTAGAAATAGAGTTTATTACCTAGAAGGTCACTTAACTATTGGAAATAGGTGAATAAATTTATTTTTCTTTCTTTTGTATCAGAAAATTTATTTACATCTTTTGATATTTCACTGAAAAAGTCGCTTTTATTTCTTTTATCTATATCTATATCTATCTATCTATATATAATATTATAAAAGCATGAATTCAATGTCGGTTTATAAAAATAACCTTATAATATTAAGCATAATAACTCATAATAAAAGGACATAACCGGAATTCTAGATATTAGTTTTATAATCCTATTGGTTTTAGGACATAATACTACACGTTAGGAATCCTACATGATTACCTTTAGGAATTCAATTAGTTTAATTACTTTCGGACGGTCTAATTCATATAAAATTGAATAAGTAAATATCTTTAGTCATTTAATCCTATTACTTTTAGGATATACTTCTTAAAAATTTCTATTACTAATTTAATTCGAAAACGTATTATAATGTCCTATTACTAATTTAATTTGAGAATGTATTATATTGTCCAAATCCATTTAGAAAAAGGAGAGCCTATTTTATTATAAAAGCATAAATACAATATTAATATACCAAAATAGCCCAAAAATATTAAGCGGAAGAACTCATAGGGAAATGACATAACTGCAATAACCTATTTTTGGATTACAATACCGTCTTTGTTAATTTTTAATATTTAAGATTTTAAAATTAATAAAATTTTATCTATTAAATTCTTATTAAAAATATGTAGGAAGGTTTAATAAAGTCAATTTCATAAGAATCCTCCGTATTGGCAATACATTACCACTCCATAATGTCCAATACAAAAAATAATAATTTAAATGGACAACATAAAGAGTTAAAATTGAGAAAAAAATAACCCCACGATAATATATTTTTATATTATATTTGAACTATTTTTCTACTCAAAAATATTTTTTTATCAATTTTTTTTTGTGTAATATTAAAAAATATCCAATTATTAAACATGCAACTAAGAAAATATTTAAGAATATAAATATATGAGAAAGAGCAAAAAAATGGTTGTTAAGAGTCAATACCATTAATGATTCTACAAACATAAAGATCTAAAAGTGAAATGTCATATCAATCTTTTACTCTTTGAAAATAAAATTTATAGTGGATAAAATTATAATTAAGATTAAATATTCAAAACAAGAGATGAACTAAAATTAAGATCTGAATCAACATAGAATAAATTATTTTTATGTTAAAACCAAATAATTAAATCTTTTAATTAATTATTTATCAAGAGAATCCAATTCAGTTATTTTTTAAATTCATCATATGAGTAAAATTCTTATTCAAGTTAAATAAAAAAAATGGAGTATACATAAATTTATTCCATAAAAAGAGCGTTAGAACACAAAGTAAAAAAGGTTAGTATGTAATTAAGAATCAAAATGATATACAAGTGATTGAGGAAGCACAATCAAAACTAAATCCTAATCAAGAACAAGCTTTCAAGACTATATTATAAAGAGTCGACTCTGGTATAACGAGATTATTCTTTGTAGATACCTCCGATGGAATCGAAATAATATTTCTATGTCATGCATTACTTGCAAATATCATATCAAGAGGCATGACACTGTTAGCAATAATAGCAAGTGGTATATCAACAACGATTTTATTGTGAGGCCACCTACTTTATATTTGATATACCTCTTCAAATAACTTAAATAACCATCGCAAATATATCAAAGCAGAGCAATGCTGCTAAATTTATAAGGAAAGCAAAATTTATAATATGGGATGAAGCACTTATGGAAAAGTGTCAAACGATCGAAATAATTATCCGGAGTTCTTATTAATGAACCGTTTTATGGAAACTTAGTGGTTTGAGAGGTGATTTCTGTCAAGTACTACCAGTAGTTCCAAAATCGACAAAAGAGATTGTAAAAGCTAGCTTGCAAAGTTATACTTGTGGCCTCAAGTGAAAATGATTCAACTGACAAGAAATATAAAGTAAGAACAGATCCAGTATTCAGTGTCTTCTTGCTTCGTGTCGAAAACGAAGAAGAGCATCCAATAAAGATGATTTGGTTTTTTCTCAACACTTGGTTATCAATCCCAATAGTAATAGTAGTGCATTTAATAAGAGAAATATTTCTATCAGTATATTAAAACGTAATTTGTGCAAATCGCATGATAGAATTAAAAAGATATCTTATCTAGCAGAAATGAATATGTTGATCAACTAAGTAAAAGGTTGATTGCAAAATTTTATAATAAAAATAAAATATTTTTCAGTTTTTGACCCAGTAGAAAATGATACCAATAATTACTACCAAGAAGAATACTTAAATATTTTAATACCCAATGGCCTTCTACCATACATGTTTGTTGTTAAGTTTATTATTTCTTACGTATGTTAGTGCCACCGTATATATAATAGACTAAGTTAAAATTGACATTCCATTGTATATATGTTAATTTTGAAAAAAATATATGTCCGTCAAGCTACTGAAAAACTTAGATACGCCGAATAGCTTATGTAATAGCACACATATGGTATATAGAAGTTTTGACAATAACGTCATACATACAAAAATTATGATACTGGTCAATATGCTTCTAAGTATATTCTTATCCTTGAATTCCATTTTCGTCTTCCGAAACTAAGGAATATCCTTTTAAATTTGTGTGAAAATAATTTTTAGTATGTTTATGTTTTGCAAAATATAACAAATAAAGCACAAGGACAAACATCCTAAATATTAAATTATATTTACCGCAATACGTTTTCTTGCAAGAACAACTGTATGTTGCACTTTCAAGAGGGATATTAAGATCGACAAGAAGAGTTTTGGTTAAGGCAGAACAACCAAAGCATTAGGAGGAAACATACACAAAAAAATATTGTCCACAAAGAAGTGTTCGCTAAGATACCATCACATTAAATACTTTTAAACTATAACACATAATTATCTAACTAACATGACAAAATTGATCATTTGTGTAAGTTTTGATGATGTCCTTTTATTTTAAATTCATGTATTATGTTAATGTAATAATATTTTTCGACATTTAGAGGATTGTTGTACTATTACACATAAAAATTTCTCTCATTAATTCTTTTGTTCCTTCATCTAAATAAATGTTTAAATCATCATGTGTCATTATTAACATGCAATACACGTTCATAGATACTGGTATACGAAAAATTACTTATCTTTTCGTTGTTTCACTCAAAAGGTCACTCAAACCGGAAGTGATTAATGACGTGGCACCTGATTTGTAAGCCAAAAATAAAAAATATTAAAACCAATTCAGTTTAACCAGAAACCTCCTTTCCGAACCAATACCTGACCCCTAAAATCCCTTTATATGCTAAATAAATATCTTTATCTGTCCGAAAATGATAAATGCTTAAATACGGAGAGTTTGGAAGCACCATGTGTGATGGTTTTGGACTTCTGAAGCATCTTTTACAAGAAATATGAATAATTGATAAAATATAATAATTAAACTTTTAAGAAACGCGCCACGTGTTGGTCTGGTGACCTAATTATTTTTTCGTAAGAGCTTGTTTACTAACACTTAAAGTGATCTAAGTTAAATGATCTAACATAATATATTCTCATTAAGAGTCGGATTGGAGGTTTTTTGTTTAAAAGAGTTGGAGTTTAATAATTTCTTTTTTTGCCTTAAAAATAGGTAGCATGTTACTAAAAAGTGGTGGGACATTTTAATGACCTTTTGAGTGAAATAATAAAAGATAAGTAACTTTACTGATACAAAAAAAAAAAAAAACCTTTTGAGTGAAATAACAAAAGATAAATGACTTTTTCGATACAAAAGAAAGAAAAGTGATTTTGTTCACTTATTTCCAATAGTTCAATGACTTTCTAACTAATGAACTCGCTAGAAATAATGTAAATTTAATTCGATCTAAATCCCTTTTTATTTTAATCTCAATTAACAAGTGCTATAGTAAAAAACTAATCTCTCTTTTGGAAAATTATCTTATCCCAACGAATATTGTGTGAAGGAATAACAAATTACATGCCCATGTGTAATATTCAAACAAAAAGTTAAATGTTTCAGAGTGATTATATTGCTGGTTACACCACATATCTCAATATTTATTCAAAGAAATAAATTAATAACGAAGAAGGGTGGGGAATAACCTAAATTTAGAGCCATAATATATGGAAGATAGTGCATTAAATAGTTTAAATTAGGAAAGAGAGAAGGGTATGTGCCAATTACTCGTGAATCATGATGAGACTGACCTTCAAATGGTTCTGACTCAGCTCTGACTATGAAATATTTTTATAAAAGAAATTATGACTTGGCTATTGGCTTCTACCCTAAATCTGAAAAATAATGCAGAATTTTTCAGAACCCAAAAAAATCTACGTGTTTAATATTTAAATGAAAAGGAAATTACCAAAAGAGGAATCAAAAACTTCGAAAAGATTATTAAGGCCATGCTTTTTTGTTTTTACAATTACTTTATAAAATGAATGCTTATTGGTTAAGAATCAAAGACAAAAAAATGTAAAATTTTGTTTATTATTCAAGAACTTGCATGTTTCATACATGTTGGCCTAAGTAAGTTTGTTTTGATGATTGACAAAGGAACTCAAGCATGAACCAGGTTCATACACAATGTACACAAACATATGCAGATTCGAGCACAAGGCATGCACGTAAAGAAGATAAACTTAAGTAGTTATATCTGATATCTCTTGAGCGAAAATATTGCATAATTGATAAGGAGCAAGACTCCTTACTCGAAGAGAACTTTATCCTAGATAAGGGAGGAGTTAAGTTGAAGATAACTAGAACTCTTCCACCAAGGAAGAGTATAGCACTATACTTCTAGTTATTTCTTATTCTACTAACTCTATATATTTTAGGATGTTCTCATTTTACAGATATGCACAAACGTTGAAGTTAAATGAGAGTTGAGAGAAAAATAGCAAGGCATGTTACAAGCAATTCATGTGTGATTTAAGTGTGCGAACTTGAAGCTATATGAACTAGATAAAATAACTAGTTCCAAGTGTCTGTCTTTTATTCTAGTTCAATTGTAGTAGGGCTTTTGAGTTGTACCTTTCAACTTTCTCTAGAAACATTTGTACTATGTACTCTGAGTGTATTGTTCAAGTTAGAGTTAACTTGAAATTGTCGCAACAGTCTGAGGCTGGTTGCGGGTTAGAAGTAATCCTTAGGTTTACAAGAGTTTTGTAAATGCTATTTTTGGCTCAGTGATTTAGTGAAGTATTGGAAAAAATTCTACTGGGTAGTAGGTCGTAGTTTTTTCATCTTTTGAGCCATGTGTTTTCCACGTAAAAATACTTGTGTTCTTTACTTTCTGCATTTATAATTCTGCAACAGTAGTATAAGGAACACATAGAAGAACAAAGTCCTTTTATAATCTGTGTACGCAAAAAATTAGACACCATACAAATCACCCTCCCCCCCTCTCTTGTGTGGTATTGAAGTATAAAACATTAATTGATATCAAAGCAGGTTATCCTTAAAGAGGCTAACACCTTAGGAGAAGATCAAGATGAGTGCATCACCTGGAAATTGGAAAGGGCAATCCACTGCTAGGGCACCCCTCTTTAATGGCCAGTACTACTCTTGATGGAAGAACAAGATGAGAGATCACATACAAGGAGAAGACTATGAGTTATGTGACATTGTCACTGACGGTCCCCTCGCTACTTTAAAGAAAAATGCTGAAGGAGTAGATGTGCCAAAGGCAAGAGCTGATTGCAATGCTGATGATCTGAAGAAATGAGAAAAGAATGCCAAAACCAAGAAATGGTTTGTTTGTGGACTTGGTCCAGATGAGTACAGCAGAATCCAAGACTGTTCCACTGCTAAGCAAATTTGGGACACACTATAAGTGGCTCATGAAGGAACAACTCAGGTGAACAGATCAAGAGGAACTCTATTGTACTCACAGTATGAGAACTTTATTATGAAAGATGGATAAACCATTCAGGAGATGTACATAAGGTTCACAACCTTAACAAATGAACTAAAATCTCTTGGAAGGATTATCCCTGAAGAAGAAAGAGTTGAGAAGATACTTACTAGGGTCTTGCCAATCACTTGGGAAAGCAAGATCACTACCATCTAGGAGTCAAAGAACATTGCCACTCTCTCACTAGATGAATTGATTGGAAATCTCACTACCTATGAACTTAGGAGACAAACCATAAAAATGGATGTACCTAAGAAGGAAAGGAGCTTGGCACTCAGAATCACTGAAGGTTCTGATCTGGAAGATGATAAAATGGCTATAATCATTAAAGACTTCAAGAAGTACCCAAGGAGAGGAAAGGGTTCTTCAAGAAGTGGAAGCTACAGCAAGGCAAAATCTCCTGAGAATCAAACCAATAATGGTTGTTACAAGTATGAAAAGACTGATCATCACATCAAAAATTGTCCTTTGTGGGAAATTGAATGGAAGAAGGAAAGAGATGAACGAAGGAACAGGAAGAAGGAACAAGTTCAACCCAAGAAAAGCAACAACAAAGGATCAACCAAGGCTATGGTCGCTGCTTAGGGAGAAAGCTTAGAAGAAAGCTCAGATGATGATGAACGACCACTTATGGCCATTGGAGAATCTGATGAAGAAACTGAAGTAAGTGTTTTTTATCTCAAAGACAAGATTAAATTTTTATCTAAAGAAAGGTTATCTGAGTTACTACTAGAGCTAATTAATGAATTTGAGGATGTGAATAATGAAAAGGAACAACTGTCAAAAGAATGTGTGATTTTGAAAGCTAAGTGCAAAAACCTAGAACTTAGGGCTTGTGAAACTGAAAGTGAAAATACTATGTTGAAGAACCAGGTTCATGCACTTGACAAAACTGTCCTAAAACTTAGATCTGAAAATCTAAAATTGAAATTAGGAACGGGCAAAAAGACAGTTGATCATACACAACTCACTTTAGAAGAAAATGTAAGAAAAATAAAAGATGAGTTGTATAAGAGGGATGAACAGGTAAGAGTCTTAAAGGAGGATCTAAATAAGGCCAAGCATGAGCTAGACAAAATTTTTAAATAGAACAGGTCCTCTGATGCACTTTCATGGCTACAAGAACATCATAGTAGCAACAAAAGAGGACATGACGTTGGGAACTCTTCACCTAAGTGGGATCCCAAAAGTAAGTACCTCACACTCCCTGAGAACAAGATTTGTACACACTGTGGTAATATGGTCACTATAAGAGTGAATGCACTGCAAAAGAGAAGGCAGATCAAAAGAACAAAAAAATTTATTCTAGAGAAAAATAGGCTGCCAAGTTGGGCTAAAAGGAATGTGATTTATCCTTTTGCCTATAGAAAGAGACCCAAACTAGTTTGGATTCCTAAGACTAACCCCTGATTTCTTTTTGTAGGTCCAAATGAAGGGGAGCAGCCAAATATGGTACATGGATAGTGGTTGCTCAAAGCACATGACATGAAGCAAGAACCAGTTCATTTCACTTGAGGACCTTAAATGAGGTAATGTCTCATTTGAAAATGGAAAGAAAGATGAGATCATTGGGGTTGGAAAGGTAGGTAAGACTGATTCTCACTCTATTGAGAATGTCTACTTGATAGATATACTGAAGTATAGTCTAATAAGTATATCACAATTGTGTGGTAGAGGTAACTTGGTAGCCTTCACCTCTACAAAATGCTTTGTGGTTAATCTTATCACTAACAAGATATTTTTGTAGGGAAAAGGAGTGAACAACATATATGAACTCACTTGCTTAAGTCTTTTGGATAATGATCCCTTCATTGGCATAAGAGACTTGGACATGCCAGTCTAAGCCAACTCAACAAACTAGTCTCCAAGGACTTGGTGATAGGGCTGCCTAACATTAAGTTCAAGGAAGATAAAGTTTGTGAGGCTTGTGCAAGGTGAAAACAAGTAAGATCCTCTTTCAAAAGCAAGAAAATGGTAAGCACTACCAGGACAATAGAACTGGTCCATATGGATCTTTGTGGACCAATGAGAACATTGAGCAGAGGTGGTAAGAGATATGTTATGGTGATTGTTGATGATTACTCTAGATTTACTTAGACATTATTTTTAACATATAAAGATGAAGCATTTGACATGTTTACTTCTTTTATTAGAAAAACTCATAAACAACTAGGTAATCAACTTGAATCAATTAGGTATGATTATGTTACTGAATTTGAGAATGCCAAATTTGCTGAATTTTGTGATGATCATGGCATAAATCATAACTTCTATACTCCTAGGACTCCACAACAAAATGGAGTAGTTGAAAGAAAGAATAGGACATTGGAAGAAATGGCTAGGACTATGCTTCTTTCTAGTTAACCGCCCCATAGCTTCTGGGCAGAACCAGTGAACACTGCTTGCTACATCATAAATATGTGCATGACTAGACCTCATATCGAGAAGACTCCCTATGAGTTACTTAAATGGAGAAAGCCAAATATATCCCATCTTAGGGCATTTGGATGCAAGTGCTTTGTGCACAATAATGGTAAAGACTCCCTAGGTAAGTTTGATCCCAGAAGTGATAAGGGAGTATTCTTGGGATATTCTTCACATAGTAAAGCTTATAAGATTTATAAAAAAAGAACTATGTATGTAGAAGAAAGTGTACATGTGATTTTTGATGAAACTAACATTCTTTCTGAGAGGCAGGAACAGGATGCTGAAGCAATTGGGCTGGTAAGAAACACAAATGAAACCACAGCCTAGACTGAAGCTGCACCAGAGGAAGGAACGTGTGATGGAACAGGTCCTTCCACCCATGGCAACCTGGCAGGGGGAAATGAACCAAGTGGAACTGATCCTCAAACCTCGAGGGAACCTGTCCATGAACCAGTTCCTCAGTAACATAACACTGAAGGAACATCTAGGGGAAGCCAGTTGGTTGTGAAACCTTACAAGTATCAAAGTTCTCATCCCATTGAGAACATAATCACTGATCCAACCTCTGGAATTAAAACCAGATCTTCTTTAAAGAATCTTTGTGCTTTTGATGCTTTTTTTATCTCTTATTGAACCTAAAAATGTTGTTGAGGCTTTGCAGGATGCAGGCTGGGTGAATACAATGAAAGATGAACTTAACCAATTTGAGAGAAGCCAAGTTTGGCATTTGGTACCAAGACCCAAGGACAGATCAATAATTGGAACAAAATGGGTCTTCATAAACAAACTTGTTGAAGATGGAACAGTTACAAGGAACAATGCAAAATTGATGGTTCAAGGATATAGTCAAGAGGAAGGCATAGACAATGATGAGACTTTTGCTCTAGTTGCAAGATTGGAAGCAATTAGACTCCTTATAGCCTTTGCTTCTTACATGGAATTCACTCTCCATCAGATGGGTGTCAAGAGTACCTTCCTCAATGGCTATCTAAAGGAAGAAGTGTTTGTCAAGCAATCTCAGGGATTTGAAAGCAAGGAATCTCCTGATCATGTGTACAAGCTTGACAAGGCACTTTATGGGCTCAAGTAGGCTCCAAGAGCATGGTATGAAAGATTGTCAAAATTCTTGCTTGAGCGTGGCTACAAGAAAGGTAAAATTGACAATACTTTGTTCTTGTAAGAAAAAGATAAAGATCTCTTAGTAGTTCAGATATATATTGATGATGTAATCTTTGGAGTAACTACTGATAGGTTAAGTAAAGAATTTGCTAAACTAATGGGGAGTGAATTTGAAATGAGTATGATGGGTGAGCTTAAATTTTTTTAGGCTTAAAAATTAAACAAAATTCAAATGGAACTATGATCCATCAATAGAAGTATGTGAAAGAGTTGCTTAAAAGGTTTAAAATGGAAGATTCCAAAGAAATTGACACTCCTATAGCAACAACCATAAAATTAGATATAGATGAACCTGGTTCATCTGTTGATCAGAAGATGTATAGGGGAATGATTGGCTCTTTGTTATATCTCACTGCTAGTAGACCTGACATTGTTTTCAGTGTAGGCATTTGTGCTAGATTTCAGGCAAATCCAAAGGAGTCTCACTTGACTGCTGTCAAGAGGATCTTGAGATACCTAAAAGACACCACTGACCTTTGCCTATGGTATCCAAAAGGTAGTAATTTTAACTTAATGGGATATGCTGATTATGCAGGTTTTCTTATGGATAGAAAGAGCACCTCAGGTATGGCACACTTTCTTAGCTCATGTCTTGTGTCTTGGGCCATCAAAAAATAAAATTCTGTGGCCTTGTCTACTACTGAAGTTGAGTATGTTGTTGATGCCTTATGCTGTGCTCAATTGTTGTGTATCAAACAATAATTAATGGACTTTGAAATTGATGTAGGTTGTATCCCCATCTTTTGTGATAACACTAGTGCAATTAGTATGACTAATAACCCGGTTCATCATAAAAGAACTAATCACATAGATGTTATGCATCACTTTTTGAGGGACAACTATGAAAAAAGATTGATCACTGTAGAATTTTGTGCTACTGACAAGCAAATAGTTGGCATCTTCACAAAATCTCTAAGTAGAGATCACTTTGAAAGGAACATGTTAGAATTAGGGATGATTAAGATCACCTAAAAGGAACCAGTTCTAACTCAATATTTGGTTAGATAGTTTGTGTATTTTTGTATATAAGTAGATTAGGTTTTGCTTAATATCATACTTTCACTAGTATACTCTTGTGCCATGTGCTAAAATATCTCATTAATATCTAATGATATTATTTTTATTTTCTTAGAAAAATTCAGACTATTCTCAGTGAAGAATCAGGTTCATTAAGATTACACGGTATGTACTCTCTACTCCGCATATTTTGAAATATGTGTAATTGTATCATGATAAAAAAGAGAGTCCGATTTAATCTCATTCTCCCTCAAATCTTATCCGTTACAAATGAATCAGTTTTACCAAAAGGAGTCCCACGTGCCATAATTGCCTAAATTCTAGGGAAGACTCCAACGTTTTTTCAAACTGACTTCCCAGTTTGATTAGACTTATGAGCTTCTAAAAAGCTAATGTTACCCATTTAAACTCTCCCTCTTTAAATTGATTTGGCCTTACTCATTTTCTCACTTCTAATTTTCCAGCCACCAAACAATTCTCTCTATCTTCTCTCATCTCTTCTATACACACATCTGCACACATTAATGATAAACCTTTCTGAAAATCCCTCATAACCACCTAAAGAATCATCAACTACACCATCTATCACACCTTCAACCACACCCACCTCTAGAAAGGAAGGTTCAAGATGTTTGCTCGTAAAGTAGATGCTGGAGGAGAACAAATCAAGAAAATAAATGAGCAGTTAAGGGAAAGCCAGGCAGAAGAACCCCAAAAATTTGAAGAATCATTTAAGTCTGCAACTGAGGGGGAAGAAACTGTTTTATCTGAAATAAAGTAGGTAACTTATGGTCCTAAGATTGCGTCTGAAATAATTTTTGGGGTTGCTGAAAATCTAGAGAACAAATTTGTTATGGTTTGAACTATTGCTGAGGTTGAAATCACTGAATTTGGAAATATTGGCTGTAAAAATAAAAAGAAAAAAGAAAAAGAGAGTGAGGGTGCTCAAGGTGATGTGAGGGAAAAGGGGAAAAATGAGTGGTTGAATCTTCACCTAGTCCAGTTGAGTTGACTGAGGAGACTGGGGCTATGGTGTTGTGGAGTGAGGATGCTGCTGAGAAGGAAGAAAGCTGGAGAGAAGAAGGTGGTAGTGGGTCTGGCGATACAAGTGCAATTGAGGGGTTGGTTAAATTGAGGAAGAGGTTCCAAGAACCTATTCCATCTGTGCAGGAACCCATTGAAGACCTACTGAAGCGAGTGTTTGACAGCTAAAATCCAAAAAAGAAGAAAAGTTCAGGAGTTAAAATTCCTGAAACTGCTAGGGCAAACAAGAAGAGAAAGGCTGCCTCTTCTATCTCTGTAGAGACTCATCCTACAAGAGGAAGAGCTACAAGGAGTCAGAAGAAGCAGAGTGAGGCTAAGCCGGAAAGAGCCTAGCAGAGAGTAAAAGAAAATCTGCTGCAAAGGGAAAGAAGAAAGTGAGTGACCCTGTTGAGGCAATTGAAATTGAGGAGATGGGCCTGGTTCTTCATGATAAAGACAAGGTAGAGGATGTGCAGGTTATGACTCCAAAGGCAAAGAAAATAAAGACTTCCAAAAAGAAGTCACCTTCAAAGACTGTTGATGCAGAGCCCTCTAGCTTGGCAAAAGGAACCAGGTCTGCCAGAAAATCTAGAAAAGTGCAAATAGTGGAGGAAAAGGAAAGTGAAGAAGGAGAGGAAACTGATGAAGAGCAGGACAAAATGATTAAGTTTGGGAAAAGAACCATATTGAAAGGAAGACTCCTCAGGGACTTGGATGAGGAAGGCATGGTGATGCTGCTAGAAAAACTACAATTGTAGGGTTGGAAGGACATGATCCTTCATATGGAAGGAAGGCTTGCCAGGATTGAGATTGTGGAGTTCATGACAAATTATGAGATTAAAAATAACAGAGTCACCAGTGTGGTGAAGGGGGTGACTATGAGCTTTGACGACAAAGAATTAGGAGAGATTTTGGGAATACCCGCTGAAGGGTACAATGATTACACAAAACTAAAATGGTCAAGCTTAGAAAACCTCCCCACATCACTTGCCATTACGAGGAAGTTTGCTGACAATGTGGAAGAGCTTCAGCCCAAGGTTGTGTACAAAAGTGAGATGAAGCCTACCCACAAAGTATTGTTTGAATTTATTAACAAGGTTGTATTGCCCAGGCAGGAAAGAAGGCACATTGTCACCTTCATGGACTTGGTCCTTATGGAATGCCTGGATAGTGGGAGGCAGATCAATTGGCCGGGGGGTTATCATTCAGCTCCTTGATAGGGTTCTAACTGGCACCAAAACTTATGCCATATCCTATGGTTTTATTCTCAGTGTTGTGCTTTCTCTCTTCAAGGTACCCCTCAAGAAATGGGATGTTAGTACAAGCAAAGATCACTTTTGGGCTAATACCTTGACTGCATGTGACTATGAAGTCCATACTGCTCCCAAAGAACCTGGTTCATCCAAGAAGGTGCATGTGAACAGCAAAGTGAGAGCCTCGGTGTAGGAGAGTGGGGCTAAGGAAAAGGCTGAAGAAGAGGCTGGCTAAAGAAGAAACTGAGAGGAATGCTCTCAGGACTGAGCTTGCAAAGGAGAAGGAGAAGAATGAAGGCATTCTTCATGATATGTTGAAGTTGCTCCATGCCAGAAACCAAGAACCTGGTCCTTCCCAGCCTTAAACTCTTCCTAGCCTAGTTAGAAAATCAGTGACCCGAATGGGATATTTTTTTGTTCTTTTTGCTCATGTTGCAGTACTGTTATTTTCTTCTATGCTTTGTGGATAACTATTATCAATGCTAATCAACTGCTTTTTCTCTAATTGTTTGTTGATATTTCTTAGATGACTAATATTCTTATATTGATAAAGAGAAATTGAATCCATGATTGCATTTGAAGTAGTCCTAGTGGCCATGAGTAAGATATAATAAAATCTCGCTATCTAACATAATTATGCAACTTTTTGATGATGCCAAAAGGGGAAAGATAGGTTGTGCTTTTTACTTTGGACTATGATGTTTATAACCTAATGAACCTGGTCCTTGATGATTTGTGACTTTAAAATGGAAAGTGTTCTAACATTGTATTGATGTTGAGCTAAGTTGAAACAGGTCTTATGCTTATGAAAAGCACAGCGTTTGTCATCATAAAAAAGGAAATTTGTTGGCCTAAGTAAGTTTGTTTTGAAGATTGACAAGGAACTCAAGCATGAACCAGATCCATATATAGTGTACACATACACGGGCAGATTCGAGCACAAGGCATGCACGTGAAGGAGATAAGCTTAAGTGGTTATATCTGATATCTCCTGAGCGAAAAGGTTACATAATTGATAAGGAGCGGGACTCCTTACTCGAAGAGAACTCTATCCTAGATAAGGGAGGAGTTAGAAGTTGAAGATAACTAGAACTCTTCCACCAAGGAAGAGTAAAGCATTAGACTTCTAGTTATTTCCTATTTTACTAACTCTATATATTTAGGATGTTCTCATTGTACAGGTACACACAAATGCTGAAGTTAAACGAGAGTTGAGAGAAAAATAGCAAGGCATTTTGCAAGCAATTCCTGTGTGATTCAAGTGTGCGAACCTGAAGCGACATGAACCAGATAGAAGAACCAGTTCCAAGTGTTTGTCTTTTATTCTAGTTCAATTGTAGTAGGGATTTTGAGTTATACCTTTCAGCTTTCTCTAGAAGTATTTGTACTAGGTACTCTGAGTGTATTGTTCAAGTTAGAGTTAACTTGAAATTGTCGCAACAGTCTGAGGCTGGTTGCCATAAAGGGTTAGAGGTAATCCTTAAGTTTACAAGAGTTTTGTAAACGCTGTTTTTGGCTCAGTGATTTAGTGAAGTGTTGGAAAAAATCCTACTGGGTAGTAGGTCGTGGTTTTTTCACCTTTTGAGTAAGGTATTTTTCACGTAAAAAAACTTGTGTTCTTTACTTTCTGCATTTATAATTTCGCAACAGTAATATAAGGAACATATAGAAGAACCATGTCCTTTTATAATCCGTGCACGTGAAAAATTAAATACCATACAAATGAGCCCTCTTGTGTGGTATTGAAGTATAAACATCAATACACGTAATGTGTGTGAAATTAGAATTCTCGTCTGTTTTTTCCTTTATTGTTGTCGAGTCCATGCACTCAAAAACGTTTTAAAATTGAAAAACAAAGGAAAAAACAATGTTCATTTTCTCTTAAAAATTTTGGAAATTTATGGTCAAAATTTTCATTTATTTATTTAGAATATTTCCCAAAGTTAATCACATATATGCATGATTCATAATGGTCATGTCATGTCATTAATTTCTATCGGATATTGTATGAAAGGGAAAGGTGACAGTTTTTTTTTTTTTTTTTTGTTAGTATAATTTGGGATTTTGAGGAACTTGGTGGAATTTTTCTGTCTGATTCGAGTGGGTCCCTTTCCACGTCAGTCTTGCATGCTGCCACGTCAGAGTTTAATTTCTATGCAGTCCAAAAAGGTCCACATGGACATAGGGACGGTTACCTAGTTTTTCAACGTTAAATGTGAAAAGACAACAACTAACAGAAAACAACAACAATAAACCTGACCCCAGCTTAGTTCAGAAGTGGAGTTTGAGAATAATAATGTTTATACAAATCTTAGCTTACCTTGCATAGAGATGCTATTTTGATAGATCTTTGGCTCTAGAAAAACATAAACTCAACAATAATAAAAAGAAAATAAAATAGTGAAAAAAACATGAGAAATGAAGTAGTAACAACAAATAAAAAAAAACGAATTTAAAACAAACGATACTAATAATCTTTGTTTGTTTTAATTTGATAATAATAGGATCTTCTAATAATACTACTTAAACCACAGTTATTAAAGAAGGACAAGACACATTAAAAAAGATAAGATAAAAGTTACTGCATGCAGTTGGAAATAAAACGATAAACACGAATAAGGTTCAAATGAAGCTTCCTTTTTAAAAAAAAAAATTAAATTAAGAACTAGGGAAAAGAAGTCAAGAACCGCTAACCTCTGTAGAACAAGCCATTAATTAAATAAAACATTAATGCTAGCTGTTCCAAATATTATTAGCATTGGTGAAACACAAGCACGAGCGCTGATTTCGTACAGATGTGTTTTAGGTCTTTATTTATGGATATACCTCATTGGGTTAGTGTAGGATCTCTATAATATGGTGAAAAAAATATTTACCCTCTTTTTTATATTTCTTAAAAATAAATACGTAAAGAATAATTATTTGTAATTTTATTTTGTCTTTTAATAATTATATTTTAATATAACTAATTATGGATATACCTCATAGGGGTGTTAGTGTAAGATTTCTATAATACAAGGGAGGTAAGTGCTTGATTCTATATCATAAGGGGTGTATCCAAGCAGAGTCATATTATAAGGGTTTTTAGTGTAATTAGCCCTAAAATTTTAATACTATTCATACAGTTAAATCACCTATAGCAAGTTATTATTTGATTTTCTATGTTACCATATCATGGTTATTATAAATTTTTTTTTTTGTTATTATAGGTTCATTTAGTTTGATAGCGTAAATTTTTTTAGGACTATTAGCTGAACTTGCAGCCCATATCAGTTATAAACTCTAAATAAACCTATTTTATTTTTATTATTCATTTTAGACATCGTACACATCTTTTTTATTTTTTAGCCAGTTAAGCTAGTTAACAAGTTAGCCATAACTCTAGGGATTGTGATTTGAAATCACTTATTTTAGGGATTATAGTGGATAAGACACCTATATGAAAATACACGAATATGATACCCAACAAAAAAAGGGCCTCTATTATTCTCTATTTTGGATTTTTGGTCCTTCTTTCGGTCTCTCCCCCAACGAAGCGAAGTAAAGAATTTGGTTTCTCTCTCCCTTCATTTTCTCATTTTCACTCAATCTCTCCCATTGAAGTAGAGATTTATGTTCCCATTGAAGTGAAGATTTCTATTTCTAAAAGTTGGTTATGATATTGACAAGATCCGAAAAAGGTACATCGCACTGTTGTGGGATCATAGACCGGCGAAAGAAGAAGATAATGCAGTCAGTTAGTCGAAGGTTAAATGATTATTAATCAGTCAGAGAAATTTGAAGATGAAGTAGCGTTGCTAGAAGGTGTACATGGACCGGGTTGGTTCGGTTTTTATCAAAACCAAACCAAATCAACTATATTGGTTTATATTAGTTCGGTTTTGTCGATTTTGTCGGGTTTTTCGGGTTTTTTGTTACTTAAATATTATTTCAATCTTACTTTGTTAAATATCTAATAAATATATATATATTTAGTAAAAATATAAAAAATTGACAAACATATTATCCATTAAAATATTCTTATGGGAGAATTCTATTAGTAACACATAATACTTATTTTTTTAGTCGTCTAACAATAATTTTTCGTTGATGTACACTTTCAGGTTAACCGAATTTAGTAATTAAATATAAAAATCAATATGATACCTAAATATTAATAATCACATCACATTCGAAAAAGATATAAGAATTTAATAGATCTTAACATATGATATGAATATGGAAGAACAAAGAGATAGACACATTCAGTAACACTTGATAAGAAAGTGATCATACAACATAGTATTTAAGGTCAATAAATATGAATCCACTTCATATTCTATTAATTTTTATATCCCGCAAGAGAATCCCAAATATATCTAGACATTTTTAAAAACAATTCAATATAAAATCTTAAAAGTATATATAAAAATTATATATTTATATGTCGGGTTGGTTCGGATTTTTTTACTCAATACAAAACCAAATCAAACCAAACCTAGTCGGGTATTTTAATCGATTTGGTTTGACTTTTCGGTTTGGTGTGGTTTTTTGGTTCGGTTTGTACACCCCTAGTTGCTAGTACTAGAATTTTAGTTATAATTTTATTTATTTTTTGGGGGATTGTTTTCCTGTTGATGTCTTATCAATTAGTTTATTTTCAATATATACAATTTTTATATGTAAAATAAAGCAGTAATGAATATGAAAAATTTACATTACACACATTATACATGCAAACAGAGTAATACAACTACACATTCATTATTCAATGATAAATGAATATTGAATCTGCAAGCTCGAATAAATATACAACTATAGCATTTATAGACGGATTAAACAGAGTTATTTATAAATTATACATGCAAAGGAATTTACATGTAGCACATGATAAAAATTTTACACACAGCTACACATGGATTTAAGGTTGTCCAACGGGACGGGACGACATTTAGTCGGGACGGGCCTAAATGAGACGGGATAAATGGGACGAAACAGTACACCCATCCCATTCCGCTAACAAATGGGATATGACGGGACAGTTTCGCGGGCCTTAAGTGGGCCGTTTTAAAAAAAAAATTTATTTAAGCATTAAGTTTGGCAACGGCTAATTTTTTGACAATGACTAAGTTTTTAAAGTTTGCAACGGCTAGTTTTTTTTACTTATTTAATAAACTTAAAACTTAATGAATTATAAGAAAATTAGGAAACTAAGTAAAGAATTATAAAATATTAAAATAAAAGACTTGTAATGAAATATTTAGCAATTATAATAGAGTTGTAATTTATTCAATATAATTTCAAGCCATTAAGTAACTACGTAGGAGTGTAAGACAATTCATAAAAAAAATTCAAGGCTTAGAGCTTTTTATTTTATTAATAGAACTTTCAAATTTCACATACAAATATAATTCTTTTGAAGAGCACCTAATCTACGCAGCCACCATCTAGGAAGGGTTCTGTTTGAACTAGGCCTCTTAGTAGCCAATTATAAATTATCATACTAATATTTGTAAGCTCCTATATAGCTTCGTTGTAATTTATCTATAATTTCTCTCGGACATTGTTCTGGAATTGGCAATGTTGATTGATGTTCCATGAGTTCCATGCCGTCATCGTTCCCAGTGCTAAATATCTCATTGTATTCTTATTTTTCCCTAGTAGTTAATTTTTCAAAACCAAGATTTTTTGTTTCTGAATTAATCCAATCTCTCGATAAAAACAAAAATTTTTAGGTTGTCCTCCACTAATGAATGTCTATGATCTCCGATTTGAAATCTTGACACGCTAAAAGCACTCTCCAAGCTACTGATGATGCTTGAATAGCAAGGATATCTCGGGTCATTATGAAAAGTGTTGGAAAAGCCTTGCCACGCTCCCTCCACCATGCCAAAAGTTGTTCGTTGTCTTCTTCGTCTTTAATACTTTTCAATCCTTGATTAAGATAAGAATCAAGTTCATCATCAATAAAGGAATCAAAACCTGTTATATCATCCATACCTTCCCATAGAACTTCTACTCTAACCTTAGAAGTAGAAGGAGCAGTTTCACCACCTGTTGTTTCCATAAATTTATATTTATCAAACATTGATCTAGCATAAGAATATATGTTAGGTTGGCAGTCTACAAGAGATGGTTGTTCATTTTCTTGAATTGCTAAATTCTCATAAATTTTACGAACAAGTCTCTTTGCACGTCTTAATTTTAAAGAAGGGTAAGTAGAGTAGAAATTAAATAAATTTGTGGAATAGGGAAAAATTACTTTTTAAATTTTGCAATCATTTCATTAATGGCCAGTGCATAAGTTAGATTTGTTTTACACTTACCAAATACAATAGAAATTCCACAAATATACCATAATATTTGTGTAATAATAGGATAATATATACCAGAAAATTATTTTGTAGCATAATAAAATTTTTCTAAAAGTTTAGTAAGCTCTTTGATCTCATCCCAATTAGAATCAACAATTTGATCAACGAGGATACTATTATGCATATTAAATACCTTTTGTATAGGCACCCGATAATCATAAGCAACTTTAAGCATTTCGTAAGTAGAATTCCATCTAGTACAAATATCTTTTGGAACTTTTCTCTATGGAAGGTTAGCACTAGCACATTGTTGAGCAAATTCACGAAGTCTACTCGCTTTATTAGCACGAAAAATATAGCCGCAAGCATAAAGAATTGTGCTCCTTAAATAAGTGCCTGGCTAAACTCCCCGTCCCACCACTAGTCTTGTGTACAAATCGTTGCTTGCATTTTTCACATATAGCACGTTGATTGACTTTATCATGTTTAAAAAGTTTTCATACAAGTGATATTTTAAAATTATATATTAAAATTAGGAGATGGATCGAGTGCACCGTGATTAAATATTGAAATTTGAAGAAATTACTCCAAATACTTGACGAATTAATTTGAAGCTTGAAAGTTGCTCCAAAAATTTGCCCAAATACTTGAAACTTAGTTGATCACTTGATTGTGAGAAAATTGAGAGAATAATATAGATAGAATGCAAGAGATTTGAGAGAGAATGATTGATTTTTGAGGGAAAAAATGAAGAAGGATGGGGTATTTATAGTTAAAAATAAGGCCAAAGTATAATTTAATAAATTTAGGGGTTATATTAAAAGTTTGGGGGGTGGGGTATTTTTTTGGGGGAGGGGGAGGTAAATATGGCCGTTTATGAAAGTTGGGAACTACTAAATTTGCAATGGAGGTCGTTGCCCAGCGACTATAATTCAAAAGAAAAAAAATAAAAAAAATATGCGGGACGGGACGAAAACGGGATAAACGGGGTGAAATGGGCATCACGTCCCATCATGTGTACCGTTTAACGTGGGCCCATCTCGTTTAGATTTAAGTGGGTCGGGACATGACGGGATATGGGATGGGACGACCCGTCCCGTTGGACAGCCTTACATGGATTATATATGGTACATGTGCAAACATGGCTATATATATCTATACATTCATTACTCAACGATGAATGAATAATCAACATGCAATCTCCAAAATATTCATCTATAACATTTATACATGAAGTAAATAGAACTATCCACAAGTTATACAAGTAAAGGGGAAATACACATAGCATCAGGGGCGGCTCAACGGATCTCGTGGCCTAAGGTGAAATCATATTGAGAGGCTCTTCAATTTATTTTATAAAATATTTACACTAACAATAAAATTTGCTTTTTAATCATTTAAGACAAAAAAGCGAATTTCAAAAAAACTAAAAAAAATAGGAAAAAGAGCACAAAAAATAATGTGGTGGACTATCGAATGGCGAGGTCCAGAACTCAAAGTGAAAATTTTGATTTGACTATCATCACAATCAAGAAAAAGAAATAAACGTACACAACATTGTAGACAATAAATTACGTTGAGAAAATAAAATCAAGACCGAAAAATATTGCAACAATCGTAGTATTTTATTTCAAATATTTGAGTGTTACAATCTCTATGAATCCTCTGATTCTTCTTTTCAACAGTAAATAAAAGAGCCTTTGAGATTAATCTTGAATTTTAATTTATTTTAATCCAAGTGCTTGAGGCCTGATCTTGATCTTGGCATATTTTTAATCCAAGGGCTTGCAGCTTGTTCTTGAATCTTCGTCTTGATCTTTTAATCCTTAGCACACTTGGATGCTTGTAGCTTTTAGAGAAATCTGCAGCGTTTGATCCACGAGCTCCCTCTTTTCTTATTATAACTTCTGGTCCCTTTTTTGGATTATGAAGACCCCTATTTATAGTTGTGGGAGGGAAGAGTTTTGATAAGAACAGACTCTTTCCGACCAATCAAATTGAAGTATGACAAGGCCGCATTTGATTGGCCAGAACATGTCACTTGCACACGTGGCGCGGTTTCATTGGCCTTTTAATTTGACTTGGCATGCCTTGTCATTTTGACACATGGCATAATCCTATTGGCTCTTCCGTTTGACTTGGCGCGCCACGCCATTTGACATGTGGCACCAAACTGGGCCTCCAGGAAGATGACATATTGGGCCTAATGAAGTGGGCTCATCATTTGTAGCCCAACTAAATGGACTAGCCCAATGGATTAAGACTTATTTATTTAATTCACATATATTGGACTTATATAATTAATTCAATTATATTAGCCCATAATATTTATTTGGACTAATATATATTGAATTTAAAATATAGTCCAAATTATTTTACGGATTTAATTCCAATAAAATTTATATGCCTACAAATGCCCCCTACTTCAAGTCTTACCGGATATATCAAACCTTTAAATACTAGGCTTGAAGTATTAACTTGATTGTGCGATACACTTTATGTATACCCAAAAGAGATAATAAATCAGTGTCTTCAACACGTCAAATGGAAACGTGGAAGACCCAAATCAATGCCATGTTTGTTATTAACTTTTTTTGTTCAAGTTAGAATTCGCAAAAGTGCCTAACATTGCTAGTGGCAAGAATAGCAATATCAGTAATCATTACAATAGTCATTAACATTGCATTGTTTCAAATTTTGTTGAACGATTGGATCCACGCTTTGTCTTATACAGTATGAGACTTTGTTCTCTGATGGGATTAAAGCTACAGTGGGCATAATCGAGTCCTTTTAGGAGTTTCCTATTCCACCGCCGTCAACAAATTGAGTCATTTTAGGAGTTCGATTTATAATTTCAATCCCACATCGGCAGTATACTATTGTAAGCGGCCTATGGAGATCTATATAAACCCCTGGGCTCGTATTTGTTGAATATCTGCCAATTTCTCGAGTGCGTATTTGACAAGTAACTTCTTTTTATTTTCTCGTCCTTTCTTCTTTGTTACTCTGCTGTCTCCTTTTTTTTCTTTTTAGAAGTAAATTCATCAAACTTCGAAGTACTTTAAAAGTTCGAGACGAAAGCATTTAAAAGTTCGTGATGAAGATCTTTAAAATTTGCGGCGGCAAACTATAAAAGTTCGCGATGAAGACCTTTAAAATTTGTGTCGAAGACCCATAAAAGTTCGAGTAAAAATTCTTAAAAGATCGTGGTCAAGATCTTTAAAAGTTCATAGATAAGACCTTTAAAAGTTCGCGGTAAATACCTTTAAAAGCACGCAATGAAAACTCTTAAAAATTCGTGGTAGAAATATTTAAAAGTCGGTAGTGGGGACTCTTTAAAGTTCGTCACGAGCATCTTCACAAGCACCTTTAAAAGTTCGAAACATACGCCTTTTAAAAGTTCGGAACGAAAACCTTATAAATTTGAATGCCTTTAAAAGTTCGAGACGAACACCTTTAAAAATTCGCAACGCAAACCTTTAAAAAATTCGAATGCCTTTAAAAGTTTGAGACGGACACCTTTAAAAGTTCGCAACGAAAACCTTTAAAAAGAAGTTTGACACAGACATCCCTTTTGACTTTGATGCAAATATTGTCATCATTTCAGTGAAGACACCACTTTACTCTAGCAGCTTGCCCTCTTTAAATCAAATAGGATCCAAAGTTTAACAGAAGAATGGTATCTCAACTCGATTTTCAAGTGGTGGTTGAATGGATTATATTCCATCGTATTTCATTCGAACAACGATTGGGGAACTATCTATCTTTTGAACTCATGCGACCGAACTCAGAATGAAACTTTAAGCTGCCTACGTACCTCGATAAAAAGAATAAAGTCATATCGTAGTTCAGAATGGGTGATTTTTTTTTTTGCGTAGGCCGCCTCTTTCGAGATTTTCAACCTAGCAGACTCTTGCGACTGAATTCAGAATAAAACTTTAAGCTTTCTACACACCTCGGTGAAGAGGATCAAGTCATACCGTAGTTCAGAATGGGTGATTTTTTATTTTATTTTATTTTCTTTTTATTTTTTTATGTTCTAATTTTGCCTAGGCCGCCTCTTTCGAGGTTTTCAACCTAGCAGACTTTTTTATTTTTTGGTGGACCGTACACAGTTTAGACTCATGCGAGACAGGAGTGTAGGAACATACAGTTTAGGCTCATGCGACAAGGAGCGTTGCATCTTCAAGGATAATACTTCTTCAAAAACTTACCATTGATAGGGCCGATTCTCATACCATCTGCATCAACTAGCTTGTAAGCCCTACTTGAATAAGCTTCTTGTATGACATATGGCTCATCCCATTTTGAAGTGAATTTCCCTACAGGTTTATGGTAAGTAATTATGGGTCTTCGTACGGTAAGGACTTGATCTCCTACTTGAAAGGATCTCGGGCGAACTCTTTTATTGAAGGCGCGAGACAATCGAGCTTGATAACATTCAAGACTCTGTTGAGCTTCCAACCTCTTCTCATCAAGAGCCTCCAACTCTGCTAATCGAAGTCGAGCATTTTCTTCATCAGTGATCCCTTTTTGAATAGCCAGTCGTAATGAAGGTATTTGACGCTCGAGTGGTAGGACGGCTTTGACTCCAGAAACGAGTGAATAAGGAGTCGCTTGTGTTGGCATGCGGTGAGTCGTCTTATATGCCCATAGAGCTTCTTCAATACGGTCATTCCAATCTCATTTGGATTTGGAGACGACTTTCTTTAACAAGTTGCATAGAGTTTTGTTGAATGCCTAAGCTAGACCATTGGCGGCAACATTGTACATCGAAGAGTTACGTTGCTTGAAGCCAAAGAGATCACAAATCTTGTTCATCAACCTATTATCGAATGGATTTTCATTATCTGTTATTATGTAACGAGGAATGCCAAAGCGATAGATTATGTTTACTCAGATAAAACTTGCAACATTTTCCTTCTTTACCTCCTTAAGAGCAACAACTTCAACCCATTTTGAGAAGTAGTCAATTGCAGCCAAGATGTATAGGTGCCCACCAGAGGACTTTGGCAGTGGTCCAACAACATCCAATCCCCAAGTGTCAAACGGCCAGGATGCCACAGTCGAGTGTAACATTTCAGGAGGTTGATGAATAAAATTCACATGGAATTGACAAGCCTTACATCTTCCAGCATAGTCTAAGCAATCTTTTACCATCGTTGTCCAATAATATCCCATCCTTTTTATATGGAAGTGGAGCTTTGGTCCAGACTGATGTGACCCACATACTCCAGAATGTGCCTCTTGCAAAGCTTGGAGTGCTTCTTCTTCTTTCCCTAAGCATCGCAAGAGTACTCCCTCGAATGACCTTTTGTATAGAGTATCTTTGTAGTAAAGGAAGCGAGGTGCACGGCGGCGGATTTCAGTCCTTCTCCTCGAATTTTTTGGAAGTATTCCATAGCTTAAGTAGTCGATAATGGGTTGTCACCATTCTTCTTTCTCAGCTTCAGAAACAGCGACAAGATGCTTGAGTTCATTTCCTTCACCTTCAGCCTCATTTGGCGGCGGTACTACCCATTTTTGGCAGACAGTAACTTGCGCTTGATCAGACAGGGTTAACGATGAAGCTAGGGCAGCTAAAGTATCAGCCTTCTTATTTTCTTTCCTTGGCACATGTTGAATAGTTACGTCACCGACCCATACCATTAATTTTTAGCATAATCATGATATGGGCGTAGTTCAGGTTTCTTGACCTCGTAACTACCTAAAAGCTGGTTGATCACCAACTGAGAGTCACCAAAGACTTGCAATTGCAACCGCTTCATTTCGACAACCATTTCAATCCCAAGTATTAGTGCTTGATACTCAGCAATGTTGTTAGAGTAGAGTTGCGTCAATGTAAAAGAGTAGGGCAAAACTTCACCTTGAGAAGTGACAAATACTACACCAGCATCAGCTCCTCCGCGATGTGCAGCACCATCAAAGTACATCTTCCATGGAGGTTGAACTTCAATGACCATTGCGTTCTCATCAGGAAGTTCATCAGTTAGCTCCTAATCATCATATATAGGGTGATATGCCAAGAAGTCTGCCAATGCTTGTCCTTTTGCAGCTTTTTGAGGGATGTACAAATTTTAAATTATTGAAATTGGAGGTACCACCTTGCTAGTCGATCACTAAGGACAGGTTTTGACATCACGAACTTGATGGGATTTGCTCTAGAAACCAAACGAACGACATGAGCTTGAAAGTAGTGCTTCAACTTTTGGATTGAGAAGACTAGCGCCAAACATAACTTTTTAATTAGCGAATAATTCAGCTCATTTGGTGTCATCATCCTGCTCAAGTAGTAAAGGGAGTTTTCTTTCCCTTCGCTATTTTCTTGGGCCAACAACACTCTAACAGACCTTTCTTGTGCTAAAATGTATAGTATCAGCGGCTTTCCAAGTATATGGGCTGCTAAAACTGGAGGCTTCACCAAGTAGAATTTAATGCTCTCAAAGGCATTGCTACACGCTTAGTCCCATTTAAAAAGGACACCTTTCTTCATAAGGTGACAGAATGGTTGGCACCTCCCAGCTAGGTTTGAGATGAATCTCCTAAGGTACGCTAACTTTCCTTACATACTTTTCAATTCGTGAATATCCCGAGGTTCGGGCATTTTCAAGATTACATCTACTTTGGATTGATCAATTTCTATCCCTCGATGTCGGACAATGAAACCAAGGAACTTTCCGGAAGTAACTTCAAAAGCGCATTTCAATGGATTCATCCTAAGTTGGTGCCTCCGGAGCAACTCAAACACCATTCTCAAGTCTTTCAAGTGGTCGCCCTTCTCTTTTGATTTACCACCAAGTCTTCAACATAGTATTCGACGTTCTTGTGGAGAAGATGATCAAAAATATTCTGCATAGCCCTTTGGTAAGTAGCACCAGCGTTTTTCAAGCCAAAAGGTATTACCTTGTAGCAATAAATACCCTTTGGGGTGAAGAATGTAGTAAGCTCTTCATCTTTTGGCGCCATGCGAATTTGGTTATAGCCCGATGAACCGTCCATAAATGACATTTCCTCGTACCCAGTAGTAGCATCGATCATCAGCTCTGGAATAAGAAGCGGGAATTCATCTTTCGGGCATGCATTGTTGAGATCCCTGAAGTCAACGCATACTCGAATCTGGCCATTTTTCTTCCTTACAAGGACAATGCTTGAAACCCATGTTGAGTATTTAACTTCACGAATAAATCCAGCTTCGATGAGTTTGTTAACTTCGGTTTCAATCAAGGAAACCAAGTCCGGCCTAAAGCGCCTTTGGGCTTGTTTAACATGACCAGCACCATTCTTGATGGCAAGGTGATGGACTGCTACTTTCGAGTCCAAGCCAGGCATCTCTTTGTAGCCCCAAGAAAAGACATCCCTGAACTCCTTGAGTAACTCAATATAAGTGCTTTCTTCATCAACTTCTAGTAAAGCACTTAGGTAGGTGGGTCTTGGTTCTTCATCGGTGCCAAGGTTAACTTCTTTTAAGGCATCAACTATAGTCTTCACTCCTTCTTCAAGTTCAGATGGAGCATCTTCTGCATCTTTATCTTCTTGAGAGTTCCCATCGTTGAAGGATATGTGATAATACGGTGAAACATCATCCAATTCTGCATTATCCTCCATTGAAGATGGAACACCATTCTCGCCTTGTACAATAACATGATACGAAGAACCCACACTTTCTTCATCTTCGTCACGTTCCTTAGTATAGACCACAGTATATGGCTTTACCTTTAATACTTCTTTGCATGAAACCACAAGTTTTGTTTGTCGCCTCATTCTAGAAGGAACCAAACTTTGGAAATCCTTAGAGATCTTTTGGATTTTGGGCGAAGCGGGTGTTCTTATGCTCTGAAAATTTCTGTGGAACTTTTTCACCTTATTTAATGGACCCAATCTCTCAAACACGGAAGTCCTCAAAGTTGATTTTCCAAGTTGATCAAAGATAGAAGGCCTGTTAAAAGCGGCAGATTCGTCTTCTACAGTGATATAATTGATGCTCGCCCTTCTTATGGAGATGCGCACTGGTGACGGTTGCTTGTATCCCAAACCTTTATGCGGTTATCTCATCGCAGCTTTTGATGGGAGGTTCCCTAACTTTGATGGCTCATTGGGATTGTATCCAGCTTTTGCAAATAACCTGTAAGTATTAGGATCAAAACCTTCATCTGTTCGCTTTGTAGGGAGTGCCACATTCTGCAAATGATTTTGGGCTACAAACCCTGATTTTGGGCTACAAACCCTGCAAGTGGCTTTGAGGACAACTTTACTTCCTCAATTCATTTTACCGGAAGAGTTAACTCCTTTAGCATGTTAGTTTGGAGATTTGATAATTCGCCTTCATCTTTCTTTCTTTTAGGGACATATTGGAGTGTAGGACTTACTTTCTTGCCATAGTACACAATATCTCCTCTATGAGATTTATTCGCGTTGGGTTGTACCTCCTCAGTAACAACTTTGGCTCTACCAGCAATCACCTCAGCTCTTTTAGTTGTGGGCTCGTCATTCTTGCTTTTCATGCCATCATAAGCTTTTAGCTCCTTCACAATGTGGTTCTTCAAGTAAAACTTTGCATCGGCGAAGTGTGACTCAGCCTCGGTGAATGGCTCATCATCAGCAACTATCTTCTTCTCGACTTCACCCTAGTAGTACTTCAAACATTGATGGTAGGTAGATGGAACCACTTTATTCTCATGTATCCAAGGCCTTCCGAGCAAGACATTGTATGAAGTCTTTGCATCGATCATATGCAGCCATGCACTTGATTGCATATCTTCAATGGTGATTCCCAACCTGATCGCACCTATGGCTCTTTGCCCCCCTTGGTTGAATCCTTGGATCATCACACGACTTTTTGAGAGTTCGTTCATGGGAATACCAAGTTTTTTCACAGTGCGAAATGGCAAAATGTTCACTGAGGATCCTCGATCAACCAAAATTCGATTTACCTTTTCATCACGCATATAACCAACCAGGTACAATGGGCGGTTATGAAGAGTGTCACCTAGAAGAAGATCGTCATTTGTGAACGTGACTTTTTCCTCACAAGCATTAACTTCTTGAGGAGTGGACTCGGTGAGCTTTTCCGAAGATGGTGCCAACGGTAGGTCATCACTCTTTTCTTCCCATTCGTCAGCATGGTAATAGGAGGCATCAATACCCCAACGGGAAATTTTCGTGCGGAACCAACTTGGTAAAAACTCCTCCAAGGTCACTGGATGTCGTGGCTTTTGAGGGTGGTGCACCTCCACTTTTGCTTTCTTTAAGTGCTTAACTGGATTCCATCTCCTTGGTCTTTTTACCATCATTTTTCTTGTTGGTTGTTCTACTGATTCTTTTCGTGGGCTCCTTCTGCGGTGCCTACGACGAGTCACCAACGTCCAACCTTCATCATCATTAGATTGATTGATTTCAACTTTATCGTTCTCCAGTAATTCTTCATCTTTACTTTCTTTAAAACCACATAATTCATCCGGACTGAATGAGCTAAAGGTGATATAGACTTGGTTTGCGCTTGCTTTCTCATCTTGAAGCACGATCTTCTTATCGCGAGCCAAGTCCATAACTTTGTCCTTGAAGACAAAGCATTTCTCCAGAGGGTGGCTCACAAGTCGATGGTATTTGCAGTAATTCAGGTCATTTGTTTTCCCAGCTTCATTTGGTCGCTTAATCTCCGGAAGCTCAATGAGATTTAACTCAAGGAGTTCTTCAAAAATAGCTGGCACATCAGAATCCAGAAATGGGTACTCTTTCTCTTGAAGTTTTTTAGAGTCAACTTTCCACTTGGCTTATCTTGAAAAGAAGTGGATTTCATACTCTGCTTCTTGCTCACTTTCATCGTGAACTTTACAGGTGATGTGTTGACATTCATAGATTCTTTGCTTTCAGACTTGGGTATGAACTTGCCCCACTTCCTGACTTCTTGCTTATCGTTGCCTTTGCGAGGTTCATAGATGGACAGTCTTTCATTTCCAGCAGAGGCCATGCTCAATTCCATGTCATGGGTTCGAGTTGCAAGTTCTTCAAACGTGCTAGGCTTGATACCTTGCAAGATGTAGCGCAATCCCCAATGCATGCCTTGGATTCATATCTCTATGCCAGAAGCTTCACTAAGCCTGTCTTTACAGTTAAGGATTACATTCCACCAACGATTGATAAAGTCAATGACCGGTTCACCCTTCCGTTGGCGAGTATTTGTGAGTTCCACCATGCTCACAGTGCGCCTTGTGCTATAAAAATGATTGAGGAACTCTTGCTCTAGTTGATCCCAACTATTAATAGATCCCGCCTCGAGGTCTGTATACTAATCAAAAAGCATTTCCTTTTAGTGAACGGACAAACTGTTTGACAAGGTAATCTCCATAAGTCCCAATGTTGTTGCATGTCTCAACGAAGTGCGCCGCATGTTGCTTTAGATTTCCTTTACCATCAAACTGCTAAAACTTTGGAGGTTGATAGCCAGCAGGAATCTTCAACATATCGATCCTTGCAGTGTACGACTTTGCGTATGTAAGGGAATACTTGGTAGCAACTTCGTACTTGCTTTTAATAGTTCCTTCGATGAACTCCTTAAGTTGATCGATTGGAATCATCCCTTCAGACGAGACAGGGATAGCCTTAGCGGATGCTACTTATCTTGGGGGAGAATCACTCTCTGGAACTTCTGGGAGTTTTCCAGGTGCGTGGGTAGATTCTTCTTCCATCAAGATTCCCACCCTATCTGTTAGCTTGTCGATTCTATCATCTTGATTTTGCGTACATTTGGTCAAGCCAACGATTACTTCCGTCAAGTTTGCCAAATGCTCTTCCACAGATGAAGTGTTTGTCACCATGGCTTGCGTGATTGTTGTAGATGATGGGGAGTAGCATGGACTGTCACACAGATTGATTTTCGAATGGCTCACACTATGCGGTGTAAGTGGGGAGGATCTATCACTTGAAGCATCATCATCTTCCTTCACAACCGAGTTCTTGGATCCGGAGAGGTCAAGCAGAACCAGAGTTTTCTTGATCTTTTCAGCAACATCGCTTCCTCCTTCGGGTACGTTTGTGGAAGATCTTGCTCCTTTTGAGGATGAAGATCCGAAAACAGGGGTTGATGCGGACGACACTTGGGGTGCTTGTTGTCCTAACGAGCTTGCTTTGCTCCTCGTACCTGGTCCAAAGCTTCCAAAGGTAACATCGAGGATGCTTTCCACATTAGCATAGAACCTGGCATTAGCAGCCTTGGTGAAAGTTGAACTGGAGTTGATTTTCTTTGAAGCCATTTCAATATTCTTGAACTTTGATGATTGAAAAGTTGAGATGAGAGGTAGAGATTGTCCCCCTGGGCGTGCCAGAATTTGTAGACAATAAATTGTGTCTAGAAAATAAAATCAAGACCGAAAAATATTGCAACAATTGTAGTATTTTATTTCAAATATTTGAGTGTTACAATCTCTATGAATCCTCTGATTCTTCTTTTCAACAGTAAATAAAAGAGCCTTTGAGCTTAATCTTGAATTTTAATTTATTTTAATCCAAGTGCTTGAGGCCTGATCTTGATCTTGACGTATTTCTAATCCAAGGGCTTGCAGCTTGTTCTTGAATCTTCGTCTTGATCTTTTAATCCTTAGAACACTTAGATGTTTGTAGCTTTTAGAGAAATCTGCATCGTTTGATCCACGAGCTTCCTCTTGCTTCTTGTTATAACTTATAAAGATGAGATAAATCCAGGATCAGATAAAACTTGTAAAGATGATCCTGGAACAGGAATGCAGACCAAGTGTTTGATCATATGTCTAGGCAAGCATATACTTAGGAGCAGTAACAAATAGTATTGTTAATATCCAACTTGCTCGTGCTTAATGTTGAAATAAGTGGCAATGTTAGATTTGTACATACAGATCCTTCCCTTATATATCCACTAAGTGGTATGATTGAGTGTCCTCAATTGCTCTGAAATTGAAATGTATGATTCGTTTCGTTATACTTGTGCTTGTTCATATTACTGCAGATTAATATAGAAAACATGGATAAATGGGATAAATTACTACTGAATATGAGGTTGGCGTTATCTTGTGCAATGTGATCTTAACTGATGTGGTATTGATGTCACTTCTACCTTAATTCAGATGCCCTCCTAATAATGTTTTTTCTGAACACTTAAGCTATATGTTTATATGCTGCAGCCTTTAATTCAAAAATAGATTTATTATCATGTTGGGTCTTGGCTATAGGCTATGGCTTAGTACCATAATGGTTTGTTCGTTGCATTGCATTTATTTCATATTGGGAAGCCTTGAGCGACGATAAAGTTGTCTCCGCGTGACCTATAGGTCACGAGTTCGAGTCGTGGAATCAACCACTAATGCTTGCATTTGAGTAGGCTAGCTGTCTACATCACATCACTTAGGGTGCGGCCCTTTCCCGGATCTTGCGTGAACGCGGAATGCCTTGTGCACTGGGCTGCCCTTTTTTGCCCTTTTCTAGGAATTATTTTTGGGAAACAAAATTCTTTTATTACTTTCATTCATCTGCATACCTGTTTCAAGTTTCCCATAAAAAGGGGGCTCTTATTCGGATTTTACATGCTTTGAAACTATTTTTCACTTCTTTGGATGAAGGATCAGGGTTGCAATTAACTTTATGAAGTTGGTTCAGTATATTACAAAAGCCTCCCAAATGTCAAAAGAAATATGGTATCATTTGCTAGTTTAAGACTAATTATATATTAACACTTTATTTCTTTTCTTTTCTTGTTTCCTTCCCTCCATGAAAGTGGTCGTCTGCTTAAATTGGTATTTTTTGCAATAGTATATGGTGATGCTTAAACTACCTTGCTACAGATCTGTTTAAACTAGTCCTCCTTTTGTTCTACTTAGAATTGGTAATTCAAGACCCAAACATGAGAAATTTATAGTAATGACCTTTTCCTTATTAGGCAATCTCCGCTTCCCACTTGTTCCTCTATTTGGATGGTATGTGAGGCAGCCTGGAGATAATGTTTAGAACGTAACATGCTTACTTGAGCAAAAGTGAAGCTGCTACTGGTTTTGGACCAAAATTGATTGTCCTCGAATTGTCTCAGCTATTTTCACCACAACATGCTAGATATTTTTGCATAGAGATGAGGTATTTGATGAGTTAAAAGATAAACTTTCTGTGGAATCACTTGTAGGATTATCGTCTTAGTGTTGTCAATTATAGTAGGACACTGAAGTATCTGGCCACAATAAGTCTTTTACTTATATTTGTTGAAGTTTACTTTAGTTAGAATTTCTTTTGCAAATAAGTTTGATTCTTCCTAATTGATCATTAGCAGCCAACAAGATGGACATTCTAGTCATAGCCTATTAGAACAATTCTACTACATAACCTTGCCATCAGAACGAATGTAGTAACTGTTACAATAATCTGTTGCATGTTTGAACATGTAGGGTAACTTGGTTAGGCATATAAAATTAGGTTTGTCTTCTTTAGTTGGCATGTTTGTACAATGTAGAGTTATGTGCAGTTGGAAAGATAAATTATGTGTTCTTGTACAATAAAATTCCATATATTGATCTACATATGAAACAGTTCCATTACCATTTTAAGCTCTGCATAGCATCTGTAGCACCTATCATGTCTATGATGAATAAAACTCATATATCTTTAGTTAAGGCATACAAAGTAGTATTGTACTCGTTTTCTGTTTTCTATCAGTAAAAAGCTACAGTCATATCTTGAAAACTATGAGAAGTCTCCAATTATTTGTTAGCAGTCTTGCGTATTTGGTTTGACTTCGTTTTGTTTATTTTCGTTCTGTTATTTCTTCTCTCCAGTCTTCTCCTTTTTCTGAATAATATCTTAGGGATTTAGAATTTTCTATCAGAAACATTAACCTCATTAAGTTACTTAGCTTTCTTGTCAAGGTTAGAAAAGTATGTTTGTCCCTTTCGAAATGACTCTCTCAAAAGTTCTTGGAAGCTGCATTTTGCCTAGTGCTTTTACTGGTGATTGTTGACCCTCAGGGCCAAATTGTTCTATGATGTGTTCATGTTGCAGATGATGTGTTTTACAACTCGGGAAATTTTATTGTGATGGCCCACAAATTTCAAGAAAAGATGAAGCTAACCTGAAGTGATTGTTGCCAATGCCTTGTCTGAGGCAGCATGGTGGGATCACTGCATTCTGATGGGCATGAATATAATAGTTGAAGCTTGTTGCAAGCAGTGGCGGAGCCACCTTATACCAAGGGATGTCTATTGATATCCCTTCGCGGGAAAAATACACTGCATAGCTAGGTAATTTTTTTAACGTATATATACTATATGTTGAATCCCCTTGGTTTTTTTCGTATATTTACTTTTTAATATTTTGACACTCGTTAACGAAAATCCTGGCTCCGCCACTAGTTGCAAGGGTGATGTACTTGTGTTAAACATGTGACTTTTAAGACCTTACTCCCAATAGCTTCTCAAGTAGGACATTTATCAACTTTTCATATCTAAGTTTGCGCATTCTGATCAGCACTTCACCCATCATTCATTATTTTGAGAAATCTAATTATTTGATTTTCAACTGGTGTAATTACTGGCAATTTCTAGCTGTAGCTGTAAGCAGTATGTCAGCATGCGACAAATTCCTGCACTTTTCCCTTCAAAATAACTGACAAAATTACCATAAAATTTTGAAGTATCCTGTATTTGGAATTAGTCATTGTAGTTAAAAAAGAGAAGTAATTTGACTGGGCAACAAATCGGATATTATACCTTGGAGTGCTTGTTATATCAACATTTTCTGGGGGTACTGTGCTGTTGATGGGAAATAGCCTCAATTTTGCTGTAAGCATTTGCAACTGTAGCTATGCATTTCTTTATGCGTGCTGTCTGCTAAAGTATTTGCTACATTTGAGTCTCTTATGAATAGTTTTACATCATTAACCTAAAAGGTCCCTTCTAAAGTACTTGCAGCAGCGACTCTCTTATGTATAGTTTTACATCATTTACCTAAGAGGTCCCATATGTCCTTCCTAAATTTAATGTAAAGAAACTATATGAAATAGAACTTTCTTATTGCTTCTACATTTCTACAACAACTGCACGTTGTCCTTGAAAGGACAAGGAAGCCGAAAGTGATGCTTCAGTAACATGTTAATGTAGTTCACATGCATTTCATCTCATGCATACATTTCACAACCGAGTCTCCTGTTCTCCCTGAACTGTGTATATATTTGCTTTAACCACTTTCTTTCTGTATCGAGAGTTTCTGTTCGTGAGTTGTTTTGAAGAATTACGCCTTTAAGGATGTTTGCAGGTTCAACGAGTCGAAAGCATATCACAAAGATGCTGAAGAAAATCCTTCAATTCTCAAGAAGATCCAGTTTCATGCATGTTGTTGACGATTGGGACGAAGATGCAGCCTCATTGCCTCCTCCAGAAGACGTCAAGGAAGGCCACTTTGTAGTGCATGCAATTGATGATGGAAAAAAGAAGAGGTTTGTTGTAGAATTGAGTTATTTAGCGGATCCAGGTTTCGTGAAGTTGTTGGAGCGAGCAGAGGAAGAGTTTGGTTTCGACCATGAAGGTGTTCTTGCTATACCTTGCAGGCATAGTGACTTGGAGAAAATTCTTGAAAGCAGAAAGTAAAACAAGAAATGATCTTTCCTCTTAGTAATTTACATCTTTTTAAATGTTTGCTGATTTATAGGATATGTGTTACTATGTTTTTTTATAACGGTATTGACCTTTTTTTTTCTCTCTTCCATATCTCATTTTGTTGATTGAAAGAGAATAAGGCAATCTTAGGGTTTGCTACAGGGATTCGGGCATTTGGTAGCCCCTTTTGATAATGCCTTCGAAGCCACCCCACTCATCCAAAAGAGAAGGGAAGATGCCTATGTATTTGCATGATGTTGTTTGCTCTAGAGAAATGAATATCCAAAAGGGCTTTCTTTCTTTTTTGGAGTTGAGCATGTAATTTTTTTGATTTCTGTTCCACCTAGTACCTGTTATCTCCCATCAACACAAACATTGGATGATGTAGAATATGTGTTATTGTGAGTGAGGTGGGTATATACGGGTAAAACCAAGCTCGATATTTGATCGAGCTTCCGAATTCCCCGATTAGATCAGGGTCGAAATATCTTTGATCAGGTGAAGTCGAGCTCGAAGATCGATCTGACGCCAAACATCATCGGCCAAGATCGGCACATGGTAATTATGATCGAACCCAAAGCGTTGTCGAAGTTAGCCATCGAAACCATCCGATATGCCCTCGAGTTTATCGAAGGCATAACCGGTCCTTTTCCCAACGACCTCGAAGAAAGCTTTGCCAATTCATCCGACAGGGGTCCGTAATTCTCGCCATTAACCAACCATTATAACAGAAATCACAGAAAAAGGGAACCAACAGTCCTTTTGCTTTTTATAGAATAATAAAATAATATCTTAAAAGGTAGATCTCCCCTGATAAATAAATGGAACTTGACAATTCATGAGGGACATAGTAACATATACTCCATCTGTTTCAATTTATGTGAACTCATTGGATTGGGCACGGAGTTTAAGAAAAGAGAGAAGACTTTTGAACTTGTGGTGTAAAATGAGGCACATATATTTTGTGTGGCTATAAATCATTGCATAAAGATAAATTGTTTCCAAATAAGGAAAGAGGTCATTCTTTTTGGCACGGACGAAAAAGTAAATAGGTTCACATAAATTGAAACGGAGGGAGTACTAATAAGTAATACATTTTCCAAGCTCCTACTCTTTGATATTTTTTCTGTCAATAAAAGTATATTCAACTCAAGGGTGGCTGGCATTCCGAAATTGGAATCATCCAATTCCTGTGGTTTGCAGTTATTTTATAATCATTTATTCCAATTGCAATCTAATTTATCGCTTTGTATCAAGTTAATCCACATGTCCTTATAACCATTAACAAATTCAATTGTTATCCGATTTTGAGGGTAAACAGTTTGGCGCCCACCATGGGGCTAAGGATAATAGTGGTTATTTGATACAAATCTTCATAACACACACTACTTTACACTTGCTCTTTGAAGTATCTTTGATTTCAGGCAAAAAAAGAAATGTCAAACTCTCAATTAGCACCTCTATATATCGACAACGAGCCGGTCATCAGGGTGAGAATAACAACATAGCACCCGGTAATGTAGGGCCACCCGTTGGTCCCGTAGGAATTTCGATCGCAGATCCGATTGATATTAATTCACATGTGGCGATCGATGCCAACTTGCAAACTCCTTTTCCTCCGAGCGCGGCTCCAAAGCCAATCCCCAAAAAATTTCGTATGCCCGAAATACCTAAGTATAACGGAACGACCGATCCAAACGTGCATGTAACTTCTTACACGTGCGCCATCAAAGGGAACGACTTGGAAGACGACGAGATCGAGTCGGTTCTACTGAAAACATTTGGGGAGACCCTGTCAAAAGGAGCTATGACATGGTATCACAACTTACCTCCTAATTCTATTGATTCATTTTCTATGCTTGCAGACTCCTTCGTGAAAGCACATGCTGGTGCCATAAAGGTCGAGACCAGGAAATTAGACCTTTTCAAAGTTAACCAAAAGGATAACGAGATGCTCAGAGAATTCGTGTCCCATTTCCGAATGGAACGGATGGACCTGCCGCCAGTCGCTGATGATTGGGCTGTTCAAGCTTTCACTGAGGGACTCAATATTCAAAGTTCGGTGGCTTCACACCAACTAAAGCAGAATTTGATAGAATACCCTGCCGTTACCTGGGGAGATGTACATAACCTATTACAATTAAAAATCAGAGTCGAAGATGACCAACTCGGGGCCCCCTCGGAGATTGTTTATCCCGTTAGAACCCTCGACAGAGTCAAGAAAGACATCGATCATGAACCAAGATCAAACAGGGATCGATATATACCATATAATGGAGATCGAAGAAGCAGCGGGTCGGGGTAGAACCCCATAATAAATGACAGGAGAAATGATCAAGGTCGAAACAACTGGGGGCTCATGACCAAAAACAACTTTTACAGGTCCATCGGGCCTAAAGAAGCGCTGAGGCCATCGGAATACAACTTTAATGTCGATGCTGCCGCCATCGTATCTGCTATCGGGCGCATTAGTGATACCAAATGGCCTCGACCTCTACAATCTGATCCAGCTCAAAGGGACCCTAACCAGATGTGCAAATATCATGGCACTCACGGTCATAGAACAGAAGATTGTCGACAACTGAGAGAAGAAGTAGCTCGTTTATTCAACAATGGACACCTTCGAGAATTCTTGAGCGACCGAGCCAAGAACCACTTTAGAAACAAGGATTCTAACAAACAGACAGGACAAGAAGATATCGAACCTCAACACATCATAAATATGATCATCGGTGGAGTCGATATCCTACAAGGGCCGATGTTGAAACGCACCAAAATATCCATCACTAGGGAGAAACGAACTCGAGACTACGTACCGGAAGGAATTTTATCTTTCAGCAACGAGGATGCGGAAGGGATCATACAGCCTCACAATGATGCACTGGTAATATCTGTACTCGTAAATAAAACTCGAATTAAACATGTGTTGATTGATCCAGGTAGCTCGACCAACATCATTAGGTCGAGGGTCGTGGAACAACTCGGTCTACGAGACAAAGTTGTGCCTGCAGTCCGAATTCTAAATGGGTTCAACATGGTATGTGGAACCACTAAGGAGGAGATAACGTTACCGGTCAATATCACCGGAACCATACGAAAGGCCAAGTTTTATGTGATCGAAGGAGACATGAGGTACAACGCCCTTCTCGGAAGGTCATGGATCCACAACATGAGGGTAGTGCCCTCAACTCTTCACCAAGTGTTAAAATTCCCAACTCCGGAAGGGATTAAGACAGTATATGGGGAATAACCGGCCGCAAAGGAGATGTTTGCAGTCGAAGAAGTGATTCCAATATCGGTACTCACGACATCGAAGGAACCAAATTCGGGTGCAAGACAAGAGGCCAAATATCAGTCATCGACACCGGCCACGACCCAATCAGATAAGCAGGGGACTTATGAAGACGATGATTACGGGGTCCCCCTATCTTTTATAATCCCCGAATACTTCGACGTAACCAAATCAACGGTCGAATAGCTGGAACAAATTATATTGGTTGTGCATCTGCCCGATCGGAAGGTATACCTGGGCACGGGGTTAACTCCTGAGCTTAGGAAAAAACTTATTCAATTACTTGCAATTAATATAGAATGTTTCGCTTGGTCCCATATTGATATGACATGTATCCTACTGGAGATAACCACTCACAAACTAAGCCTGGACCTAAAAATCAATCCGATCAAGCAGAAGAGGAGGCCCCAGTCCAAGGTCAAACATGCCTTCATCAAGGATGAGGTATCTAAACTCCTTAAAATAGGGTCCATTCGGGAGGTTAAATATACGGATTGGTTAGCAAACGTAGTGGTAGTTCCTAAAAAAGGGAATAAACTAAGAATATATGTATATTACAAAGATTTGAATAAAGCATGCCCCAAAGACTCTTTTCCTTTGCCCAACATCGACCGTATGATCAATACCACGACCGGCCACGAGATCCTCAGTTTTCTCGATGCCTATTTTGGGTACAACCAAATATGGATGGACCCAGGTGATCAGGAAAAAACCTCCTTCATCACTAAATACGGCATATGCTGTTATAATGTAATGCCGTTTGGATTAATAAATGCCGGTAACACATACCAACGCTTAGTAAATCGAATTTTTGAATAACAAATAGGAAAATCGATGGAAGTTTACATTAACGATATGTTGTTTAAGTCCCTGCGAGCAAAGGACCATTTAAAACATTTGTAGGAAACCTTCAGCATATTGAAGAAGTACAATATGAAGCTGAATCCGGAAAAATGTGCGTTCGGAGTTAGATCAGGTATATTCCTTGGGTTCATGGTACCAACCGAGGAATCGAGATCAACCCCGACAAGATCAAAGCAATATAAGACATCACAGTCGTAGACAACATAAAGGCCGTGCAAAGGCTAACCGGGCGCATAGCCGCTCTGAGGCGATTTATTTCAAGGTCGTCCGACAAGAGCCACTGATTCTTTGTACTGTTGAAAAAGAAGAATGACTTCTCATGGACTCCTGAATGTCAACGAGCTCTGAAGGAGCTTAATAGGTACTTATCGAGCCCACCGCTGCTTCACATACCGAAGACAGACGAACAACTATACTTGTACTTTGCGGTCTCGGAGATAGCGGTAAGTGGAGTCCTAGTTCGAGAGGAATGAGGTACGCAATTTCCGATTTATTATGTTAGTAGGACCTTAGGTGAGGCCGAAACTACATGCCCTAACTTGGAAAAACTGGCGCTCGCCTTGCTAAGCGCCTCCAGGAAACTAAAACCATACTTCCAATGTCACCCCATATGTTGTCGTAACAACTTACCCGTTAAGGAACGTGATGCATAAGCCCGAACTTAGGGCCGATTGGCCAAATGGGCCGTGTAAATAAGTGGTTACGATATTGAGTACCGGCCCCGAACCGCCATCAAATCCCAAATTTTGGCTGACTTCGTGGCCGACTTTATGCCGACCTTAATACCCGAGGTTGAAAGAGAGTTATTGATTAACTCGGGGACTTCCTCGGGAATCTGGACCCTCTTTACGGATGTCGCTTCGAACGCAAAAGGGTCCGATCTTGGGATCTTACTAAAGCCACCAACAAGTAAAATAATTAGGCAATCTATTAAGATGGTGAAATAGACCAACAACGAGGCCGAATATGAGGCCATGATTATAGGCCTTGAATTAGCCAAAAGCCTGGGGGTAGAGGTGATCGAAGCCAAGTTCGACTCACTCCTTGTGGTAAACCAAGTTAATGGGACATTCTAGGTGAGGGAAGAGCGAATGCAAAGATACTTAGACAAGTTACAGGTGACATTACATCGGTTCAAAGAATGGACTTTGCAACATGTACTTCGGGATCAAAAAAACGAAGCTGATGCCCTCGCTAACTTGGGATCGTCTTTAGAAGGCAACAATATCAACTCGGGAGAAATTGTACAACTTGTAAGATCGGTGGTAGAACAAGTCCACACCAAGATCAACTCAACAAGCCTAACTTGGTATTGGAGGAATAAGTACGTGGAATATCTCAAAATCGGAAAATTGCCCTCGAACCCAAAGGAATCAAGGGCTATACGAACGAAGGCAACCCATTTTAGTTTGTCCGAGGATGGAACCTTAGTGAGAAGAATGTTCGATGGCCCGATCACGATATGTTTGGGACCAGGAGACACCAAATACGTTTTGAGGGAAATCCACGATGGTACATGTGGAAATCATTCAGGCGCCGAATCACTTGTTCAAAAAATAATCAGAGCCGGTTACTACTGGATCGATATGGAAAAAGACGCGAAGGTTTTCATTCGAAAATGCGATGGATGCCAAAGTCATGCTCCGATGATTCATCGAGCAGGAGAGCCGCTGCATTCGGTCTTGTCACCATGGTCGTTCATAAAATGGGGGGTGGACATCGTTGGCCCCCTTCCGCGGGCACCCGATAAGGCTCAGTTTATTTTATTTATGACTGACTATTTTTTTAAATGGGTGGAAGCACATGCATATGAAAAGGTCAGAGAAAAAGAAGTCATTGATTTTATCTAGGAGCACATCGTATGTCGATCCGGCATACCGGACGAGATTGTGTGCGACAACGAAAAATAGTTTATTGGCAGCAAAGTAAGCAAGTTTCTCGAAGACCATAAGATCAACAGAATCTTATCCACTCCTTACCACCCTAGTGGGAACGGACAAGAAGAATCCACCAATATAATCATAATCCAAAACCTCAGAAAGAGGTTGATCGACGCTAAAGGAAATTGGAGGAAAATGCTACATGAGGTCCTATGGGCATACCGTACAACCTCGAAGTCCAGTATCGGGGCCACTCCGTTTTCTTTAGTTTATGGCACCGAAGCTTAATACCGGTCAAGGTCGGAGAACCGAGCATCAGATTTAGACATTCAACAAAGGAATCAAACGACGAGGCTATGAGTTCGAGCCTGGAACTATTAGATAAAAGGCACGGAGCCGCCCTTGTCCGGTTGGCCGCCCAAAAACAACGAGTCGAGAGATATTATAATCGAAGGGCCAACCTTCGGTACTTCAATACCGAGGACTTAGTACTAAGAAATGTTACACTGAACACCCGAACCCGAACGAAGGGAAATTAGGACCAAATTGGTAAGGACCATACCAAATTATCGAGATTACCGGAAAAGGGTCCTACAAGCTCAAAACAATGAACGACGAGCAATTACCAAACAACTTGAATATAACTAATTTAAAGCGATATTACTACTAAGGTACGTCCCCGATTATGTCTTTTATTTTTACATTTCAAACTAACACTAGCAGGTGACCAACAAAGGATGATACAAGGTCCTAGGTCTGAAAGCAAGCGTTGCACTCTTTTTCCCTTGAACCGGCTTTGTCCTAAATGGGTTTTACGATAAGGTTTTTAACGAGGCAACAAGTAAATCGTGCTAACTTAGAATTGAAGGTCGGCTACGAACCGGAGGCAATGATCACAACATCATTCGAGGATACTCTTCAGTAAGCCCCGAACACTGGGGGCAATACCCTCAGAGATATCGACTTTAACAAGGAAAGGTTTTATTGTAAGGGCCAAACTGTCAAATGAATCGTGCCCACATAGACCGTTCGAACCCTGGCACAAAACATGTATACATGTACAACTATTGTGCACAAGAATATAAAAGAAGATTCTTCCTTGCACATAAATATCTTATCCTTTAAAGTACTTCTTACATCTTTCAAGGAAATTCCTAAAGCTAAAGCTATCGAGCCCAAGAGCCACCTTAATCCAAGTTCGAACATTCAGTCTCACTCGGGGACTGCCACTTTGGCATTGCCTGAATTTAAAGGCTAAGGTCGTTCCGAGTTAATAACACTCGAGGGCATAAAGCTTATTTGGTAATGCCTGAATATAAAGGCTAATGCCGTTCCGAGTTAAAAATACTCGAGGGCATAAAGCTTATTTGGCAATGCCTGAATTTAAAGGATAAGCCTTTCCGAGTTAATAACACTCGAGGGCATAAAGCTTATTTGGAAATGCCCGAATTTAAAGACTAAGGCCGTTCCGAGTTAATAACACTCGAGGGCATAAAGCTTATTTAGCAATGCTCGAATTTAAAGGCTAAGGCCATTTCGAGTTAAAAACACTCGAGGGCATGGAGCTTATTTGGCATTGCCCAAATTAAAAGGCTAAGGCCGTTCCGAGTTAATAACACTCGAGGGCATAAAGCTTATTTGGCAATGCTCGAATTTAAAGGCTAAGGCCATTCCGAGTTAATAACACTCGAGGGCATAAAGCTTATTTGGCAATGCCCGAATTTAAAGGCTAAGGGCGTTCCGAGTTAAAAACACTCGAGGGCATGAAGCTTATTTGGCATGGCCCGAATTAAAATGCTAAGGACATTTCGAGTTAAAAACACTCTAGGGCATGAAGCTTATTTGGCATGCCCGAATCTAAAGGCCAAGGCCGTTCCTAGTTAACAATACTCGGGGGCGTGAAGCTTATTTGACATTGCCCGAATTAAAAGGCTAAGGCCATTCCGGGTAAGCAAAACCTGAGAGCACAAAGCTTATTTGGCAATGCCTGAATTTAAAGGCTAAGGCTATTCTGGGTTAGTAAAACCCAAGGGCATGAAGCTTATTTGGCATGCCCGAATTTAAAGGCTAAGGCCGTTCCGAGTTAACAACACTTGAGGGCATGAAGCTTATTTGACATTGCCCGAATTAAAAGGCTAAGGCCATTTCGAGTTAAAAATACTCGAGGGCATGAAGCCTATTTGGCATGCTAGAATTTAAAGGCTAAGTCCGTTCCGAGTTAACAACACCCGAGGGCATGAAGCTTATTTGGAAATACCCGAATTTAAAAGTTAAGGCCGTTTCGAGTTAACAAAACCCGAGGTTGCAAAAGCTTATAAAAATATGAACAAAACTCATACTCGGCGAGTCATATCCTAAAAAATATGAGTATTCAGGAAGAGTTCCCGGACATACCAGATCCTACGATGCTCTAGAGATAATATAATCAAAGGCAAAGCCTGTTCGAACATGACTATTTAATGCTAAGGCATTTCAATCTTTGCAAAACCGTAAAGAGAAAAGCAAAGGAAGAACTCGAGAAATTATCAAAAATAGAGAATTTATATTTAAGAAGTGATGTCTTTACAAAGGCCGAGCAACCTCGACACAAAATACTAAGTACAAAAAGAAACAAAATCAACAGAGGCCGCCTGATCTTGGCCGGAGCCCGCCTCGTCATCTGGATTCCCAGGGTCTTCTCCATCATCGGATCCGTTTGATTCCTCAAAATCCTCCTCCTCGGGATAAGCCAGCTTCCTGACCTCGTATTCAAGCACTTTGGCATCCTTGATCTCTGCCGATAAGTTAAAACCCCGAGCATGAATTTCCTTGAGGGTCTGCCTTCGAGATTGCCACTTCATATGCTCGGCTATATTTTTCGATTGGTCTTGAGCAGCTTCGGCATCAACCATTTACTGGGCCACCATTTCAGCGGCTTCAGACTTGGCCAACGATCTCCGACTTGGACGTTTTGAGCTTCTTGACCAGATTATCTCGATCTGAGACGGCCGAACCAAGCCGAGAATGAAGCGCCTCAACCTTTTCTGTCTGAACCTTGGCCCTTTCCTTTGCCGCTCTCAGCTGAATTTTGGCCGAAGTTAGTTGTGCCCGAAAAGCCCTTTTTTCCGAGGCCAAGCGATCCATTTTGCCTCTCCATTCATCGGTCTCAACTTTGATTATGTACATTTCAGCTTAGAGCTGAGCTATCTGATCGAGTTTTGCTAGACCTGCGGATTTTGATCATCAGTCACCGAATCAAATTCATCATCACTTACTTCAAAAACTTTTACCTGCTTGACCAATTCAGCGTGATCTTTCCGGGCCACTTCCATCTCGGAACGGAGGTTCTTAGTCTCCCCTTCGAGCTGCTCACTAAGAAGTTTAAAGGCGTCTCTCTTCTTAGTAAGCTGTCGAACTCCAGCTTTGAGTTACTTCAGGTTATCCCGGTACCTCAAAAAAGCCTCGTGATGAAGGACCGAAGCCTATGAGCAAGAATGGAAACACTAAAACATCTGCGAAATAATCTAATTATAAATCAAAAAATTCAATTAGAAAAATGATAAGTTACCTGATTCAGCGCCTGTTGCACTTCATTGAAAAGGTAGGGTGCATCCACCTCGTTCATCTTAGCTTAATCATCATCATTCACCAAGCACCGAAGATAGCTAGCAACCCCTATAGGGGAGGAGAGAACCTGGGCATCCTCCGAAAATGAAAAAATAATGGTGTGCTTCCGATCTGGACATGCACTCGGGACAGGGAATCGATCAACCAATTTCGGGCTTGAGGAAGGCCCGCTTGCTTCTGAGGGAGAGCTCTTCCTCGGTATCTCTAGAACACCAAATCCAATGGCGTCCTCTGTAGCTGTCGAATCTACATTGTCGAAAAAACCACGAAAAGGATCGTTCGATCTTTGGACCCCCTAGATGGGGCATTCTTTGGCAACCTGGGCCTCGTTAAACATTGACTCTGTGAATGGGGGCGAGTCGATAATCTCTATTGGGCCGAGTGCTTCATGTGGGGATTTTCCAGAATCTCGGGGAGCCTCAACTCCTTCCTCCGCCTCGGTCTCCCCGACATGATAAAATTCGCCCTCGCCTCTCCCTGGTTCAGAGGCCCCTTGCTCTTCGATCTGCGATGGCATACTGGTCACAAGATCAAAAGCTTGACCTTCCCTCTCAGATTCGTCCCTCAGTCGATGGAGTTAATCCGGAGACAATGCTCGACCACTGGTGCTTCCATTGGGTTTACGAGCCAATCGTTTCTTTGACTTTTTCTTCTCAGGGCCCGGGGAACTCGGGGCCTTTTTCCTTTTCTTCTCTTTATCCTGCCCCGAGGCAGGGGGCTCAGCGAAGATATCATCATCACCAGACGGAGGCCTCATTTCAACATCTTTCGGTAAACCTACAAAAGGAAAGTAAAACAAGTTAAAAATCGACGGCGTGAAAGTAAGGTCGAATGTAACTTAAAGAAAAAATCAAACCATGAGAACGAGCCTCCCATCGGCCCTTCGATAGCTCACGCCATGAGCGCTCGGAGTAAGATCTCTATGTTGGGATACCCTCGACCCACTCCTTGAGTCGGGGTACTGCATCACGCATCCGAGCACTAGCTGCACCATCACAAAATATTGATGAAGAAGGAAAGAAAAGGAAATGCTATGAAATAAATCTTGAAGGCAATGTTTTACTTACATTTCATGTTCCATTTTTCAGGAAATGGCATATCCTCGGCTGGGATTAAATCCGAGGTTTTCACTCTCACAAATTGGCCCAACCAGCCTCGTCCCCGATCCTCGTTGATGCTCGAGAATGGGGCTTTACTGGACCGACGTGCAATCTTGATTAGTCCCCCTCGATAAAGTCGGGGACTATACAAACGCATTGAATGATCGATCGTGAAAGGACACCCCTAGATTTTTCTCACAAAGAAGCGAAGAAGAATTACTATCCTCCAAAACGAGGGGTGAATTTGACCAAGGGACACCTCGTACCTCTTACAGAAGGCGACGATGATCGGGTACAAGGGGACCAACGCGAAGGGATATGTGTAAACACTCAAAAAACCCTCCACGTGGGTGGTAATGGATTCCTCGGGATTGGGTATCACCACATGCTTGCCAACCCAGTTACAATCTCGAGACCGGATCACACCGACCCGACATCGAGGAGGTCTTCTCAACCTTAAAATCAGCACCGGTTGGGCACCCCATAGGTACAGACAATTTCAGAGGGGGTTCCGGTACCGATTCCTCAACAGCAACAGACAAAACATTCTTCTCAACAGACCCTGACACAACAACTTTAACTCTGTGCGTCACGCAACCCTGGGGGTCTGGGGAACAAACTCCCTCAAAAACATCTCTAAAAACTAAGTCCGAGTGGTGCTGCATCAGCTGGTCTACCCTCCTCATAAACCTGCCACCACTGATACGCTATTTAGTACAAGTAACTCCGCTTACCTCCACAATACCCATGGTGCGGAGAATATGATGACACTTCTCTAGAAAGCCTTGTGCATCCTCGGTAGATGTGCCACTAAAAGTAGGTGAACCTATTGAACCTCTCAAGCCTCTTTCATTCCTCCTATGATGCCCATGTCCTGACCTCAGGATGAAAGGGAATAACCTGTTGTACCGACACCACACCCGGAACTTGACCAATGTGACCCGCTGCTCTAGAGTACGGGCGGTGGGAGTCTGAGCTCCTCCCCCAATATGTGAAGTAGCTAGTGCAACGGAGATTAATCCTGCCTGAGCCAATGTACCAAACATGCTCAGGAACTGCGCTAAAGTCTCCTAAAGCCCTGGGGTAACAACAGGCGCCTCCGGTGCCTATCACCCAATCAGAGCTACTAGCAGTTTCTCAACTAATGCTCTGGCAGGTGCTCTAGCTACAGTGCGTGCCCCTCTTTGGCCTCTACCTCAGCCCCAGCCTCTCGCCGCTCTAGCAGTGGCGCAGGTGTCTGCTCAGCTGATCCGGTAGCACGTGTCCTTATCATCTATGAGAGAATAGAGATACAAAGGCTCAAACTTCAAAATCAGCAAATATGCATGACATGAATAAAAGAAGTGGAATTTTTCTAATAGTTTTGTAGCCTCTCGAAGATAAGTATAGACGTCTCCGTACCGATCCGTAAGACTCTACTAAACTCGCTCGTGACTCGTAAAACCCATGAATATAGAGCTAAGCGTATACAACAACAACAACAACAACAACAACCCAGTATAATCCCACTAGTGGGTCTGGGGAGGGTAGTGTGTACGCAGACCTTACCCCTACCATGAGGTAGAGAGACTATTTCCAATAGACCCTCGGCATCCTTTCCTTCCAAGAACTCCCCACCTTGCTCTTGGGGTGACTCGAACTCACAACCTCTTGGTTGGAAGTGGAGGGTGCTCACCACTAGAGCAACCCACTCTGATACCAACTTGTCACGACCCAAAATACTACCACAGGCATTGTGATGGCACCTAGTCACTGAGACTAGGTAAGTCGATTACTTACCATGATTAAGCCAGTTTTAACAATGATAATTTAAAATATAGTTTAATATGAATACCAAAATAAAAGTGATACGTGCCTACGCGGCAATAATCAGACAACCTTCCAAGACTAAGTAATACAGAGTCACGAACTCTAGCTGAATACATGAAAAGATCTCAAAGATTAAAATACAGTATTATTCAAATAACAAGCTGATAGTACAATGAAACTAAATTACTCCAAGGGACTGCAATGACCAAGCAGCTATACCTTGAATCCTCGCAATTAATAAGTTAACTCTACCCGAGTCTGATATCTCTAATACCTGGCTCTGCACAAAAATGTACAGAAGTGTAGTATGAGTACACCATGATCGGTACCCAGTAAGTATCAAGACTACCTCGGTGGAGTAGTGACGAGGTACAAGTCAAGACACCTACTAGTCAAAATAACATGTGCAGTATAGAAGCATATAAAGCTAATAATGAAAGCAGGAATCAGTAAATGGCAACAAGAATCAACATATGATATAAACAATAGAGTAATACGAACACTGTGAAAGTACCATTGAAACCAAATAAGGAAAACAAATAACAACCAATTAAATCAAGTCGTTCTAGCATAATTTAGTAACGAATTTACTCCGAGATACCTCATCTCATAATCACAAGTCACGAGTCTCAATCCTCAATCATATGCTCACGGCACCTTGTGCCCACATTTCTAATCACAACCGCACGGACAAATCACGTGCCAATATCTCAATCTGCTCGGCATGGCCACAGGCTCAATCTCAACATGAAAGCAGATAATGCAAGAATACATGGGCATTATCAATAATTGTCAAGTTCCATACTCCTGAACTGGGATAAGTGGGATGCTACGGTGTATTCTTGTGCGAGTGTACTATTACAACCCAAGTCAAGAAGTAATATCAAAGACATCGAATAGTTCATCGAAGCAACACAACAAGTCAGGTAAGGTGTATGACATACACAAGGAAAAATACACCATCACACGAATATCACCAATAGAATGCCCCCAGGCCATCACACATCATCCCTGACATTGCCACCCATATCTCTCTGATAGCCAACCGTATCACTCTGCCCAGACAATATCATTAGCCACCGGTATCACTCCGATAGCCGCCCGTATCACTCCGCATAATAGCCACCCTTATCACTCCGCATGATAGCTGCCCGTATCACTCGGCATAATAGCCATCCTTATCACTCTGCATGATAGCCACCCTTATCGCTCCACCCAGAAAAATACACAATATCCACCCATATCACTCTGCATAATTAACAACAGTGAGATGCCACCCTTATGCCCCGCATAACAACAACAATGAGATGCTACCCTTATGCTCCGCATAACAACAACTAATCCACACAACAATTCACATGTGCTAACATTACAACAACACGATATATCGACTCGTAACACAAGTGCCCATAGGCCACAACCCTTCCAAAAGAACCAACAATATCAATATTTCCAAAAAATAGCTCACGGCTCACACGCAATGTGTATAGAATTTCAATAACTACAAATGAATGGGAAAGTAACTCAACAATAAACAACACCCCTCCTTAAACACAACTTTAATTAAAATAGATTAATGACTTTTAAAAACTTCAACTTCAATTAATTTCTTAAGGATAAACTCGATAATGAAGGTATTTCCATGAAATGGAAAACTTCAAATTCTAGTATATGAAATAGGCTAACAATGAAAGAGATGGCACGAACTAGCAACTACGTCTAATGCAAGAGAATAACCTGGCAACAAAAGGCTATCATGTAGCAACAATTTCAATTAAATATAACTCGACAATAAAGGAAGTCACATAATGATAAAAGAGGTAACAACTTCAAATAAAGCATATAACAGTAAACTTGACAAGTAAAGGATGTGACATGTAACAACAACTTCAAATAAAGCATGCGAAAGTAAACAAGACAACTAAAAGATATAACATGTGCTAACAATCCCAAATAAATACATGAAAGAAGCCAAAGAATCTAGACCGATCAATTTTCACATATAAGTCCGAGTACGTACTCGTCACCTCGTGTACACGACTTTCAAATGACACAAATTAGCGCAAACGACTCAAATACTAAGGGGTAGTTCCCCCTCACAAAGTTAGACAAGACACTAACCTCAAAGAAGCCAAATCAATACTCTAAATGACCTTTTTGTGTGAAACAAACCTCCGAACAGCTCAAATCTAGCCAAAATAACACAATATCATAAATAAAAATCATAGGAAATAATTGTGAATAATAAAGGTTCGATCTTTAATGAAAACTAAAAAGTCAACTCGGTTCCGTACCTAGAAACCCAACAAAATTTACAAAATCCGAACGCCCATTCCGATACGAGTCCAACCATACCAAAATTATCAAATTCTGACATCAAAGTGACCTTCACATCCTTATTTTACATTTTAGAAATATTTATGGAAATTTCCAATTTTCTCCAACTCAAATCACTAATTTAATGATAAAAACAAAGAAGGAATCACGAAATATAATCAAATCCGAGTGAAGAGAACTTACCCCAATCAAAAGCATGAATATCCCCTCCAAAATGGCCCATAACCGAGCTCTCTAACCCAAAAAGCGATAAAATATCAAAAGCCCTCGAAATAGAGTACTTTATATTCTGCCTAGTGAAATATACATCGCGATCGCAGAGAACAAAGCCTTCAGCTGCCAAAACGTGCTTCACAAATGCGTGAGTACAATCGCGAACGCGGCCCTCAACCCCTAACAAACATTTTGAACGCGCTCTCATCCTCGTGAACGCGGAGTGCAAATTCATGGTGACCCCTTCCAATCCCTTATACGCGATCATGTATACCATAACATACCGCGGACCGTAGCCCATCCGAAACACACCCGTGCCCCCAGGACCCCGTCCAATCATACCAATCAGTTCCATAACATACCGCGGACCTGCTCAAGGCCTCAAATCAAATCAAACAACATCAAAACTATGCATCGCAGCTCAAATCGAACTTAATGAACTTATGAACTTTCAAGTTCTACAACTCATGCCGAACCATATCAAATCAACCCGGAATGACGTCAAATTTTGCATGCAAGTTCCAAATTACACAACGGAGCTATACCAACTTCCAGAATCAAAATATGATCCTGATATCAACAAAGTCAACTCCTGGTCAAACCTCTCAACCTTTCAAACCTTCAACTTTCCAACTTTCGCCAAAATGCACCAAATCAAACTATGGACCTCCAAATCCAAATTCGGACATACGCCTAAGTCTAAAATAACTATAAGAAGCTATTGAAATCATAAAAATACCATTCTAGAGTCGTCTTCACAAAATTCAAACTTCGGTCAACTCTCTTCACTTAAGCTTCTAAAACAATAATTGTTCTTCTAAATCAATCTCGAATCATCCGAAAATTGAACCACATACGCAATTCATAATACATAATATGAAGCTGCTCAAGACCTTATTCCACCGAACGGGATGCTAATTCTCAAAATGATTGGTCGGGTAGTTACACCCCAGAATAACATCATCTAATAACCTCATATCACAGTATCGAGATAAAACACTATAGCTACAGACAACTACAACTCATCATACTCTGTTGCGGTGCGTAACTCGGTCCCAACATTTATCATAATATTTATTGCGGCGTACAACCTGATCCCAATATTGTTTTACAATATTTGTTGCGGCGTGCAACCCATTCCCATTATCAATTCATCGACATGAACAACTCAACACAACCAAATCTCGTAATCTCAGCACAAAAGGGAGCAAGGCGTATAGAACATCAAGGAACTACCAATACAAATAAAGAATAACCAATACCACGTGTTCACAAACCTCGGCAATTCATCAATACAAGAATAGATAACAGACTCACATAACTGGAAGAACATAAATAAGTGAAACAAGTAATGTAAAGACAATAAAAGCAAGTGAAAATATGAGACGATGAAGATATATAATTAATATAGGTATGAACATATAGAAGGTAAACAGTATTTAGTGAATACTAAATAAATTAAAACGAGTAACAATTAAATAACAGATAACAAGTAAGCATGGATAACAAGTAAGGACTTGCGATCAAAGCATGTAACAAAATATAACATGGAATAAATAACAACGTAAAGGTAAATTACCCAACACGCATGATTTAACCCATGACAATGCATATACACTCGTCACCTCGCATATACGTCGTCCCCACATATATTTCACATAGAAAATAGACCAAACAAGTTATATTTCCCTCAAGCAAAGGTTAAACATGATACTTACTTCTTTCGGGAATCAAGTAAACAATCAATCACGGTTTTCCCTTTAGAATAAGCCTCCAAACCAATCAAATCTAGCCCAATATAGTTTAAACAATTCAAAATAAACTTTAAAAACTACCCACGAGTAAAAAAAATTCAATCTTAAATGAAATTTAAAAAAAGTCAACCCCGGACTCGCTTGGTCAAAATTCGAGATTCTGACCAAACCCAATTACCCATTCACCCCTGAGCCCGGTTATGTGATTTGTTTTGAAATTTAAATCTCAATATCTCTCAATTCCTAAATTATACCCAAAACCCCTAATTTTTACCATGAAGTTCATAGATTTAAGGATATAAATTAATGGGTGTTTATGGAAATGCATCAAAACTAGTAAAAAAAACACTAACAAATTAAGTAGGGATGAAAATCTCTTCAACTATCTATTTAGTCTGAGCTCTAGGTTTCAAAAATAGTGTAGAATGACAAAATCCCGACTTAGAGTTTTTATTTAACTGGGCGTCAAGTGTTCTTCGCGTTCACGAAGCATGCAGGACAATTTCCTTCGTGTTCACGAGGTCTTCATCGCGTTCGCAAAGGCTATTCCCCAGCCAAATCCCCGGGTTCGTGTCCCAGGGATCGCATTCGCGATGAAGACCATCACCTGCTTTCCCTAGCCATCCCAAAGCTAGACGTTCGCAAGGCGTATATCACGTTTGTGAAGGGCAGTTCCCCCAAGCCATCGCATTCACGACCTATCTCTCGCATTCGCGAAGAGTAACTAGCCCCAGTCCCAACTTTTCCCCTTCACAATTGCGTGAGTGGCTTTATGATCGCGAAGCACTGTGACACCAGCAGAAAAACCAGCAATCTTACAAGTCCAAAAATGGTCCAAATAATATGACACTCCTATTGCAACAGCTACAAAGTTAGATATGGATGAACCTGGTTCATCTGTCGATCAGAAGTTGTATAGGGGAATGATTGGCTTATTATTGTATCTCACTGCTAGTAGACATGACATTGTTTTTAGTGTAGGCCTTTGTGCAAGATATCAGGCAAATCCGAAGCAGTCTCACTTGACTGCCGTCAAAAGAAATTTGAGATATCTAAAAGGCACCACTGATCTTTGTCTTTGGTATTCAAAAGGTAGTAATTTCAATCTTGTGGGATATGTTGATGCTGATTATGCAGGTTTTCTTGTGGATAGAAAGAGCACCTCAGGTATGGCACACTTTCTTGGCTCATGTCTTGTGTCTTGGGCCACCAAAAAGCAAAATTCAGTGGCATTATCTACTGCTGAAGCTGAGTATGTTGCTGCTGCTTCATGTTGAGATCAATTGTTGTGGATCAAATAACAATTAATGGACTTTTGAATTGATGTTGGTTGTATCCCTATTTTTTGTGATAACACTAGTGCAATTAGTATGACCAAGAACCCGGTTCATCACAAGAGAACTAAGCACATAGATGTTAGGCATCACTTTTTAAGGGATAACTATGAAAAAGGGTTGATCTCTATGGAATTTTGTGCTACTGACAAGCAAATAGCTGACATCTTCACAAAGGCCCTAAGTAGAGATCACTTTGAAAGGAACATGTTAGAATTAGGGATGATTAAGATCACCTAAAAGGATCAGTTCAGAATTCACAACGAAAAAAAAATTGAGAAAAAAAAAATTGTTGGTTAGAAAATCTGAAAATGTATATATAATTAAATTAATTTTTTCTGAGACTCATACTTTCAATAGTATACTCTTGTGCCATGTGTTAAAATAACTCTATTTTGGCAAATTTAGACTTACACAAGAGAGTTATCAGTGAAGAACCTGGTTCATCAAGATAACACAGTATGTTTTCTACACTCTGCATAATTTGCAATAATAATATTTGAATCAACCTCAAATAGCACGATTCAGCTTTCCTTGACTTGCGTGCTCAGTCCGTAAATTTTTTCGGAAAGTTTTGATGTGAAAAATTGATAAAAATGTGAAATAGTGCTTTAAAAACTCACTTAAGTTGACTTCGGTCAATATTTTGAGAAAACAGACCCTGATCAGTATTTTGACAGTTCTAGTAGGTCCGTATCGTGATTTGAGACTTGGGCGTATGCCCGAAATTTAATTTGGAGGTCCCTAACTTGAGTTATCGCCATTTGTTGAAAATTAGAAGTTTGAAAGCTTATAGATTTCAAAGTTTGACCGCGGATTTGACTTTATTGATATCGGGGTCGGAACTCGATTCTGAAAATTTGAATAGCTCCATTATGTCATTTATGATTTGTGCGCCAAATTTGAAGTCATTCCGGATTCGTTTAATACGTTTCGGCACGAGTTTTGTAAAAAATGGCAGGTCTGGTTCAGGTGTCTCGCACCTGCGAAGCTTGGAGCGCAGGTGCGGCCACCGCTTCTGCAGCTTGATGATCTCAAATGCGGAAGGTACCACTTATGGGGCCCCTTCATGCACTTCTGCGCAGCCGCAAATGCAGCGCAATTTCCGTAGATGCGAACACAATCTTGGCAAGCCATTTCGCAGATGCGAGATTTTCCTCGCAAATTCGAGCTCGCAGATGCCCCGCATATGCGAAAAAGCCTAGACAAAATTCATAAAATCGAGAGTTAGCCATTTTTACCCATTTTTGAGTTTTGAGTCACAGATTTGGGCGATTTCAAAGGGGTTTTTCACGACTTCGACTTGGGTAAGTATTTTATACCCTAAAGCTATTATATTTCATAAATCCATGCTTATATGCATCGTTTATTTTGAATTTAGATGGAAGAAATTGAAATTTTTGTAAAACTTTCCAAAAACAAAAATTTAGGATTTGAAGGTCCATTTGACATCGAAATTTGAGAATTTTTGTATGGTTGGACTCATCTCGGAACGGGTTTTCAGATTTTATAAGTTTTTTCGAGATTCGAGACGTGAGTCCCACTGTTTATTTTTGATATGAATTTCGAAATTTAATTCAGAAAATTAGAAATTCCATGTGGAATTAATTCCTACGAATCGTGTTGAGTATATTGAATTGTTTGTGACTAGATTTGAATCTTTCGGACACTAATTTGCGAGGCAGAAGTGTAGTGGAATCTTGAGGTCATTGCAAATCGAGGTAAGTGTCGTAGTTAACCTTGACTTGAGGGATTAGGACTTATTTGTCTATTTACTACGTGATTTAATGTGCGGGTACAACACATATATGAGATGACAAGTACTTATGCATTGTGGTTGAGTCGAAGCATGCAGGTGAAATTTGTTTATTGTGAATAATTACCTATTTAATTAAGATATTCCTGCTTAAGTTATTATTGTTTATTTGATCATTTTTCAGGATATTATTGCTAGTTTAATTATTGTTGAATATTTTGGAAGGTGTGCTCGGGTTTATGGTATTGAATTAATTAATAAGTATATATCCCCGCATCTAAATACTCTTGCGAATTTATTATATTTTCATGGTAAGGAAGAGTGTAAAATCAAGAAGAGTGATGCCGTACCATTTATATTATTTATATTATCCTTGTCATGGTGAGAAAGAGTGTAAAAGCACGAAGAATGATGTTGTGCTATTTTTAAAGAGAGTTAAAGCACGAAGGGTGATGCCGTACCAATCTTATTATTTATTTATCAATTTATGGGAAGAAAGAGAGCTAAAACACGAAGGGTGATGCCGTACCATTTTCATATTATCAGCTGCTCATTTTATTGCTGATGAATTAACTGGCTGCTACGTGACACTTCTCCTGATGAAATTATTATATCATCCCCATTCACATGTTCCCTCCAAAATTTATAAATTGTGATTTATTGTGTTATTGTTGCTTCGTATTTGTATATACTTGTACACGTTATTTACGTATGTGTCTTGTCATAGCCTCGTCACTACTTTGTCGAGGTTAGGATCTACACTTACAGAGTACATGGGGTCGGTTGTACTCATACTACACTCTGTACTTCTTGTGCATATTTTGGAGTTGGTCCCAATGGCTTACCATAGACTTACTCGGATTCAGCTACCCAGAGGAGACTTGAGATATAACTGCATAGCGTCCGCAGTTCTGAAGTCCCCTTCTATCTTATCTTAGATGTGTATTATCTTTCAAACGACTTGAATTTTATTCAGACCTTTATTTGTATTATTCTAGTAGCTCGTGCACTTGTAACACCAGATTCGGGAATGTATTTTGATGATTCAGTAGTTACGGTCTTCCGCACTTTATTTCAGTAGTTGACTTTCGTTTAATTTAATTTGTTTAAAAATAGTTAAGATTATTCTAACGTTGGCTTGCCTACCAAGTAAAATGTTAGGCGTCATCACGGTCCCGAAGGTGAGAATTTTGGGTCGTGACACTTACGTCATGAATTCGTCGTCATGATAGATTGGAGTGCGAATCGGAAGCTCGTATCATTTCTCATAATTTACTCTCCAAACAATAAGGGGATTTGACGCCACATTTTTGTCACTTGCACCATGATATATCAAAGTGAGAATCGGGGGCTCATATTGTTCGTCGTTATCTACTCTCCGAAGAACGAGGGGACTATCTGTATACGGGTAAAATCAAGCTGGATATTCGATCGAGCTTCCGAACTCCCCGATTAGACCAGGGTCAAAATATTTGTGATCAGGTGAAGTCGAGCTCGAAAATCGATCTGACGCCAAACATCATCGGCCAAGATCGGCACATGGTGATTATGATCGAATCCAAATCGTTGTCGAAGTTAGCCATCGAAACCATCAGATATGCCCTCGAGTTTGCTGAAGGCATAACCGGTCCTTTTTCCAATGGCCTTGAAGAAAGCTTTGCCAACTCATCCGACAGGGGTCCATAATTCTCGCCATTAACCGGTCATTATGGCAGAAATTACGGAAAAAAGGAACCAACGTATCACGACCCCAAATTCCCTCCGTAGAATGTCATGATGGTACCTAGTCTCTAAAACTAGGTAAGCCTATCAATGCGGAATAACAATAGAAATCTGAAATATATAAATCTGCAAATTCACATAATTACAACTCCCAAAATCGGTAGAAATAAGTCACAAGCTTCTAAGGATTTATCCTCAATATCTCTATATATGAGAGCCCAAAGAAAATAAGGATGCAACATAATAAGGATAGAAGGGGACTTCGGAGTCTGCGGACGCTGGCAGATATAACTCGAAGTCTCCTCGTACGACTAATTCACTGATGCCCGGTCTGATAAGATGTACCTGGATCTGCACAAAAAGATGTGCAGAAGCGTAGTATGAGTACACCACAGCGGTACCCAATAAGTACCAAGCCTAACCTCAGTAGAGTAGTGGCGATGTTAGGTCAGGCCCTACTGGAATAATAAAAGACAGGGTGAAAAGTTTAACAATATAATAACAATAATGACAATGGGGATAAATCAAGTAAGTAGTATGTCACAATTTAACTACACAGAATAAAGACAATTAACACCTCGCGGAAGGAAAATAAAAATTTACAACTTTAAGGAAAACACCAAAAATAACCAAAGACAATGCAGCCATAAAGAAATATCAACAAGGGCACTCCCGAGGTACCGCATCGTAGTCCTAAATCATAAATAAATTCACAATATCTCATTTCCTTATATCACCGCGGGAGCCTTCACATTAAATTTTAAAGAAAATATTTTTTTCGAAATAGCATCCCGTATTTTAGCCATCCTTATCACACCGCATGACTTCTAGTAGTTCCCTTACTTGTCACGCATATCAAGCCACCCTTATCTCACCGCATGCATTTCAACACCCAGACTTTATACCACCGCATGCGTATCAATATCACAATATATCATAATTTGTACCTCAAGTGCCCAAATATTTTAACTTGCCAAAATAAATTAACAACAATATTTTTTACACAATAAAGAGCTCACGGCTCATGCCAAAATAAATCAACAATAATATTTTTCATAATAAAGATCTCACAGCTCCATCACAATGAGTACGAAAATCTCACAAAATATTCAGCAAATAATATTTCACAAATTTAATACCTTGTCTAAATATCAAAATTTTAAAAGTAAAATACTTCATTTTAAATAATATTTAAATTAAGAAATACATCCTTCAAGTAATGCACAGAACAAAAGAAATAGAGTTTCAACTAAACAGGTAAAATACTTAGCAGGAACAGGTCAGGCAAATTTAAAATACGAAAATATTTTAATGATGATTAATAGAACAGAATAAAATAATTTAACTAATATGCAATAGTGCTCTACACAATTTAAAGACATAATCTTTCACATTTAGCCTATGTACACACTCGTCACCTCGTGTACACGACTTTCAACACATCAACATTTTCATATCAATAACAATCCTAAGGGGAATTTTCCCTACACAAGGTTAGACAAGTCACTTATCTCAAACCACGCTCAATCAGTCAAGTAGTATGGCTTTTCCTCAATTTTCGACTCCCATGGGCTCGAATCTAATCATAATTAATTCGATTCAATCAATACAAATTATAGGAATAAAGTCCATATGAAAATACAGGTTTTCTAATAAAATCCGAAATTTAACCCAAAAATCGCTCGCGGGGCAAACGTCTCGGAATCCAACGAACTCATAAAATCCGATAACCCATTCAATTACGAGTCCAACCATACTAGTTTCACTCAAATCCGACTCCGAATCGACACCGAAATCTCAAAAATTCGATTTATGAGATTTCTAAAATTTTCTCCAAATTTCCATCTCAAAACACTAATTAAATTATGAAAACAATGATATATTCGTGTATATTGACCAAATCCGAGTTAGAATCACTTACCCCAATATTTTTTCTTGAAAATCTCTCAAATATCGCGTCTCCCAAAGCTCTAATTTGTCAAAAATGGAAAATGGGATGAAGCCCCCGTTTTATAACTTAAAGTCTCTGTCTAGGCGCTACCCTCGATTTCCTGACCTCGATTTCATGACCTCGACTTCCTGACCTCGATTTCCTGACCTCGATTTTATGACCTCGATTACATGACCTCGACTTCCTGACCTCGATTTTCCGACCTCAATTTCATGACCTCAATTTCCTAACCTCGATTTTGACCTCGATTTTTTACCTCGATTTTGACCTTGATTTTTTGACCTCGATTTTGACCTCGATTTTTGACCTCGATTTTGACCTCGATTTTTTGCCTCGATTTTTGATAGATGAAGGAAAAACCAGATTAGCCAAAAAACCAGCAAACTCAACTTCAGCAGTCTCCCAACTTCAATTCTTGATCCGTTAACCATCCGAAACTCACCCGAGGCCCACGGGACCTCAACCAAATACACCAACAAGTCCTAAAATATCATACGAACTTATTTGAAACCTAAAATCATATAAAACAACGCTAAAACCACGAATCATACCCCAATTCAAGCTTAAGAAACTTAAGAATTTCCAACTTCTACATTCGATGCCGAAACCTATCAAATCAAGTCCGATTAACCTCAAATTTTGCACACAAGTCATAAATGATATAACAGAGCTATTAAAATTTTCAGAACTGGATTTCGACCTCGATATCAAAAAGTCAACTCCTCGGTCAAACTTCCCAAAAATTCAACTTTCGCCATTTCAAGCAAAATTCCACTACGGACTTCAAAAAAAAAAATTCAGACACGCTCCTAAGTCCAAAATTACCATACGGAGCTATTGGAATCATCAAAACTCCATTCCGGGGTCGTTTACACATAAGTCGACATCCGATCACTATTTGAACTTAAGCTTTAAACCTTGGAACTAAGTGTTCCAATTCATTCCAAAACCTCACCGGACCCGAACCAATTACCCCGGCAAGTCACACAATAACTATAAAGCACAAATTGAGCAGTAAATAGGGGAACGAGATTGTAATACTCAAAATGACCGGACGAGTCGTTACACAGCGGTCCTTTTACCTTTTATAGAATAATAAAATAATATCTTAAAAGGTAGATCTCCCCTAATATATAAAGGGGACTTGACAATTCACGAGGGACATAGTAACATATACTAATAAGCAATACATTTTCCAAGCTCCTACTCTTTAATATTTTTTCTGTCAATAAAAGTGTATTCAACTCAAAGGTGGCTGGCATTCCGAAATTGGAATCATCCAATTCCTGTGGTTTGCAGTTATTTTATCATCATTTATTCCAATTGCAATCTAATTTATCTCTTTGTATCAAATTAATCCACACGTCCTTATAACCACTGACAAATTCAATTGTTATCCGATTTTGAAGGTAAACAATGGGGTATATGTTCAAGAGTATGGTTGAAATTGTGGAATTTGAAGCTATAGTTTTCTTTTTATAGTTTTTTGTTGGGCTATTCAGTTGTAACTTGTACAAGAATTTGAAGTTATAGTAACGATATTGATGGAACAAAACACTGGATCTGCAAAACTGAAATTTAGGCATGAATTGTCACATAACATAATCAGATATAAGGCTACACTGAGATTTGACAATCTCCTATCCATTCAAACGCTTTTAGCGCCTTACCCTTTATACAAGACAACAACAATAACAACATTAACTACATACCTAGTGTAATTTCAAAATTTGGGGAGAGGAATGAGTACACAATCTTACCTTTACTTTGTGCAGGTAGTTATTCTTACTATACTAGACGAGACAACTGAAAGAGAGATATTTTTATTTTCCAATTCTTTCTGTAGATAAAAATTTAAGCATTTTTAGTAATGTTAATTTAAATATCCGGTAGTTGAATTTAGTATTCTTTCAAATCATATAACGAATGCATAAATCCTGTCCCTAATGGATCGTTTTAACCATCTATGAATAGTCTTCCTGCTCCTCTTCTCCCTCCAAAATAGTAGAAGACTGTTGAGGAGGTTCTCTAGCCAGTATCCAAGTCAATGAAATCATGTACGCGCTAGAAAATATTTACCCGCGCTAGAAAATATTTACCCGCGCTAGAATGTTTACACTGTTTATACCAAATCAAGCAATTTAATCATAATAATTAAAAATTGAAGTAAGAATACATATCACTTAATAGGACGCATAGACATAACTTACCTTCATTAGTTTGGTGTAAACACAAGGAGCGAGTAAATTTTTAGGGCGTTCAATTTTTAAACATTTGCCTATCAAAGAGTTCTTCATTCCCATAATCCGAATACGAGACCTTTACTTAAGAGTAGAGGAACCTTTATTATTTCACCACACCCGTTGGTGGCAATCTATTTAGTTAATTAAAATATATCCAAATACTTTTATATCTTTTATTTGAGAGAATTACATACATATACAATTCATATACATACACTGCAACTAGGTAGCCTGTATATAACTTTGTAAAACTATAGTCCAAAAATAATAGGTCACGATTCAACATTCAACTCACAATAGTCACTATTTGTTTTTTAAAGTTCGAGCTTCTAACTCAATATCTGAATCTAAGCGCTCTAGTTAGAGTAAAAGGGAATAATACATGAAAAACACAGACACATGTCTACAAATACACAAAGTTCTTAATTTGGTGTATCATCAATGAAGATAGTGTTCCTCCAAGGCAAAGGAAACAATTGGGCCAAAATATTTACTGAAATTGGACAACTAAAGAAGATGAAGTATTTTCTATATTCTCGGTGAATTATTTATTAAAAATCATAATTCTCATATTATCTTTTTCCGTCGTTCACAGGTAAATAGGGTATCCAATGATGTAATTCAGCATATAAAACAATATTATATCCTAATGTTAGTTATATGTTTTCCTATGCTAAGTTACATTGTGCTCTTAAAATTTATAGAATCATTTGAAATTTTAAAAAATAAACTAGAAAGATAGCAAGTTTACAACTATGAGATTTATGCTATATGATGTTTCCGGTGGTCAATTATTTTCCTTGGACTTGAACTTTATCGATTTTAAGTCATGAATTATGTATCAAAAAATTTCCAAATTTATTTAAAATATATACATGAAAGATTAACCATAAATAATTGGTCACGGAATTATGTAGAAACCATTAATATGTTATTGTTCAATTTATTTTAATGGGAAACTACCAGCTATGTCTATTTATAAGTAGCTTATTACAAAAATTGGTTAATTCATTAAATATTATTAATATTATTCAATTAGCTATTTGTAACCAAAAAAAGTAAAATCTTTGCTTTCTTTTGAGTGAGTGTTATTAGAATAGATTGGGTACATCTTAAGGAGTTTGAATATCAGTTTTGGGATGATTTGGCGGAGTTTTGTGGTGGTTTAAATTAAAAATTAGAAGTAGAAGATGAAACATGAAAAAAATGATGTGTATCACATTATGTATCATTTATGTATCACATATGTATCACATATGTATCATATTTGTATCAAATGTGTATCACATGTATATCCATGAATACCCGTGTGTGTGATACATGCGTGATACATGTTTGATACATGTGTCGCAGAAGAAATTTTCGAACTTGATTTTAACAACGAATTTTGATATCAAATCAGTCTAAATTACCTCAAATCTTCTTCAAAATTTGTATATTGACCCGTCTATATGTTTTCAATGAATTTCAACCATACCCATTGAAAAAGGTCCCTTTTTGCTTAGATTTTTGGAATCTTGTATATATATATATATATATATATATATATATATATATATATATATATATATATATTTGTATTTCATCACCTTGTTTGCTACCTCATCCATGAAATTTCCTTTCCGTCTTGCATCTAATGTTGTTGATCACGCTTAAAAATATGGAAGGAGATCTTTGCGTGTGATTTTTGGAGAGAAATAACTTTATTTTTGGGTTTTCAATTTTTATATGTGCTTGACTAGTTTTGGTAAGTCAATGGTTAATGGTTAGAGGTTGGTAAGTTGAAACTTATTTGGGACATTTATGTAAGATTCCCTTTCAAGAATTGTACATGTATTATAATTGGGCCTACATCGGCCTTCTCCAATCCCAGGGAAGAAATTAAAAAATAGCCACTTTAGACCTTTGCTATTAGAGCCTAGCCAGTATTTTAATAAAGTTATCAATATTAAGCTACTATTTTGAGGCAGAAAAAATATTTGAACAAAAATATTCCCAGCTAAAATACGATAAATTTCAGGAACTACTGGACTTTGAATATTTATAAGTTCAAACACCAAGAATAATTTCTAGAGTTTGAAATTCTCCTATATGTGAAACCCTTGCAATGTATGTTGGAGTTCAACACTTTTAAGAGTAATACTCTAGCATATGAAATTATGAATTTCTAAACTTTTAAAGGAAAAAGTCCAGTACCCTATGCTGAGATTAGATAACTCCAGCAGCTTGTAAGTTCGTTGTCGATGATGCATAACCAACATCGTTATTGCCTTATTGGGTTTATTAATTAAAACAAAAGAGGTGCAAATAGAAAATGGTGGGAAATGAAATTTTGAATTAGTTCATTTTACAAAGGAACTTTGTCCCTCATTAAATAGGAAGAGAAAAAATTCTTGTGATTATATATGGAAGCACTTCTTCTAGCTCTAAAAGAGTTAGCACGCCTTGTGCCGTTGTCGCTCGGCTTCGGCTTCAGCTTCGGATTTGGTCAATTGATATGATTGATTGATAATTTTTTGGATCAAATTTATTTTCCTTTTTCGTCATTTAATATATATTTTTTTCTAATATTTTTTGCCCCGAAAAAAATATTAATTTGGAAATTCGCAGCATTATTTTTCAACTATCAAATTCGCGACCAAATATTCTATTTAACAGAAATTCAAATAATTTCTGCTGAATAGACACCTTATCAAACGAATAGGCACCTTTGCAGCTGTTGGGACTCAACTTCTTGGCTATAAATAGATTAGCCTCATATTTCACCAACGAATCTGAAAAACTCTTCCCTCCCTCTTCTGCATTTTGTATTGGTTTTCAAAACAAAACGTAAGCCTTTTGTGTGATTTGCTCTGCCATTTGAGTTCGCCGAAGTTCTGTGATTTGAAGTGCCGCTATCACAAAATAGTTATTCCGTTCTATCCTGGGAGAAATTAATCCGAAACCTTGAGCAATTGTGAGGGAATTAAATTCCTTAAGGACACACAAAGAAACTTGTGGGCTCGGCATTTTCTGTTTTTATTTTCTTAAACTAACGTCTTCTGATTTTCTGGTTTTGAATACAGATTGCTAACACCTCTAACATCCATTCCCTTCTATGTTGCAAAGTTCTTCATAATTCTCCATTCAATTTCACTTAATCAATTCTTAATCAATTCTTCCTTCTATATCATGCACCAACAATATGAATAATAAACTTACAATATTATAAAGAAAAAATAAGATACAAAATATAATTATTATATAAATAGGTAAGGTCAAGGATAAAATAGAATTATTTAATAATAAGAAAGGGCACGATGAGAGGGAAAAAAAAGGTAATGACGCGACAACACCAAATCGGTCGTTCTATAAAGTGACACTTTTCATTTTTACGTAACAACAAATTTAATGATACGATACAATAAAATATAAGTAACAATCAAAACAAATATTATATTTAAGTAACATTGCGATACAATATCTCACGACTCAAAATCCTAACCTGTCGTGATGGCGCCTATCTCAATACAAGAAAAGCCGACAACCTCAATAAATCATATTTTCTCTTAAGTTTGAAATCATAATAATTGAATTTTTCATAGAAAAATTTCCCAAATTACTGACATAAGATACACTCCCAAAACCCGGTGTAACTGAGTACATGAGCATCTAAATGATAACAAATTCTGACTGCTAAAACACTATCTGAAAATATAGAACAGTACAAAAACTAAAAGGAAAGAGAGTCAAGGTCTGCGGACGCCAAGCAGCTACCTCGATAATCTCCAATAGATAAAACTCCGAGAACTAGCAACCACCGTGTCCAGAAGTACCTAAATCTGCACACGAGGTGTAGGGTGTAGTATGAGTACAACCAACTCAGCAAGTAACAATACTAAATAAAGAACTGAAAGTAGTGACGAAATTCACAGCTGAGTCCAATTACAGTAATTTCCAACATAATAAGGTAGGCATGCTTTCAAGTTCAATATTTAAGGCAAAAACAGTAATTTCATGTCAAGTTCAACTGAAACATAAGATAATATCTCTCAGAAATTTATAAAACAATGATATATGATAGCTAAAGTACAACAATAATGAAATTAAATGCATCCTCTCAGGACCACAGTCACTCAGCCATTCCATTCACTCAGCACTCATCACTCAACACTCGCACTCACTAGGTACTTGCGCTCACTGGGGGTGTGTATAGACTCCAGAGGGGCTCCTACAGCCCAAGCGCTATAATCCGCACGGATAACTCACGTGCTGCACAGACAACTCACGTGCTATACTATCAATATCTGGATCCGCACGGACAACTCACGTGTTGCACAGACAACTCACGTGCTATACTATCAATATTTGGATCCGCACGGACAACTCACGTGCTGCACGAACAACTCACGTGCTATAGTATGATATCTGGATCCGCACGGATAACTCACGTGCTATAGTATAATATATGGATCCGCACGAAAAACTCACGTGCTGCACGAACAACTCACGTGCTATAGTATAATATATCACAATCAGGCCCTCGGCCTCACTCAGTCATAAATCTCTCCAGTCTCTCGGGCTCTTAATGATCATGAAAATTAGCCCAACAACAATAATATAATGTATCAATAATGAACAATAGAGACTGAGATAAAATCAACAAGTAAATTGTGACTGAGTACAAAACAATAATTTAGCAGATAATTCAACATGTACACGACCTGTGTGGGTCCCTACAGTGTCAACACATAATCTAAACATGATTTGTGGTTCAATTTCTCTTCTACATGGAGAATGTACATATAACAATAGATTATTCAACTACATCGTTCCATAAAACTTGACCAAGTCACAATTCCTACAGTGTACGCCCACACGCCCGTCACCTCAAAACCGATCACATAACACCTAATCCGGGGTTTCATACTCTCAGGACTAAATTTAGAACTGTTACTTACCTTAAGCAACTCAATCCACTGGTAAGCCCCTTCTCCGCGATTATCCAACTCCGAATGGCTCGAATCCAAATGAATATTTCCTTGAAAATCCTTCGGCAAAACGAATCGCTACAAATCGGGTTTTCTTGATTCAGCTCTTTAGTGATATTAAAACCTCCAACTACTCTTACAACTTCGATCTACATCAACATAATTTGATTGGACCAATATTAGTAAAATTTCCAGGTTTTAGGTCATTTAGGCATTTTATCAAATACCTAGTAGGCATGAATCTCTACATATCTTAACCATAGAATTAGTTCATCCAACTACTACCATTTACCAATAATTTATCCCATCATCATTATTAAACAATTTCATAACTTCCAACATCACATACATGACCATCCATCCACATCCAATCAATAAAATTCCATCAAATAATCACCTTTCAATCTCTACAATGGTTATGTATTTAAATTGGGAACATATGGCTTCCAATCACCATACCATATGTTCTAATACTTAATTCATACTCATATTTCATAGTATAGATATACATGTAAGTCTAAGGGTGTAGGATTACCTTTCGGAAGAAATCTTGCAAAACCCTCCTTTGAGTTCTTGAAGAAATTTCTTGAAGATCTAAGTATTTTATGTGTAGATTTCATCAATACTAGTGTAGAAATGATGGAATTTCACACCAATATAATGGGGATTGTTTACCTTGAAGATGAGGAGAGTTCGTGATCTTGAGAGAGTGGAGAAGAGCTCCAAAATTCGTCCAAATGAAATGGGGAAAATGAGCCCCGAATTGGCTTAAAAAGAGCTGGAGCTAACCCGCGCCCGGTCTGGTGAAGTGACCCTCACTTCGCTGTCCACTGCATGCAAGAGAAGACAGGATCCGCGCCCGGTCTGGCGAAGTGACCCTCACTTCGCTGTCCGCCAAAATAACTGGGTGATCTAACATTGGTAATTTGATCATAACTTTTAGTAGGAATGTCCAAATGACGAACGACTTGATGCGTTAGAAACTTGACTCAAAGGGTTTTAGGTGCAAAATTCATGCAAAGTATCTTCACATTATGAGAGTTATACCCGTCCAAAGGTAGGCGTTGTGCAAATTAAGACACCTTTTCCACTTAATATTTCCAACTTTCGCTAATTAGTGTTGAAACCTTCTAGATCTATCCAAATACAAATTCGGGCATACGCCCAAGTCCAAAATTACCATCCGGTCCTAACAAAACCATAAAAATTCCGACCCGAGGTCGAATACTAAAAAGTCAAATTTGGTCAACTCTTTCAACTTAAGGCTTCCAACAGGGAATTTATTCGTCTGAACTAATTCCGAAACACTTGAAAATCAAAACCGATGATTCACACACGTCATAATACATCATATGAAGCTATTCAAGACTTAAAATAGTTGGAAGGAGTGTAAATGTTCAAAACGACAAGTCAGGTCGTTACATTCTCCCTCACTTAAACATACGTTCGTCCTCGAATGTGCCAAAAGTGGTCCTAAGCCTTCAAATCGCTATTCCACCTAACCACGCACATACCCGGGGGTGATCCCATGCCATCCTATTCCATATAGGCCTGACGACACCACATAATTAAAAATTACTAATTTAGCATTAGCCCATAAACCTTGAAATCCAATTTCCAACATCCAAAAATTTCTTTTCAAGACCCGAATCTCACATCTACACTCTGTATGAGTCTTAACAAGTTGTATTAAGCGTTAGCCATAACTCCAGATATAGTCACATGTTATACCACACAACCCGCATACTCGCAATAGTTACAAATCTGATACCGGTATTAAACCCCATATCAAACAACACCTCATTCCAAAACCTTCGTACACTGGCGATAATGAAAGAAACACGCGGAATTTCATGACCACTTACCAGATCAACAAGTCACGGAGCTTTCCCTCATTCAACAAGTACCATAGCCAATTATCTAAGCCGATTTTTATAATTATTCTTCCAGACACGCTGTAATCAAACCTGATAGTATCCATTTTAGGTCCAATGACCTTATATCACCAAACACAACTATTCTAGCTATTCCGGTGTAATACTGCCTTTTCGGCACAGAACATTATTTAAAACGAACTCATCAAATTCTGTGAGAAGAATAACCGTAGGTGCATGTGCTTAATTCCTCAAATACCCTGCTCAAATAATATCATAACATGTGGAGGAAAGGATAGATAACTAAATCAGATAAACGATCAAGGAAATATAGTTTTCACACACTACACGGACAACTCACATGCTAACAATAGAACCCGCACAGACAACTCACGTGCCAATAATATAATCCGCCCGGTATAGTCCCAGGCCTCCAGTCCAAATATATCATATGGGAGCAATTAAATAGGTATACAGGTATATGATGAGTATGATAAGATTCTCATGTTCCTGGACTGGTATAAATGACATGCTCAAGTGTAGGCATGTACAAAGTGTACTATCGTAGCTTAAATAAAAAATCTTTCATCACTGAGGCATTTATCAAGTTTATTCAGGGATTTTAACTCCTATGTAGCCTTAATCACGGATCAAATAGCTCACGCAATGTTACAGATATGAGAAACATCATAGCTTAAAGCTCAACAGTCGATTCCATGCTTATTATAGCCCAAACGCAATCTGAGCATGGAAAAATAGCCCTCTAAAAAGTCCCCAATGACTTAACTATAGAACATACTATTATACTTGGCTACACCTTCACAGTCCACGGCCCGGAAACAATTTTCTTCTGAGAACTCCCAGTCCCCAAACTCGTAGAACACATGAACCACCGTAACTGATCACAACTCCAACACTCGAATGACTAAAACATCCTTCATGCGTTATCATCCCACTAGGAATACTTCCATAATTCTTCCGCGCCACATAACAATAATTTGAATATCAACAGCCTATCAACCAGGTGAGTACCGCAATACCAATGAACATCCGTACGTCAAAATACAATACCCCTTCTAAAATGCACACCATTCTCAAGAATTACCGAGCAGTTATAACATTCATATAAATGTATGAAACTGACCATGTTGTCTATAATTCATGACCTTCCCTTCAAAATTGAACTGCCACCTTGTACATGCAATTCTCAATCCCACGGGACGCACCGCCTCTAACCATACAAAAAGTACGAGAATGTCATATTAACTCCGAGTCACCGGTAGAATACATACCTGATTAGTTAGAAATCTTCCATCTACTCCCTTCCAGGAGAAAATCACATTAAACAACATGTTCTTCATACCGGTAGATCTGGATCAAACCATGGTAGAAACTATCAAGAATACTTGGAAATCTGTTTGCACATAACCAATCTATCAAAACTGAATTCCTCTAACTCGACCAAGCCACGTAGGTTACCAAACCCAAGAATATTGCCACCAAACATCTGTAGAGCCTCACCACATCATAATTACCCCAAAAGAATCGAACATACCATTACCATACTGGTCTAGCCTACTACCCAGTTGTCCTATTTTCTTCGAATTTCTTCTGAATTACCCTCAAGTTGACATTTCTCCTTGTCAGAACACTACGATACTTACCAAAAGCTCACTACGAGACATCCGAACATAAAACCATACCGCCCTAAGGCTCATAAGCCACTGTATTCTTCTTAAGCACCTCCATAAATACCACAACTGAGACACTCACTTTTAAGGACCTTATGTGAATTTAAAATTGTTCCTCTTTCCTTTCTTATACTGAAATGTAGAATCCATAGTCAAATAGAATTACCGCACGTTCCAGCACCATTAAATGTAAATCTCAGATTCTATCCATACACAAATCCGAAAAAAATTCTCGATTGCTATATATAAATCTCGAACTCATTAGAACCTTCTAGAGAGTCATCCACTTTCCTCAAATCTAAATTGCACCGCCCAAACGGGCCGAGAGACACGTGCTCCCTTAGTTTAACAACACTCAAAGAGGTAACCTTGCCTTAACATCACCAACCAATTCACACTCCGTGCGTACTGCATCCAACAATAACAACTCGATCATCCCATGATTTTCATATACTTATAAAGTGCAATATAACCCGTATTCAGGAATTTCTTTACTCGAGTCATCCTCGATCTCAATCTCTGCAAGTCATAACCGATTCACATGTATGCCTCAAACCGAAACCAGTACAACACATAACCATGAAATTAAATCATCAATAGACGGCTCCCTCACTTGGCTCAAAGCCATAAATTAAAACACTCGATAACTCATAATACCCATACTCTATTACTGCCATAATACCACAGTCAGTTCAACAAAAAATCTTCTCAAGCTCATGCAATGCCAACCATAAAAATACCTCAATCATCCGCTAAACTCGCATTCATTCTCTTGACACTCAAGTCAACTTTCTCAACCAGATTTAAATTCAAGTCTCAACACCTACGCCCCATTGGCAGAAGAGAAACTCTCCACTCAACATTATAAGGAATACACCTACGTAGATTACTCCATAGGGGATAACCCACCTACTTAGCCTCAAATTAGTATCTTGTTATACCATTTCGCAGTCATAATTACTATGCAATCACTTAATCTTTCTGAGTTTGAACTCATTAACATGACATGAAAATCTACTTTGCTCCACAATTAAACAGCATGACAGATCCCTTAACGCACTCACAACTCAAGACTGTACGTCACATCAAAACAAGAATCAAGTACCCATTAGCAGACTCTTGAGTGAAAAGTAAACTTTATTCGTCTCATTCAACCCACCTGAACACATCCCGCATTCATATTATACTCATCATATAGTCATTCAACCGCCCATCGAGCCACAAATTTCACTCATAGGGATACTACCGACGCATAAGTCCAAACGCACAAGTTCTTATATCCGAAACTATCGAGCTTAACCTATGGTTTAACCCTGGCCTCAAGTTCTCCAGACTAGCCCATCACCAACACACAAAATACTCATCTCGAACCTCGTTCATTAATCATAATGGGCACAAAGGGTGCATTAGCTGACCCCGCCGGCTCAACTATATCTAGAATTTACTCCAACTATTGTACGAGCTACACCTCGACCTCTACCACTACCCCGGCCTCTTGCGGCCCAAACTGGTGGCACGGGTGGCTGACCGTCCGATCCGGTAGTACGTGTCCTCACCATCTTGAGAGAAGAGAATCGCAAAAATTTAGTTTACGAAACCAACAAATATGCATGATAGAATACGAGAAAGTAAAATTTTCGTAAGGGTTCGGCAGCCTCTCGAAGATAAGTACAGACGTCTTCGTACCGATCCCCAAGACTCTACTAAACCTGCTCATGACTTGTGAGAACTATGTAACCTAGGCTCTGATACCAACTTGTCACGACCCAAAATCCTAACCTGTCGTGATGACGCCTATCTCAATACTAGGCAAGCCGACAACCTCAATAAATCACATTTTCTCATAAGTTTGAAATCATAATAATTGAATTTTTCAGAGAAAAATCTCCCAAATTACTGACATAAGATACACTCCCAAAACCCGGTGTCACTGAGTACATGAGCATCTAAATGATAACAAAGTCTGACTGCAAAAACACTGTCTGAAAATATAGAACAGTACAAAAACTAAAAGGAAAGAGAGTCAATGTCTAAGGACGCCAAGCAACTACCTCGATAATCTCCAACAGATAAAACTCTGAGAACTAGCAACCATCATGTACAGAAGTACCTGGATCTGCACACGGGGTGCAGGGTGTAGTATGAGTACAACCAACTCAGCAAGTAATAATACTAAATAAAGAACTGAAAGTAGTGACGAACTTCACAGCTGAGTCCAATTACAGTAATTTCCAACATAATAAGGTAGGGATGCTTTCAAGTTCAACATTTAAGGCCAAAATAGTTATTTCATGTCAAGTTCAACTGAAACATAAGATAATATCTCTCAGAAATTTATAAAACAATGATATATGATAACTCAAGTACAACAATAATAAAATTAAATGTATCCTCTCAGGACCACAGTCACTCAGCCATTCCATTCACTTAGCACTCAGCACTCGCACTCAATAGGTACCTGCGCTCACTGGGGGTGTGTACAGTCTCTGAGGGGCTCCTACAGCCCAAGCGCTATAATCCACACGGACAACTCACGTGCTGCACGGACAACTCACGTGATATAGTATCAATATCTGGATCCGCACGGACAACTCACGTGCTGCATGGACAACTCACGTGCTATAGTATAATATCTGGATCCGCACAGACAACTCACGTGCTATAGTATAATATATGGATTCGCGCGGATAACTCACGTGCTGCACGGATAACTCACGTGCTATAGTATAATATATCACAATCACGCCCTCGGCCTCACTCAGTTATAAATCTCTCCAGTCTCTCGGGCTCTCAATGATCATGCAAATCAGCCCACACAACAATAATTTGATGCATCAATAATGAATAATAGAGACTGAGATAAAATCAACAAGTAAACTGTGAGTGAGTACAAAACAACAATTTAGCCAATAATTCAATATGTACGCGACCTGTGTGGGTCCCTACAATGTCAACACATAATCTAAACATGATTTGTGGTTTAATTTTTCTACTACATGGAGAATGTACATATAACAATAGATTATTCAACTACATCGTTCCATAAAACTTGACCAAGTCACAATTCCTACAGTGTACGCCCACACGCCCGTCACCTCAAAACCGATCACATAACACCTAATCCGGGGTTTCATACTCTCAGGACTAAATTTAGAACTGTTACTTACCTCAAGCAACTCAATCCACTGGTAAGCCCCTTCTCCGCGATTATCCAACTCCGAATGGCTCGAATCCAAATGAATATTTCCTTGAAAATCCTTCGGCAAAACGAATCGCTACAAATCGAGTTTTCTTGATTCAGCTCTTTAGTGATATTAAAACCTCCAACTACTCTTACAACTTCGATCTACATCAACATAATTTGATTGGACCAATATTAGTAAAATTTCTAGGTTTTAGGTCATTTAGGCATTTTATCAAATACCTAGTAGGCATGAATCTCTACATATCTTAACCATAGAATTAGTTCATCCAACTACTACCATTTACCAATAATTTATCCCATCATCATTATTAAACAATTTCATAACTTCCAACATCACATACATGACCATCCATCCACACCCAATCAACAAAATTCCATCAAATAATCACCTTTTAATCTCTACAATGGTTATGTATTTAAATTGGGAACATATGGCTTCCAATCACCATACCATAAGTTCTAATACTTAATTCATACTCATATCACATAATATATTTATACATGTAAGTCTAAGGGTGTAGGATTACCTTTTAGAAGAAATCTTGCAAAACCCTCCTTTGAGTTCTTGAAGAATTTTCTTGAAGATCTAATTATTTTATGAGTAGATTTTATCAATACTAGTGTAGAAAAGATAAAATTTCACACCAATATAATGGGGATTGCTTACGTTGACGAAGAAGGGAGTTGGTGGTCCTGGGAGAGTGGAGAAGAGCTCCAAAATTTGTCCAAATGAAATGGAAAAAATGAGCCACGAATTGGCTTAAAAAGAGCTGGAGCTGACCCGCACCCGGTCTGGCGAAGTGACCCTCACTTCGCTGTCCACTGCATGCAAGAGAAGATAGGATCTGCGCCCGGTCTGGCAAAGTGATCCCCACTTCGCTGTCCGCCAAAATAACTGGGTAATCTAACTTTGATAATTTGATCATAACTTTTAGTACGAATGTCCAAATGACGAACGACTAGATGCATTAGAAACTAGACTCCAAGGGCTACACTCTAGGTGCAAAATTCATGCAAAGTATCTTCACATTATGAGAGTTATACCCGTCTAAAAGTAGGTGTTGTGCAAATTAAGACACCTTTTCCACTTAACCTCCTAACAGAACCATAAAAATTCCGACCCGAGGTCGAATACTAAAAAGTCAAATTTGGTCAACTTTTTCAACTTAAGGCTCCCAACAGGGAATTTATTCTTCCGAACTAATCCTGAAACACTTAAAAATTAAAATCGACGATTCACACACGTCATAATACATCATATGAAGCTATTTTAGACTTCAAATAGTTGGAAGGAGCATAAATATTCAAAACGATAAGTCGAATCGTTACACAATACAACAAGTTACAACCATCCAAACAAGCTTTTAAACTCCAATAAATCATCCTCTACTGGAGTTTGAAACTCCAATGAAGGAAGAAGTCCAATAGTCGTTACTGGGTTTTGTTCCCTACACTGAATTAATGGATTTGAACTTCAATAATCGTTACTGAGGTTTGAACTTATAAAAGTTTGAACCCCATGAATGTTGCTCTAGTTTGAACTCCAGTACATTGTCTTGCCTTTCCACTTGTAAAACGTTTAAACTCCAGCACCAATTGCTAGAGTTGTTTCGTGACTTAGGGGCAAAACGTTAATCTAGCTAGACTACTGCTACTTTAATAATACATTTGAAAGCTAGTTAAACTCTAACAGTCGGCCCAAAAAATAGCTAACCCAGCTAATATTTTCCAATCCCAGCTAGTCGAGGCTTGAAAGGTAATTTTTGTAAGGAGTTTTTTCTTTCCTATACACTATATGAAACCTTATTACTAAAATTGTCCCAATTTTGGAAATTTCCCGCCCTAAATAAGGTTTTTCTACAATTTATATACAATCCATTATTAATGCCTTAAATTAGGGAAATTAAATTACACCATTTTTCTTTTTTCTCTAATCTTCTCTTTCCCTATTTTTCGCCGCCTCTCTCCATATACTATCCATTATTAGTTCTTAAATTAAGGGATTTAGTTATATCATTTTCCTATTTTCTCTTCTCTCCTCTTTCTATAAGCATAAAAGGTTAACACAAAAAAAGTTACCATATATACAAATACAAGAGAGATTGAAAACCTCTAGGTTTTGAATAGCAGACTCATTCTTGGCCAATTCACTTTATTCGCCCAACAAATCACTTTAATTCCTGCAGCATATAGATGACAACGATGGCCAAGAGAAAGAAAGCTTAATCTCTCAAATTAATTTTTTTTATCACTATTAATTAGGGTCACAGTAACTGATAATTTTTTAAGTATTAGGACTTTTAACTAGTACTATTAAGTAGGAGTATTAACAAGGTGCTCGTAAATTTAATACATCTACAAATTAAAAAATAAATTTCGTACAAATTTGTTATATCTACAACAATATATAAACTAAAAATAAATTTTATACAACTAATTATATAGTATACAACATATTTATAATTTATTTACAACTTTCATATATTATTTTTACCCAGTTAAATACATCTACAACATCATACAACTTAAATCAATTTTCATATAAATTTTATACAATATGTCTTTTGTACGTATTTTGTATCTGATTTGCATATATTTTATATGTGGTGTGTTCTTCTTCCTCTCTAAAATTCCAATCAAAACTTCCTCTCTTAATATAATTTTGATACATATCAACAACTTTATGTAAAAAAAAATTAGTATTTATAAGTTAAATACTAATTTCTTACTACGATTCATACATTATACAACTATTTTTCATCTTTCATACAATATTCAAATAAAAAAATATATAATACAACATAATACAACTTAAATACAATTTCGTAAGTATATTGTATGCCATGTCTTCTTCTTCATCTTCTTCAACTTTCAATCTGAAATTCGGCCAAAATTAAGTCTAATCTTCACCAAACACCCTCAAAATTGAGATATAAACTCCAAAGAACATTCTCAATTGTTTGCAACAACACCCAATCCAAACAAATAATAGTTTTTGAAAACCTAAATTCGAATTCTAACCTTCGAAGCTTTTTAATGGTTGTCAATGGTGGAGAATCAAACACCTTCAAAATTTATTGATTGACAATTTTAATTCGAATATTAATTGTGCTACATGAAAGAAAATTGCTAAGTTAAAACTCTATAGTAAAACGATTGAAATCCATTGATGAATTCCATTAAAACTCTATACAATAAGAAAGCATAAAAAAAATAGAGAACATCAAATGAAGAAAAATTGGGAGAAAACAACAGGGAATGAGAGATAAAGAGAGAGCATGTATAAAAGGGATGGAGAAATAACTGATATTCCTTATTCAATTCCTAATATAAAGGGATACTTATTTAAAACTTATTTATATATAATTGGTAAATTGTATATGACCATGTAATTAAGTTAAAACTTAAGTAGGGAGAGTAATAAAGTTTCATATGTAGTATAGAAGGTAAAACTCCCTTCTTGGTCATTTAGGGATTCCATAGCAAGAAAGATGTATTTTTTCTATTAAAAAGTCTTATGTGTGAGTCTAAGAGGATCTTTACACAAATAACCGGTCATATTCACTTTTTGTAACAATCCGACCAGTCATTTTGAGTATTATAACCCCGTTCCCTTATTTACTGCTCAATTTATACTTTATAGTTATTTTATGACTTACCGGGTTAGTGGGTTCGGGTCCGGAAGGTATTCGTAGTGAAATGAGACACTTAGTCTCATAATTAAAAATTTAAGCTAGAAAAGTGGACCGGATATGGACCTATGTGTAAACGACCTCGGATTTGAATTTTGATGATTCCAATAGCTCAGTATGGTGATTTTGGACTTAGAAGCATGTCCGAAAAATTATTTGGAGGTCCGTAGTGGAATTAAGCTCGAAATGCCGAAAGTTGAATTTTTGGGAAGATTGACCGGGGCTTGACTTTTTGATATCTGGGTCGGAATCCGATTATGAAAATTTAAATACTTCCGTTATGACATTTATGACTTGTATGCAAAATTTGAGGTCAATCGAATGTGATTTGGCAGGTTCCGGAGTCATTTGTAGAAATTAGAAATTTCAAAGTTCAATATGCTTGAATTGGGGTGTAATTCATGGTTTTAGCGTTGTTTGAGGTGATTTGAAGATTCGACTAAGTTCGTATGATATTTTAGGACTTGTTGGTATATTTGGTTGAGGTCCCTAGGGCCTCGGGTGAGTTTCGAATGGTTAACGGATCAAAAATTGAACTACAACAGCTACTGCAGTTTCCTTTTGCTGGAAATTTCTTCTGCCAGAATCGAGCCCAGATGCGAGCCCAGAATCGAGCCCAGGGTCGAGGGCCACAATCGAAGGCAGGATCGAGGATCATGATCGAAGCCACGATCGAGCCCAGAGTCGAGGGCCACGATCGAAGGCAGTGTCCAGGATCAGGATCGAAGCCACGATCGAGCTCAGGGTCGAGGGGCATGATCGAGATCCAGGATCGAGGATCAGAATCGAGGCCCAGGATCGAGACCCAGGATCGAGGACCTCAATCAAAGGCCAAGATCGAGGCAGAACCGAGGCTGTCTGGCAGAATTATAAAACAGGGACTTCGTCCCATTCGCCACTTTTGACAAATTGGAGCTTGAGGAGAGGCAATTTTTGATATATTTTCAAGGAAAACTTGAGGTAAGTCCCTTGTGATCATTTCTACTCCATAATATTGAATTATCGTAGAATAATCCGACTAGATTACATGATTTTGAGGTGTAAATCGGAGATTGGAACTTAGAAATTTGGAAATAAGATTTGTAGATTTGAGGGTTGAGTTGAGGTCGCGGATTTTGGTAGAATTGGTATGGGTAGACTCGTGGTTGAATGAGATTTTGGATTTTGTAACTTTTGTCGGGTTCCGAGACGTGGGCCCCACAGGCGATTTTTGAGCTAAAATTCGGATATTTATGAAAAATTAGCGTTTTCATATGGAATTAATTTCAATAAATTTTATTGACTGAAACGAATTATTTATGGCTAGATTCGAGGCGTTTAGAGGCCAATTCACGAGGAAAGGACATTGTAGAATAAGAATTTCACGGCTTGAGGTAAGTAACAGTTATAAATCTGGTCCTGAGGGTATGAAACCCCGGATTTTGTGTCATGTGATTATTTTGGAGGTGACACACATGCTAGGTGACAGGCGTGTGGGCGTGCACCGAGGGGATTGTGACTTGGTCCGTCCCGTAAAACTGTAAAGTTGAATAACTTGTTGTTAGCTATATGCTCTCTATGTGTTGAAGAAACTTGACTGTAAATCATGTTAGAAATCATGCTTAGGCTATGTGATAGTACTGTTGGGACCCACAGAGATCACATACTTGTTGAATTATTTGCTAATTGCTATCTTGTGCTCATTCATGATTTTACTTGCGTATCATACCTCAGTCTTTCTTAATATTTGTTGATGCATTATGCTATCTTTGTTTGGGATGATCTTTCTGATTTCTGAGAGCCCGAGAGACTAGAGAGGTTGAGGATTGAGTAAGGCCGAGGGCCTGTCGGTGAGGTAAGGATATTATGGCACGTGAGTTGTCCGTGTAGGATATTATCGCACGTGAGTTGTCCGTGCATCACGTGAGTTGTCCGTGCAGATTATGGCGCTTGGGCTGTAGGAGCCCCTCCGGAGTCTGTACACCCCCCGTGAGCACGGGTACCCATTGAGTGTGAGTGCCGAGGGCTGAGAGTCGAGTGGTTGAGCTGTTGTGATGAGCTGAGTGACTGTTACTTGAGAGGCTGTACTTGCTTTGCATTTGTTGTTGCATTTGGTTGCTATCTATCATTGTTGTGAAATCTCTGAAAGATTTTATATCCGGATTACATGAACTTGAACTGTATAAAATTGATTTGACTTAAACTGCCGGATTTGAAAGCATGTCTATTCTTTTCAGGAATTACTGAAAGTGAACTATAACTGTGTAGCTCGTCATTATCTTCAGTTCCTTAGTTATTATTGTTACTTGCTGAGTTTGTTGTACTCATACTATACCCTGCACTCTGTGTGCAGATCCAGGTATTCCGGACATAGAGGGTGTTGATCATTTCGCGCAGTTGATTTTCAGGAGATTTTGAGGCAGCTGCCGTGTTCCGCAGACCTTGTCTCTCCTTCTCTATCTCCTTGTTTACTGTATTTGGTCTCACACTATTATAGACCGTATTTACTAGACTTGTATTCATATTAGATGCTCATGTACTCAGTGACACCAGGTTTTGGGGAGTGTTCGTGTCAGTAATTGTGGAATTTTGTATTGTATTAATTTTTTTGTATTTTTAAACTTAAGAGAAATTGTGGTTTATCGAGATTATCGGCTTGCATAGTATCGAGATAGGCGCTATCACGAGAGGTTGGGATTTTGGGTCGTGACACTTTTTTCAGGTGCTATACATAAAATATGCAGTACTTATATATATTATATATTTGCCGGCTATTTTTAGTTTAAGCGATTAAGTAGACGACAATTTAGGTTAACTCTTCTTTTAATTATTTAAAATGATATATATTGAGAGTATTAGGGAAACGGCATTTTGAAAAGGGACAGTAATACTGGAGTATGAGGTTAATTTTACGTAAGATCACTAAATTACCATCTATAATAGTAAAGGTCACAAAATTATTTTTTATTCTTATAAATTAAACTTTTCCCCCTATAATAATAATGTCCCGAACCTAACTTTTATCGCATTAAACTAACTAAACTACGTGTGAATTATTTAGTAAATAAAAACGACCGGAAGGTCAAAACTTCAGTGCCGGGAAATGAAATGTTACTTGCCGCGTCTGTTTTGCTACTCTGTAAGATTCACCTCAGAAAATAAAAAAGTTCTACCATGTAAATTTTTTGGATAACCCATATTAAAAAAATAATACAATTAAAAAATATGTAAACAAAAAGAAAAACTGATTTCAGTATATAAATCATTCAATTCAAAAAGCTCTCATAGACCCTTCTATAGCCATAACCTACCTTACACACACACACACACACACACACACACACACACATATATATATATATATATATATATATATATATATATATATATATATATATATATATATAATATTTTCTTTTGTTTAAAATATGCATCAGTCAAGTTTTACGCAAAGTAATTTTGGTTAGATTGGCTGGAAATTTCTTTCAATTCATCTAATGGGTACACAAACTAGGGAATGATATTAGAGATGGTACATAAACGGGGTATGGGAATTTAAACAAAGTGAACGGTTAACCATAATCATACAATCTGCACTTCTTGTGCACACTTTGGAGTTGGTCCCAGCGACGTACCATAGACTTGTTCGGATTTAGCTACCCAGAGGAGACTTGAGGTATAACTGCACAACGTCCGCAGTTCTGAAGTCCCCTTCTACTTTATCTTAGTTGTCTATTATCTTTCAAATAACTTGAATTTTATACAGACCTTTATTTGTATTATTCTAGTAGCTCATTCACTTGTGACGTTAGATTCGGTGATGTATTTGGATGATTCGATTATTATGGTCTTCCGCACTTTATTTCAGTAATTGACTTCCGTTTAATTTGAATTGTTTAAAAATGGTTAAGATTATTCTAACGTTGGCTTGCCGTAATGATCCGACCGGTTGTTTTGAGCATTTGCACTTTGCTCGGTAGTTTACGGGTGTGAGTAGTTCCGTATGATGTATTTTGACTTGTGTGAATCGTGGGTTTTGATTTTCAAGTTATTCGGAATCGAATTGGAAGAAATAATTTCATTGTTGAATCTTTAAATTGCGAGAGTTGACCAAGTTTCACTTTTAGCATTTGAACTCGGATTGGAATTTTTATGGTTCTGTTAGCTCCGTTGGGTGATTTTGGAATTAGGAGCGCATCCAGATTGTGATTTGGAGGTCCGTGATTGAATTTGGCATGAAATGGCGAAAGCTGAAATTTTAGAAAGTTTGACCGGGAGTGAACTTTTTAATATCAGGATCGGATTCCGATTCTGGAAGTTGGATCAAGTCCATAATTTCGGATGTGACTTGTGTGCAAAATTTGAGGTCAATCGGATGTGATTTGATAGGTTTTGACATCGGTTGTGGAAGTTAAAGTTTCGAAGTTCATTGATTTTGAATTTAGGTGTGATTCATCGTTTCGATGTTGTTATGTGTGATTTAAGGCCTCGAGTATGTCCGTATTATATTATGGTACTTATTGGTATATTTGGTTGAGGTCCCGGGGGCCTCGGGTGAGTTTCGGACGGGGTTCAGATTATTTTCATTTCATGTTGCATTGCTGAAGATTTCTCGTTCTGGTGTTTCCGCATCTGCGGAAAAGTGGGCGCAGATGCGGACAATTGGCCGCATAAGCGTAGTAGGCTTGGCTGGAGGTCATCGCAGATGCGGAGGAGGAGTCACACCTGCGAGTGCGCAGAAGCAAAAATTATTCCGCAGGTGCGAGGGGCTAGTTGGTTAGTTGTGGTCGCAGAAGCGGAACAGTTACTGCAGATGTGACTATTTGCAGATGCGACTATTTGTCCGCAAATGCGGAAAGTGCTGGGAAGAAGCTATAAAAATCGATGTTTTTAGTTCTTTTATCATATTTTTTGATGTGGGACTCGGATTGAGGCGATTTGTGGAGCAAATTTCATTACAAGGATGGGGTAAGTATTCTACACTTGGTTTTGATCTTATTCCACGAATCTATCTTCATTTTTGGCAATTGGTTGATGAATTTTAAAGAGAAATTGGGGGTTTTGGCCTAAAGTTTTATAATATGAATTTTTGAGTTTTGAACATAGAATTGGAGTCGGATTTGAGTGAAACTAGTATGGTTGGACTCGTAATTGAAATGCTTGTTGGATTTTGTAAATTTTGTCGGGTTCCAAGGTGCGGGCCCGGGTTGGGCTTTTGGCCGATTTTGAGCTTTTGATTCAAGATTTGATCTTTTTCGATCGGGGTTGGTTCCTTTAGCATTGTTTGATGTATTAGAGTTGTTTTTGGTTAGTTTTGAGCCATTCGGAGTTCGGAACGTGCGGGATGGCATCTTTGGAGCATCGCTTTGCTTGCTCGGCATGCTATATTGATTTATGCCTGAATCTGGCTTATGATAGCGCTTGGGCTGTAGGAGCCCCTCCAGAGTCTGCACAACCCCAGTGAGCGCGGTTGATTATATTGAGAGATGGATCTTCCCTGGACATGGATCTTGTCCGAAGCATTTATATACCTGGAGATGGATCTTCTCCATGGGGCCGAATTGGCCTTCCTCGGTATTGAGTGACCGATGGTCAGTGATGTATATATTCCGGGATGGATCTTCCCTGGGCCATATACAGTACCGAGTGGTTGAGCATGATGAGTGGAAAGTGTGAGACAATGAGATTTAGTACTCTGAGAGTGTGAGTACATGATTCATCTCTGAGATACATGGCATTGGCATACACACATGACATACAAGCATAGAGATGCATTTTTCTTCATGTTGTACTGTATCACGTCATTCATGACTTTTTACACACATTGATATGTGGGCATAGAGAGGTATTTCACACTTGCTATCTGGAAAGAGAATGAAACATCTTATTTATTGTGGAAAGGATATTTGGAAAACAAATTACAGTTTTCAAACTTACTCGTATTTTTGGCATTTTCAGTAAAAGATTTTTGTTTTCAGTAAGATACTTGAAAAGCATAACTATTTTCTGAAACTGTGAACAAGCTGAGCATTTTACTTCTGAGATACATCTTTTATTACTTGTATTATGCTGTTATGAACTGTTGTGGGATATTGGTATTGGGCCCGACCTTGTGTTAGCTCGCCACTACTTTCAACCTAAGGTTAGGTTTGTTACTTATTGAGTACATGGGGTCGGTTGTACTTATACTACACTTCTGCACCTTGCGTGCAATTGTTGGTTGCTGATGTTGATGTGTTCGATGGGAGCTGGATTGAAGATGTACCTGCGTCCCGGTTGTAGCTGCCTCTTGTTCGTGGTAGCCTTAGATCTATAAAAATTCTGTGTATGTACTTTCTTTCAAACAGACGATGTATTTATTTCGTTTCAGCTTTGTAAACTCTATTCTTAGAAGCTCATGATTTGTACTACCAGTCCTTGGGGAATGTATAAGATTCAGATATTTCTCTACTTAATCACTTTATTAATTGTTATTAGAATTGGTTAGTGGTTAATTGGCTTACCTAGCGGGTTAGGTTAGGTTCCATCACGACTAGTGGATTTGGGGTCGTGACAAGGTGGTATCAGAGCTCTAGGTTCAGAGGTTCTACAAGTCATGAGCAAGAGTCTAGTAGAGTCTTATGGACTGGTATGATGACGTCTATACGTATCTTCGAGAGGCTACATAACATTTAGGATATACTTCCCATCTTTCTTTCCTTATCGTGCGGCATTGATTCAGGTTAAAGCGCAACTCTTTGAATTCCTTCCACGCATTTGTATGCACATGTGAGCGCTCGGTATCGGCTGTGCGCCGGCGGCTTGTGATTCCATGGTTGAGGTGCGAGATGTAGTTTTGGCATGCTGATGATGGGCCAGTATGGAGAACTTGAGGCCAAATTTTGACTGTAGCTTGAGCATAGAGATTTTGATTGTGTGAGCATGTGCTTTTGGACTTATACGTCCGGTAGTGTCCCTTTGAGTGGAATTTGTGGCTCGATGAGCGGTAGAATAGCTATGTGGTGAGTATGATGTGACTGCGAGATGTGTTCAGATTGTTCGAATGTGACGAGAAGAGTTTACTTGAGATGTAGAAAGGACTATTGGGGTTTGGTTTCTATCTTGATGCGACGTATGATTCCGCGTTATGAGTGTGTTGAAGGATATTTCATGTTGCTTATTGCTAGGACGAATTAGGTTCTCATATCTTATTGTTGAGATCAGACTCAGGAGGATTAAGCGATTGTGTAGTAGTTGTGGTTGTGAAAGGGTATGAAGAGATGTAGGCTTTAAGTCTTGAAATTTCTTTTGAATTTCGATTATCCTCTCCTTCCAAACTCAAACACTTTCTTTAAAAACCAAGTTTCATCTTCGTCTAATGGATCCTCAAAATCATTCCTTAGAATAGTCACCGTCTACCTCTCCTTCCGATGCACGGGAGGAAGCTCCGTATAATGCCGGTAGAAAAGACGGTGGTATGTACCGCCCCTTTACCGCCAAAAAGAAGAAGGACTACCAAAAAGGTGGATTCGGCTTCAAATCTAGAGAGGACAGTCCCTAATACCGTACCTAGGGAGTTGAAGAACCCTAATCTAATTACTACCAAAATCCTTTCCCAGGTTTGGAAGGATTGCGGACAGGAGGACCGAACGGACCTTGTCCTCAATCTTCCGTGCGGGGGAAAAACGGTTAACCAGTCATCGTCCATGATACTTATTTATCACCATATACCCTTTATATATGAGATTTCCCCTCCCCATTGACGACATGGTTGCCGAATGTGCATCTGGTATAAATTGTGCTTGACATAAATTGGCCCTCAGATCTGAAGGCTCATTATGTGTATCATGTGCCTCAGCCACCTCATCTATGATCCTATCCTTTAGATTGATTCCTGTCTTGACGTCCCCTGCTACGTCGTCCTCCAACCATGATAGATAGTACTACATATGACCGGCGTGATACCTGTCTGGCTCAATGGTTTCTCTTTCCACAATGATCTTTTGGTTCCACATATGTTGTGCCTCGAATTTAAACGAAATGACATCTCCTTTGAAATCTACCTTGTATTGTACCATGTTGGAAATCCGAGGTATGATCTATTTTCTTCCCGCTTGCCTCATTACCCTTATGGGAGCATAAGGATAGATGCCTCGCAACCCGATCAGTACCAAATGAGTATTCCCCCTTGACCTGATAATGAACTCACTACTAGGAAACCATTCAAACATCTGATGCACTAGCTCGTCTGTCAGATTGCTAAAGAAACGCACACAACTTACAGCATTTCTAGGCTGTGCAAACCTATTCGGAATAAACGTCATTTTCTTTGGGTTATGGTTGGCTATGTAGTCATTCAATGGCCTTCGCAGAAGCTCTTGACTATACTCTCCCCTTTGAAAGTGTTCCAGCAACCAGATTTGGAGCAATAGATTACAACCCTCAAAGTGTCCAAATCCTTGCTTGCACCGATCTAGAGCACAGTTAGCACAGTTAACCATTCAAATCCTTGCTTGCACCGATCTATGGAGTGCCGTCAGAGACAGGACACAACAGGACACAGTTAACACGTTTAATCCCTAACCCCCAAGATAACTTAGAACTAAGAACACGACCAAGATAACTTAAGAAAAGATCATCTAGTAACGAAGAAGATAAATAGTAGACACTATACAGTTAAGAACATTATAGAATTGTTAAGAGACAAGGTTCATCTTAGCGAGTTTTAACGTTAATAACACTCCAACCCGTACTAGGTTTAGCATGATGCATGTACATTTTAAGTTGGAGTAGGGTTTCTAGAATGGTCTAGACCGGTACTCCCAAGTGGACAACTTGAGAGGGAAAGGAACGGGACCGTCAATTGCACCGCTGATCGATTAGTCTACCATAAATAAGCCTTTTCGATTTAAAAAGAGTGATTTTTAGGAAAGCGTGGACAATCATCAAGCGCCGCTATGTTGATAATTGGCACGAGTGGAGTATGATGTGGACCATGATTCATGCAGAAATAATAACATATTACTAAGCATTTGCGTGTAAAAAAACAGTAAATAAAATAGCAAAAGTGAACATGAAAAGAAGAGAAAAGAAAAGAAGGACAAAAGAAAGAAGTCAATTTGGCTCATAAAAAATGTGCGAGAACGTAATGGGATGAGTCATCATCCTCCTTTTATAACTATCTAGATAGTACATCCTCAATAACTATTATAATCAGGTGCGACCACATGTCGGTTAGATTAAATAGGCGTGACATCAAACGTTAAGTACTTAAAAGGATGCCTGACAGAACGTCGCATCTTTTCAAGTCACCATTCTCGAGAAACATCAAACCTAGCTCGAAAGCAACGAACATCGAACACATATTCGAGTGGCCATGCAGAGTCAATGTCGTATGAACACTGCATGTCACTCTACGAGTATGCTCTCTCGGGGACTATAATAAGACCCCCCGAGGCTCTGAGAGGCACAACTAGTGCAATTCATAAATGCAGATTAAAGGCCAAAAGATTGAGGCTAAGTGGGTGGGTTATCTGCTGCGGGGTGTCCTGAGGTTGTGTGATTCCTATGTTGTATTGTAGAGAGTTCCCTTTTGCCAGTGAATTATATGTGTTGCAATTTGAGTTTGGATCGCTTATGGGAGTTGACTTGGCTGTTACTAGGGTGAATGCAAAATCTGCAGATGATTTGAGATACTATGTGGGTTGTGTACGTGAGCTTATGGAGGATTCAGTTGAATTTCACTACGGTATTGTGGCATTACTAAAGTATTGGAATTTTGAGTTATTATGTGTTTTGATCTATGGCTTTGAGCCAAGTGGGGGAGTCTTCTATCGATGAGTTGATTGCACGGTTATGTGTTGTATTGGTTTCGGTTTGAGGTATACTTGTGAATCGGTTATGACTCACAGAGGTTGAGATCGAGGATGACTCGAGTAAAAGAATTTCTAGATACGGGTTGCACTACACTCTATGGGTATATGGGAATCATGGAATGATTGAGTGGTTAGTCATGAAGGATGTAGTGTGTGTGGAGTAGGAATTTGCTCGGTTGCTTAGGAGTGTGGGTTACTCCCTTAGGTGTTGGTGTGATAATGGGGCACAGGTCGTTCGGTCCGTTTGGTCGGTTTAATTGAGATTTGAGAAGAGTGGATGACTCTCGAGAATAGTTCTAATGAATTCAAGATTTAAATGTAGCGATTTGGAATTTTCAAGATTGGTATATGGCTAGAAACTGAGAGTTGCATTGGACGGTGTCGAGACTTGTGGCATTTTTATATCATTAGGGATTATGCATTTCAGTATCAAGAATGTGAAGAAAACAGTTTTAGGTTCACATAAGGTCTCTTTAGAGTGGGTGTCTCGGTGTTGGTGCTTTGGGGTGTTTAAGAGGGAAGTCAGCGACTTCTAGGCCTTAGGGCATTGTCGTTTTATACTAGGGTCTCTTGTGTGGTGAATTTTGGTTAAGGATCGTGGTGTTCCAGCAAGGAGAAGTATCAATTTGAAGGCAATTTGGAAGGTGCTTAGAGAAATAGGACAGCGTGGTAGTAGGTTGGATCAGCACAATAAAGGATATAATCGGTTCTTTAGGCACCTATGATGTGGCTAGTCTCCACAGGTGTTTCGTGGCAATGCTCTTGGGTTTTGACGACCTGCCTGACTGGGTTGAATTAGAGAGATTCAGTTCTGATAGCTTGGTTGTGTGCAAATGGGTTTCAAAGAGTTCTCAATGGGTTTTACCACGGTTCAAGGAGTATATTTCCTATCGGCGTGAGGAATATGTTGCGTATTGGGATTTTCTCCGGGATGAGATCAAATGGAAGGTTTCTGAGTGATCGGGTATGTATTCTTGTTGGGACTCATATTTGATTAAGAGATTCTTGTACTCTTCACAGGATGGCATGGTAGATGCGGCGTTGTGCGGGATTGACATTTACATGTGCAAAGTCACAAGTCAGTTTAGAAGGGAAGGGCATAGATTCGTAGGCAGCATGGACGATTTCAGATAACTAGGTAACTGATATTACTAATCAGTATGGCTTGATAAGAGTATACATTTTAGAAGGGGCAGTATGTTTTGATTTATGGATACTTTATGGGTACTGCAACGCTTTTCTGGTTGATCGACTACTAATATTCAAATTATGCTAGGTGGAACGGAAGAATTTTAGAAGTATTCCTCGTGGGATGATCGTGTATGAGAGATGTGTTAGACATTTGGGCGGTGGAGATGGAATCAGATATGGTGATTCATGTATTTTATGGATTTGGAGGCTGGAAGTTCTCAGGAGCAGATTGTCTCATGGTTGTGGACTGTGAGGTTGTGGCCGAAGCTAGTCAGATGATAGTATGTGTTATGATTCAGTCATTGTGGACTTTCAGAGGGGTAATTATCTATTTGTGGGTGCCTGGAGTTGATTTGGAGGTCCATTGGTAGGCCTAATTAGGATGTGTATTCTACACCGAGTCGGATTGACTGGCTCCATACTGCTATGTTTGAGGGATGTGCCATTCGGTTGTTGTTGAGTTTAATCGTGTTCTAAAACGATCTGTGAGTTACTCTTCTACGCTATGAAGAGTTGTGATTCGTTGATTATAAGCATACCTGGTGCGGTTCTATTTGGGATTTATAGCGGAATTTGAGCGAGATGAGTAATTGGGTATTGCATTGTCGATGGCATATGGGTTATGTTCTTTTAGGTTTTATGTGGCATTGTGTCATTTGCCTATCTGTGGTTATTGATTTAAGCATGGTGGCTCGAGGTATATAATATGGACCAACGTTTGGATGGGGTCACGAGTTGTAGCTGAGTTCTGTTAAGGTATGAACCTTGTGTTAGGATCGTGTGATAGTTCTAGAGTGTGTGATGCATTTTCAGGATTTCTTTGTGGCGATACTTGTTAATATTGCGGGGCAGTTCTCTCATTTGAGTCATTTTCCATGATTGAGTACATTTGGAATGCTGCTTATTGGTGCACAGATTGCACGGGTTGTGGATTTAGATTGTATTGATGTGTCATGTAACTAGAGTTGTCGTGTTGGATAAGACGAGGTCATTGAACCTAGAATGGATACTATCAGAATTGATTACAGCATGGTTGGAAGGATAATATCGAAAGCCGACTTAGAAATTTGCTATAGTTCTTGTCGAAGGAGAGAGAGTTCCATGACTGTTGATTTGATGGATGGTTATGAGTTTCTACGTGTTACTTTCATCATTGGTAGAGTCTTGTTTGATATGAGGTTTATTACCGGCGTTGGGTTGTTTCAAGCAGCTACAATGATTAGAAATCATAGTTTCGAGTATCTGTATTATGTGATATATTATGCGATTGTATCTTGGGTTATGGTTATGGCTTGATACAGCTTGTTCAGACTTATACAGAGTGTTGATGCGAGATTCTAATCTTATAGAAAGTTCTGGATGTTGGAAATTGGATTCGAAGGCTTGTGGGCTAGGTTGAATTGAGAAATTTCAGTTATGTTGTGTTACCGGTCCTGTATGGGATAGGGTGACGTAGGGTCACCCCAGGGTATGTGCATGGTAAGGTTATACGGTGGTTTGATGGCTTCGAGAACAACTCTGGACACGTTCGAGGATGAACGTATGTTTAAGTGGGGGAGGATGTAACGACCCGACCAATCATTTTGAGCAAGTGCAATTCGCTAGGTAGTTTACGGGCGTGAGCAGCTCCGTATGATGTATTTTGACTTGTGTGAATCGTCGGTTTTGATTTTCTGGTTATTCGAAATCAAATTGGAAGAAAGAATTTCATTGTTAAAGCTTTAAATTAGGAGAGTTGACCAAGATTGATTTTTAGCATTTGACATCGGATGGGAATTTTGATGATTCTGTTAGCTCAGTTGGGTGAATTAGGACTTAGGAGCGCATACGGGTTGTGATTTGGAGGTCCGTGGTTGAATTTGGCTCGAAATGGCAAAAACTAAAATTTTGGAAAGTTTGACCGGGAGTGGAATTTTTGATATCAGGGTCGGATTCCGATTCCGAAAGTTGGAACAAGTCCGTAAATTCAAAAGTGACTTGTGAGCAAAATTTTAGGTCAATCGGACGTGATTTGATAGGTATCGGCATCGGTTGTAAAAGTTGAAGTTTCAAAGTTCATTAATTTTGAATCTAGGTGTGATTCATCGTTTTGATGTTGTTAGGTATGATTTGAGGCCTTGAGTAGGTCCGTATTATATTATGGGACTTGGTGGTATATTTGGTTGAGTTCCCGGGTGTGTTTCAGACAGGGTTCAGATTATTTGCATTTCATGTTGGATTGCTGAAGATTTTTGGTTATGGTGTTTCCGCATCTGCAGAAGAGTGGGCGCAAATGCAAGTCCGCAGATGCAGACAATTAGCCGCAGAAGCATAGTAGGCTTGGCTGGAGGTCATCGCAGATGCGGAGGAGGAGTCGCATCTGCGAGTGCGCAGAAGCGGAAATTGTACCGCAGGTGCTTGGGGTCAGCTGGTTAGTTGTGGTCGCAGAAGCCAAATAGCTACCGAAGATGCGGTGGTCGCATATGCGACTATTTGTCCTCAAATGCGGAAAGTGTTGGGTAGAAGCTATAAAAATCGAGGTTTTTGGTTCTTTTATCATATTTTGAGATGTGAGACTCGAATTGAGGCGATTTTTGGAGCAAATTGCATCACAAGGATTGGGGTAAGTATTCTACACTTGGTTTTGATCTTATTCCACGAATCTATCTTCATTTTGGCAATTGGTTGAGGTATTTTAAAGAGAAATTGTGGGTTTTGACCTAAAGTTTCATAATATGAATTGTTGAGTTTTGAACATCGAATTGGAGTCGGATTTGAGTGAAACTAGTATGGTTGGACTCGTAATTGAATGGGTTGTTGGATTTTGTAAATTTTGTCGGGTTCCGAGGTGCGGGCCTGCGTTATGCCTTTGGCCGATTTTGGGCTTTCGATTCAAGATTTGATCTTTTTCAATCGGGATTGGTTCCTTTAGCATTGTTTGATGTATTTAAGTTGTTTTTGGTTAGTTTCAAGCCGTTCGGAGGTCGGAACGCGCGAGATGGCATCTTTGGACCATTGCTTGGCTTGCTCGGCATTGGTATTGGCTTGTTCGAGGTAAGTAACTCTTCAATCTTAGTGCTGAGGGTATGAAACTGTGAAATATGTGTTATGTGATTGGTATTGAGGTGACGCACATGCTAGGTGACAGTCGTGTGGGCGTGCACCATGTGAATTGGGACTCTGTTGTTTCCATGGCATTGTATAGTGGTCCTACTTTGTTTATATCCATGTTTTCACCATGTGATAAAGTAATTAACCTATCAATCATGCTAGATATCATGTTTAGGCATTATGCCGATACTGTTTGGACCCATAGTGATCGTTTCTTACTGTCATCTCACTGATTTCATTGATATTTCATACTCAGTCATATCCATGCATTCTTACCATATCTCAGTCTCAGTTATTATTTATTGATACATCATATCATTATTGTTGGGCTAGTTATAATTTCATGATATTGTTATCCCGTGAGCGAGACTGGAGAGGTTGATAATTGAGTGTGGCCGAGGGCCCGAGTGAGAGTGATATTTTAGGATCTAGCTGCACAGCGCAACAGGTTATATTGATTACAGTTATGGGATCGGGTTGCACGCCGCAGCATGCTATATTGATTTATGCCTGGATCTAGCTTATGATAGCGCTTGGGCTGTAGGAGCCCCTCCGGAGTCTGCACACCCCCAGTGAGCGCGGTTGATTATATTGAGGGATGGATCTTCCCTGAACATGGATCTTATCCAAAGAATTTATATATCCGGAGATGTATCTTCTCCATGGGACCGGATTGGCCTTCCTCGGTACTGAGTGATTGATGGTCAGTGATGTATATATTCCGGGATGGATCTTCCCTGGGCCGTATGGCACATATACAATACCGAGTGGTTGAGCATGATGAGTAGAAAGTGTGAGACAGTGAGATTCAGTACTCTGAGAGTGTGAGTACATGATTCATCTCTGAGATACATGGTATTGGCATGCACACATTGATATGTGGGCTTAGAGAGGTATTTCACACTTGCTATTTGGAAAGAGAATGAAACATCTTATTTATTGTGGAAAGGATATTTGAAAAAAAAACTTATAGTTTTCAAACATACTCATATTTTTGGCATTTTCGGTAAAATATTTGGGTTTTCACAAAGATACTTGAAAAGCATGACTATTTTCTTGAATTGTGAATGAGTTGAGTATTTTACTTTTGAGATACATCTTTTATTACTTGTATTATGCCGTTATGAACTGTTGTGGGATATTGGTATTGGACCCGACCTTGTGTTAGCTCGTCACTACTTTCAACCTAAGGTTAGGTTTGTTACTTATTGAGTACATGGGGTCGGTTGTACCCATACTACACTTATGCACCTTGCATGCAGATGTTGGTTGTTGATGTTGGTGTGTTCTATGGGAACTGGATTGAAGATGTACCTATGTCCCGGTTGTAGCTGCCTCTTGTTCGTGGTAGCCTTAGATCTATAAAAAAATTGTTTATGTACTTTTTTTCAAACATACGATGTATTTATTTCGTTTCAGCTTTGTAAACTCTATTCTTAGAAGCTCATGATTTGTACTACCAGCTCTTGGGGAATTTATAAGATTTAGATATTTCTTTACTTAATCGCTTTATTAATTGTTATTGGAATTGGTTAGTGGTTAATTGGCTTACCTAGCGGTTTGGGTTAGGTACCATCATGATTAGTGGAGTTGGGGTCGTGACACTTGCCTAGCACTAGGTTACTTAGGTCTCGCGAGTCACGAGGAAGCTTAGTAGAGCCTGATGGATCAGTACAGAGACGTCTGTACTTTTCTGCCAGAGGCTATGAAGTTTAGGAACAATATCACTTCTTTCTTCTCTGTCGTGCGATTTTATTCTATCATTGACGATTGAACTCTCCTATTCTTATTCTCTTGCAGATGGTGAGAACACGTAATACATCTACCGACGGACAGGGACCAGATCCCCCGGTGACAACTATGACCAAGGATAGAGGCCGAGGTCGTGCTAGAGGCCGAGGTAGAGGCAGAGGTAGCGCTCAGTCTAGAGCTCGAGCAGTAACACCTGTTGTAGAACCTCAGGTGGATTTGAAAGCGGAGGTTCCAGCTCAGACAATACCTGTTGGACCAGTTCAGGTCCTGGAAGGATTCATAGCTACTTATTACTTTAGGACGCTCTAGTCCATTTGGTGAGCCTAATGGAGGGGGGTGGCCTAGAATGGTACATTTCTAGTGGCACCAGCCGTCTCACAGGCTAGGGGAGGAGCACAAACTCCCACTACTCCCACTCCGTAGCAGATGGCTCCCCAGTGTCAGGCTCCAGCAGTCCCGCCAGTTGGGATAGTTCAGCCAATTATTGCGGCACAGGCTGGTGATAGGCATGCCATGTCTTCTGAGGCCTTATTGAGATTGGACAAGTTTACTACGCTCTTTCAAGTTCACTTTAGTGGTACACCTTCTGAGGATCCACGGGATTATCTTGACCGCTTTCATGAGGTGCTGCGGAACATGGGTATAGTTGAGACCAATGGCATCGATTTTGCTATATTTCAGATGACGGGTTCCGCCAAGAGGTGGTGGAGAGATTATATGTTGACTAGACTAGCTGGGTCGCCTGCACTTACTTGGGACCAAATCTCATTGCTATTTCTAGAGAAGTTCCTCCCTATCACATTGAGAGAGTATTACCGTAGGCAGTTTGAGCGTCTCCAGCAGGGCAGTATGATTGTTACTTAGTACGAGACCCGTTTTGTGAATCTAACCTGTCATGCTCTCCTTTTACTTCCTACTGACGGAGAGAGGGCGAAGAGGTTTATTGATGGATTGACTCACCCTATCAGGCTTCAGATGGCCAAGGAGACCGGAAGTGATATTTCCTTTCAGGCGGTTGCTAATGTTGCTAGGAGGATCGAGATGGTTCTTGCACAGGAGAGAGGGCAGGGGTCTGATAAGAAGCCTCGTCAGTTCGGTGGGTTCAGTGGTGCCTCGTCTGGGGGCAGGGGTAAATTTGGTATAGGACATTCTCCCAGGCCATTTCATTCAGCGCTCCAGGCATCCCACAATGCTTCAGGTGGTCTTGGCCCTCATATGTCTTATTCCGACCAGCTAGCCTACAGTGCACCACCAGCTCCTCTTTGTGCACCTCCGCTCTAGAGTTTTCAGGGTGGTTACTCAGGTCGACAGGGTCAGCAGTCACAGCACCCAAGGTCCTGTTATACTTGTGGTGATTCGAGGCACATTGTTAGATTTTGCCCTCGGGCACCGGGTAGCTCACAACAGCAGGGTTCTCGTGCCATGGTCCCAACCCCGATTTCTTCACCGCCCGCTCAGCCAGCTAGAGGTAGGGGTCAGGTTATTAGAGATGGAGGTCAGGCTGTTAGAGGAGGAGGCCAGCTAGTTAGAGGCCATCCCAGAGATGTAAATCCGAGTGGTGGGCCCCAGCCCCGATGTTTTGCTTTTCGAGCTAGGCCTGAGGCTGAGTCATCCGATTCCTTGATCACAGGTATTGTTCCAGTTTTCCATAGAGATGTTTCGGTTCTATTTGATCCAGGATCTACTTATTCCTATGTGTCTTCCTTTTTTGCTTCATATCTGGTTGTGCCTCGTGATTCTCTAAGTGCTGCTTTGTGTGTCCACACCGGTGGGAGATTCTGTTATGGTAGATCATGTCTATCGTTCGTGTGTGGTTACTATTAGGAGTCTTGAGACTACCGTGGATCTTCTACTCCTTGATATAGTAGATTTTTATGTCATCTTGGCTATGGATTGACTGTCACCTTGTCGTGCTATATTGGATTGTCATGCCAAAATGATGACCTTAGCCATGCCGGGGTTGCCTCAATTAGAGTGGAAAGGGATTCCTGACCATTCTACCAGTAGGGTTATCTCTTATGTGATGGCTCGATGTATGGTCGAGAAGGGCTGTCTAGCTTATTTGGATCATATTCACGATTCTAGTGCAGATGTTCCTTCTATGGATTCAGTCCTAGTTGTCCGTGAGTTTCCAGATGTATTTCCTGCAGATTTGCCGGGGGTACCACCCGACAGAGATATTGACTTCTGTATTTATTTGGCTCCGGGTACTCAGCCCATTTCTATTCCACCATACCGTATGGCCCCGCCCGAACTAAAAGAATTGAAGGAGCAATTACTAGATTAAAGTCCAAACAAAACGATGAATATAATCATAGGTTCATGAAATATAATCCCTTTAGGATATAGAACACTTACCCAAGTCAAAGTCTTGAAGAACTCCTCCAAAATCTAAATCGAAAACTGGAGAAATGACCATTTTTGGTCCTTAACATTCTGCCCAGTTTCGCACATGCGGACTAATTTTCGCACCTGCGTGCTCGCTTTTGCGAGCGAAATCTCGCTTCTGCGAAGGCCACTGCCCAGTCGACCATCGCATTTGCGGAAGCTTTTCCGCTTCTACTGGAATTGCTTATGCGATGCCTCACACGCACCTGCGATGCCCCTCCGCTTCTGCGCCTTCTCTGCCCGCTTCTATGCTTCCGCAGGTGCGGGATTTTCTTCACACCTGTGACCACTACCCAGGCCTTTCCCTTTTGCTTCTACGGCCTGAATCTCGCATTTGCGATGTCGCATATGCGATCAATTTCATTGCAGATGCGATGAAACCAGTGGCAGATTTCCAACAGACCTTCAAGTCCAATTTTTGTCCGTTTAACCATCTGAAACTTGCCCGAGGCCCCCGGGACCTCAACCAATTATACCAACATATCCCAAAATATAATACGAACTTAGTCGAGGCTTCAAACCACATCAAAGAAAGCCGAAATTACGAATCGCGCATCGAATCGAATTTTAAGTTTTCAAATCTTTCAACTTCTATATTTTGCGCCGAATCGTATCAAATCAATTCGGAATGATTTTAAATTTTGCACACAAGTCATAATTGATGTAAGGGAGCTATTCCCATTTCCAGAATCGAAATCTGACCTCGTTATCAAAATTTAACCCTTCGGTCGGACTTTTCCAAAAATCTTATATTTTTCCAACTTTCGCCAAAATATGTCGAATAGTCCTACGGACTTCCAAATCCAACTCCGAACATACGCCTAAGTCAGAAATCATCATACGAAGCTATTGCCATCATAGAAATTCCATTCCGGGGTCGTTTGCTCAAAAGTCAACTCCCCGGTCAACTCTTTCCATTTATGCTTCAAAATGAGAATTTTTCTTTAAATAAAATTTCGAATCTTCAGAAAACCAAACTTGACCACACACGCGGGTCATAATACATATTGCGAAGCTTCTCTAGACCTTTAGTCACTGAATGGGGCATAATTTCTTACAATGAAATGTCGGATCGTTACATTCTCCACCTCTTAAACAAACGTTCATCCTCGAACGTTCAAAGAATTATTCTGAGGTTACCAAATTGATGATTTTAGTTTTACACATATACTTCCGGTTGATTCCACGCTACCGCATTTGAGATAAGCCCGACAACATCATCTCATTTGAGATTATTTCTTTTATCTATATTTGTAAACTTTAAGATCAATTTCTTACACTCCAACATTTCAAAAGGTCTGATTTTTCACAACAACGCACAGTATTAGTCTTAGCTGGCTATAGCAACTCGTGCCAATGCACACATCAATTTTCTTGATAGTGTTGAAGTACTTCAAAAAATAATTCTGGGGTGTTTCATTCTCCCCCGCTTAGGATCATTCGCCCTCAAACACACAACATAACTTATCTCTTCCTTTGCAAATCTCAATCCCCCAAATTTTACTAACTCCCAAAATTTTTAGAAATTTTGGCAGAGTCTCTTCTGTAATTGGGCCTGTCCACCTGCCAGAGTAACACCAAAACCACTCCTAACAACACATCCGCAACCCAACACAATACCACAAAGTATATATCAATAACACCAATCTCAGCATTACAAGCACTTCATTATCATAATGAAATCAGGACATGAAGCACATCACATGTATGCTCATCACCACATCTCTGGTCGTAGAAGTTGTTCATAATTAATTCCAACATCATCAATTAATCTCATATTAACCACCAGCTAATTTCAAATTTTCACAATATTGACAGCGGAATGTGAGGCATGAAGACCTCATGATTACTTACTCAGATTAATGAGACACATTTAATGTCACCTGGGCACTCATTTCATAGGTTAAAATTCAATGTTTACAACACCAAAATGGTTGAATATGCACAGAAAAATATACAAGAATTATCAAATAAGCCTAACAGGCATGACTCCCTATTAATACTATTGTACAATTAAATTTCACAAAGGGAAAATTTTTATATCATAAATATTTCACCACAAGGACCTCGTCCTTACATAACTTTCATCGCGACTTGTAGCCCGGTTTAAATATTTCACATCATATATAAAAATGTGAGGATCTCGTCCTCCACTCTCAATCACAAGTATTTTGCACATTGTGCTAGCTGAAATTTTCAATTTCCTTTCTTTCTTCTTTTCAATATATTTCATAAACGATTTTCACAACATATAATGAACTCTCCTACCGGTAGGGCATATAATTCATAAAAATTGGAATCAATTATTCCGAAATACATTAAACCCACTGTAATGAATAATAAAAATTACTTTTGGACTTATAGCCCTTAATGGTATACCAAAAATAAAATGACAGACACGAGCTCACACCTTTAAATCTCCCAACAGGAATACACATATAAGTGGGTCACAAATTTACGAAGCTCACCCATAAGTAGAGCATAATAGGAGGACTCACCTCAATATTTAGAACCGAATCAAATTAAGGAAAATATCCTTTTATAATAAAAATCAAGATCGTACCTGTATCGATACCATCTGGTGTATTGGCTTAAGCCAAATCATAGTGATTAAATCAACGGGTCGGGCCTCCACCTCTTAGGCGCCCACTACCCGCTTATCCTCCACCTCTAGTTAACTATGCATGTGGAGTATCAACTGGAATAAATCTTATAGCTGGAGTGTTCTGATGAAACCCACCCCTCCCAAGTCTGGGACAATCTCTCATGATATGCCTAGTATCACCACACTCATAACAACCCTCTGAGGTCGCGACTGCTCGTATTGAGTCTGTGCTGGATAACTAGAATAACAACTGTAAGAATCTCATGTCGGTGGTGCACTGTAAACTGGAGCACTCCGAGTAATATGATGTGCGGACTAAGCTGACCGATTGCTCTCCGCTATAATGGGTTCTAGCTGAAGAGTAAAATTCACTGAACCCTCCAGATCTTCGAGACCTTTTGGCCTCCTTAGACTCCCTTTCCTCGCCTAAAACACCCTCAATCTTCCTTGCAATCTCTACTACTTGTTGAAATGGTGTATCAGTTTGGAATTCTCGAGCCATGTATATTTTAATATCATATTCGAGCCCCTCAATGAATCTGCGGACTCGCTCTTTGATTGTAGGAACCAAGATAGGTGCATGACGGGCTAACATACTGAACCTGACAGCATATTCTGATACTATCATAGTGCCCTAACGCAACCGTTCAAACTCTGTGCGCCACGCATCTCTGAGAGTCTGGGGAATAAACTCTTTCAAGAACATTTCCGAAAATTGAGCCCAAGTTGGTGGTGTTGCATCGGCTGGTCTACCTTCTTCATAGATTTTCCACCACCGATACGCTGCACCTGACAGTTGAAATGTAGTAAAGGCAACTCCGCTCACCTCCACAATGCCCATGGTGCGGAGAATACAGTGACAATTTTCTAGAAATTCTTGGGCATCATCTGTAGTTGTGCCACTGAAAGTAGGTGGACTATACCTCTTAAACCTTTCAAGTCTCTTTTGTTATTCTTCTGATGCCTCTGGCCTGACCTCAGGCTGAACCGGAATAACAGGTCGTACCGGTACTACACCCGGAACCTGACCAACGTGAACCTGCTGCTCTGGAGTTGTGATAGGAGTCTGAGCTACTCCCCCAATCTGCGGAATATTTGGGGCAATAGAGATCAATCCCGCCTTAGTTAATGTACCAAACATACTCAGGAACTGTGCTAAAGTCTTCTGAAGTCCGGGGGTAACAACAGGTGCTTCTGGTACATGTCCCCCAACTGGAGCTGCTGGTGGCTCCTCAACTGTTGTTTTGACAGGTGCTCTAGTCGTAGCACGTGCCCTTCCTCGGCCTCTACCTCGGCCCCGGCCTCTGGCAGCCCTAACAGTATGTGCGGATGCTTGCTCAGCTAACTCAGTAGCACATGTCCTCACCATCTGTGAGAGAATGGAGATACAAAGGTTCAAATTCCAAATTCAACAATTTCCGCACGACAGGAATGAAAGAAATAGAAATTTCCTAACAGCTCTGTAGCCTCTCGAAGATAAGTACAGACGTCTCCGTACCGATCCGCAAGACTCTACTAGACTCGTTCGTGACTCGTAGAACCTATGAACCTAGAACTCTGATACCAACTTGTCACGACCTAAAATCCCACCACTGGCGTCATGATGGCACCTAGTCTCTAAGACTAGGTAAGTCGATTTGTATTACATTTTGAAGCCATTTGTTTTTTGAATTAAAATCTAACAGCAGAAATAATTACAATACACAACCTCCCATGACTGGTAGTACTGAGTCACGAACTCTAACTGAATACATGGAATGATCACGAGGACCGAATATACAATACTGTTTGATTATAAATTAACAGTATAATGAAGTGAAAAGACTCCAAGGGACTGCGACGACCAAGTAGCTCTACCTTAAATCCTTATGATCGCTCTTTAACTCTGCTCAAGTCCGATATCTTCAATGCCTGGCTCTGCACAAAAATGTGCAAAAGTGTAGTATGAGTACGCCACGGTCAGTACCCAATAAGTATCAAGACTAACCTCAATGAAGTAGAGACGAGGTACAGTCAAGACACTCACTAGTCTAATAACCTGTACAATATGATATGCAAATAATAGGAAACATATAACTAAATATCTTTCAAGTACAATTCCTTCATATAATACTATCTAAGTAAAAATCCTTTCAAATAAATATTTTGAATATAATTCTTTCAATAAATCTTTTCAAATATAATTTTCTCAAATAAATTTCTTTCAAATACAATTCTTTCATGTAAAAAGTCACCATGTGACACCTCATTTCATATTCATAAAAATATGGGTCTCAGCCCATTTTCACATTTTTCGTAAACGCGGGTCTCAACCCATTTTCATATTTCCACGGCACCTAGTGCCGTTAATTAAATCATCATATTTCCCCGGCACCTCGTGCCCTCATTTCATCTCAGAACTGCACGGACAATTCACGTGCCAAATATCATTACCATTTCATCACAACACCTCGTGCCCACATTTTTGTCACGACCCAAATTAACCCTCTGTAAGGTATCGTGATGGAACCTAGTCTTTACGACTAGGTAAGCCTAATATTACAAAAAACAATGTAAGGAAAACACAACATCTTAAAGATAAACAACATATACAAAATAATTTCCCAAGACCCGGAATATCACTGAGTCACAAGTTGCTATAATCTATGTAGCTCTATACAAATGTGTGAAGATAATAAAGAATGTCTCTAGGCGAGGGAGTAGAAGGGGACTCCGAAGATCTGCGGACGCAAGCAGAAGTACCTTGAAGTCTCCTAGAATCAACAGCACGTACTAACCCCAAGGCTAATAACACGTACCTGGCTCTGCACACGAAAACATGTGCAGGGAAGGGCATGAGTACACTACAATGGTACCCAGTAAGTGCCAAGCCTAACCTCGGTCGAGTAGTGACGAGGTCAGGTCAAGGCCCTACCAGAGTAAATATAATAAATTAAACACTAAAAGATATAAGTAAAATTTACAGTAACACAGTTAAAGAAATTCTCAAAAATTTAGCAGTTAAGGGAGCCCTCGGCTCAGAACAAAGTAAAACACAATGGGGAAACTTTCGGGATACCATCCCGTAGTTTCGAATGAATATGCAGTACATGGGGATCTACTGGAATACGTCCGTAGTCCCAAAGTAACTATGCAGTGCTGGGGGATCTCCTGGAATACGTCCGTAGTCCCAAAGTAAATATGCAGTGCTGGGGGATCTCCCGGAATACATCTGTAGTCCCAAATTAAATATGCAGTGCTGGGAGAATCTCCCAAAATACGTCTGTAGTCCCAATTTGAATATGCAACGCAAGATGAAATGGCAAGTATGACATCGAGTTATACAGTTTATATTGAACACAGATAAGGAAAATAGGGATTTAACTAAGCATGGCGCACAGAATGTCAAATAGGCAGTTAAAACACGTAGGCATACTTTTCTAGTCTAAACTAAACAATTAAACATATTAGTGAAATTTTAATAAGAGAAACAATTTATGATTAAAAAAGGATAAACGGGATTTTTGCAATAACAGCCCGTGTACATACTCGTCACCTCACTTACACGGCGCACACACACCAAATAATATCGAAATATCCTAAGGGGAAAGTTCCCAACACAAGGTTAGGCAAGCTATTTACCTCGAACCACTCAAATCAACCCGATATCACGTTCTTTCCACGAGTATCCAACTCCAAATAGCCCGAATATATTCAAATGAATTTCATAATGTAAATATAACTACAAGTAACTAATTTAACTAATTAATTCGAAGATAAAGCATGAAATTAGGAAAAACGCCCAAAATGTCTCCCCGGGCCCACGTCTCGGAATCGGGTAAAAACTAAAAATTTTGAACACCTATTCACTCACGAGTCTAACCATATCAAATTTACTAAAATCTGACACCAAATGGTGTTCCAAATCCATAAATCAAACTTCCAAATCCCTAGCCTCCAACTTCCAATTTCCACCTTAAATACACGCTAACTAGGTGGGATAATACATGGCAAGGCAAGATTATTGATAAAAAATAAGCACAAGGGACTTACCTCCAGAAATGCCTCGAAAATGCTCTCAAAAATCGCCCTAACCTGAGTTTGCAAAGTCAAAAATGAAAAATTCGTGAAGCCCTTCGCTTTTAACCACTGCCCAGGTACTTCCGCACCTACGGAACCTGGGCTCGCACCTGCGGGCTCTCTTATGAGGAAAAAGTGCGCATATGCGCAATTCACTTGCCCCCCTCTGCCTTCGCACCTGCAACGAGAGGGCCGCACCTGTGCGTGCGCGCCTGCGGAAATCCCTTCCGCTTCTGTGTAACTTGTGCACTTGTGAACAGTCTTGCGCATTTGCAGCCTTCCCACTCACCTGCGACCCCTGACCAATCCACACAATTTCGCTTATGCTCCACTTTTCTTGCACTTAAGGGCTCGTACCTGAAGGTTGCCTTGCGCAGGTGCGATCACAACAGAACCAACAAAACACAAGATTTTTTTTCCTAAGTTCAAATTCATTCCGTTAAGCATCCGAAACACACCCGAGGCCCCCGGTACCTCAACCAAACATACCAAACAATCCTAAAACACCATACGAACTTAGTCGAGCCTTCAAACTATATCGAACAACACCAAAATCATGAATTAAGCACAGATTCAAGGCTAAGAATTTAGAATTTTCCAAATTCTACAAATGACACCGAACCACATCAAATCTAGTCCGAATGACCTCAAATTGTACACACAGGTCACAAATGACATTACGAACCTACAGCCACTTTCGGAATTCCATTCCGAGCTCGATATCAAAATTTCCACTATCGGCCGAAATCGCCGTAAAACTAACTTCCGCCAAATCAAGCCTAAATCTACTACAGACCTCCAAAACACATTACAGATGCGCTCCTAACCCCATAATCACCTAACGGAGCTAACGAAATTGACGAAATTCCATTCCGGAGTTGTCTTCATACAGTTCTGACTACGGTCCAAATCCTAAGGCTTAAGCCCTCATTTAGGGACTAAGTGTCCCAAAACACTCCAAAACTCAAAACCAAACATCCCGGCAAGTCCCAATAGCAGAAATAGATATGGGGAAGAAATTAATAAGGGATCGGGACTCTAATTCTCAAAATGACCGGCCGGGTCGTTACATTTTCCCCCTCTTAAAATAATCGTTCGTCCTCGAACGAGTATAGAGACATACCTGAAACAGTGAAAATATGAGGATACTGGCTGCGCATATCCTGCATGGTCTCCCAGCTGGACTGAGGTGAAATCCAATACATGAGTTGGATCACCGTGATACTTCCGGAGCATAGACACGTGGAATACCGGCTGAACTCCTGCTAGGCTGGGAGGCAAGGCAAACTCATAAGCAACCTCCCCAACTCGCCGCAATGTCTCAAAACGACCACTGAACCTAGGGATCATCTTGCCTTTCTTCCCGAATCTCATGATGCCCTTTATAGGCAATACCCAAAGCAAGACCCGCTCACCAACCATAAATGCCAAGTCACGAACCTTTCGGTCCGCATAACTCTTCTGCTTTGACCGGGCTGTGCGAAGTCTCTCCTGAATCACCTTCACCTTATCCAGGGCATCCTGGACCAAGTCTGTACCCAATAATCGGGCCTCTCCCGGCTCAAACCATCCCACCGGGGACCGGCACCACCTACCATACAAAGCCTTATACGGTGCCATCTGAATGCGGGACTGGTAACTGTTGCTGTAAGCAAACTCTGCAAGTGGAAAGTATTGGTCCCATAACCCTCTGAACTCCATCACACAGGTATGGAGCATATCCTCAAGAATCTGAATCGTGCGCTCGGACTGCCCGTCTGTCTGAGGGTGAAAGGCTGTGCTCAGCTCCACCCTAGTACCCAACTCCTGCTGTACGGCTCTCCAAAATCGGGATGTGAATTGTGTACCTCTGTCTGAAATGATGGATATTGGAATTACGTGAAAGCGGACAATCTCCCTGATATAAATCTTAGCCAATCTCTCTGAAGAGTATGTAGTCAACACTGGAATGAAATGGGCTGACTTGGTCAGCCGATCCACAATCACCCAAATAGCATCGAACTTTCTCAAAGTCCTAGGAAGTCCAACCACAAAGTCCATGGGGATCCGCTCCCACTTCCACTCTGGGATCTCTAACCTCTGAAGCAATCCACCCGGCCTCTAGTGCTCATATTTGACCTGCTAACAATTGAGACACTTGGCAACAAACCCAACTATATCCTTCTTCATCCTCTTCCACCAGTAGTGCTGCCTCAAGTCGTGGTACATCTTCGTGGCACCCGGATGAATGGAGTACCGCGAGCTATGGGCCTCCTCAAGAATCAACTCCCGAAACCCATCTACATTGGGCACACAAATCCGGCCTTGTATCCTCATCACACCGTCATCACCAATAGTCACATCTCTGGCATCTCATCGTCGAACCCTGTCCTGAAGTACTAGAAGATGAGGATCATCATATTGGCGCTCCCTGATATGGTCATAAAGAGAAGACCGAGCAACCACACAAGCTAATACCCGGCTAGGCTCTGAAATATCCAATCTCACCAACTGGCTGGCTAAGGCCTGAACATCCAAGGCTAAGGCCTCTCAGCTACCGGATGATATGCCAAACTCCCCAAACTCTCTGCCCGACGACTCAAGGCGTCGGCCACTACATTGGCCTTCCCCGGGGGGTACAATATAGTGATATCATAGTTTTAAGTAGCTCCAACAACCTCCGCTAGCGCAAATTAAGGTCCTTCTGCCTGCACAAGTACTACAAACTCCCGTGATCAGTGTAAATCTCACAGGGAACCCCGTACAAATAATGACGTCAGATCTTTAGGGCATGAACAATAGCTGCTAACTCGAGATCTTGAACCGTATAATTCTTCTCATGCACCTTCAACTGTCTAGACACGTAGGCAATCACCCTACCGTCCTGCATCAATACCGCTCCAAGACCAATCCTCAAGGCATCACAATAAATAGTGTAGGACCCCGAACCTGTAGGCAATACTAATACTGGTGCTGTAGTCAAAGCTCTCTTGAGCTTCTGAAAGCTCCCCATACTCCTCGGTCCACCTGAATGGAGCACCCTTCTGGGTCGGCCTGGTCATAGGTGCTGCAATGGATAAAAATACCTCCATAAAGTGACGGTAATACCCCGCTAAACCAAGGAAACCACGGATCTCCGTAGCTGATGACGGTCTGGGCCAACTCTGCACTGCCTCCACCTTCTTCGGATCTACCTTGATCCCATCACAAGAGACTATGTGGCCCAAGAATGCCACTAAATCAAGCCAGAATTCACACTCCTGCAACTTCTCCTTCAACTCCTTCAACTCAGGAGAAGCTATACAATAGGGAGGAATAGAAATGGGCTGAGTGCCCGGCAATAAATCAATGCCAAAATCTATATTTTTGTTGGGCGGCATGCCCGGCAGATCAGCTGGAAACACATCTGGAAAGTCCCTCACTACTGGAACTGGCTCGACTGTAGGGGTATCAATACTGACATCTCTCACATAGGCCAAATACGCGTCACACCCCTTCTCAACCATTCGTTGAGCCTTAAAAATTGAAATGACCATGCGAGGAGTATACTCTAAGGTACCTCTCCACTCTAATCTCGGAAAGCCTGGCGTAGCCAGCGTCACAGTCTTAGCATGACAATCAAGAATAGCATAATGATGCGACAACCAGTCCATGCCCATGATAACATCAAAATCTACCATACTGAGAAATAATAAATCGGCTCTGGTCTCAAACCACTAAGAGCAATCAAACACGACCGATATACGCGATCCACAATGAGAGAATCCCCCACGGGAGTAGATACATAAACATGGGAAATCAAATAATCCCGAGGTATCCCCAAATGTGGAGAAAAATAAGAAGACACTTATGAGTACGTAGAGCCTGGGTCAAATAATACCGATGCATCCCTATGACAGACAAGGACGATACCTATGATGACTGAATCTGAAGCAACGACCTATAAACAGGCTAGAAGGGCATAGTACTTGGCCTGGCCTCCCCCTCTAGGGCGATCTCAACCTTCCCGACCTCCCCGACCTCCACCTCGAGTTGGCTGAGGAGGTGGGGTGGAAGTTGGTGCTGGAATAATGGCCGGAGGACCTAATGGAGCACGTGAAGGTTGATAAGTCTATGAAGGTGTACCCCTCCTAGCTCTGGGGAAATCTCTAACCATGTGACGAGTGTCACCACACTTAAAACAACCTCTCGGAGGACGAGACGGCTGAGACTGACTCAGACCTGGCATGCTAGAATGGCCGGTAATAGCACCTCGAGTAGGAGGCATACTGGATACTGGCAGTGCATAATAGGGCTCCTGAGGTCTAGGAGAAGCTGGAACACCGCTGGCTGCTGGAAGAGCTGAATGAACATGGCGATTCACAAAACCCCTACCATAGCGTGCTGCTGGTGCACGGGCTCCTAAATAATGACCAGTCTCTCGAGACCTCTTGGCCTCTCTCTCCTCTCTGTCCAGGGCAAACATTCCCTCCACTATGCTGTCAATTCTCACTGCCTGCTGATAAGTGATGTCCATCTCTAACTCCCTGGCCATACTGGTCCGAATACTGGGGTGGAGTCCCTCAATGAAGCGACGAACCCTCTCTCTGACTGTAGCAACCAGAGCTAGTGCATGGCGAGCTAACTCACTGAAACAGACTGCATACTCCGACACAGTCATTGCACCCTGACGCAACTGCTCAAACTCTGCGTGCCAAGCATCCTTGAGGCTCTGAGGAACATACTCACGCAAGAACATCTCTGAAAATTGAGTCCAAGTGAGTGAGGCTGCCTCGTCTGGACTACTCAGCTCATAGGCACGACACCACTGATATGTTGCTCCCCTCAGCTGGAAAGCGGTGAAAGAAACCTCACTCGTCTCCACAATTCCCATAGTGCGGATAATAAGATGACACTCCTCAAGGAAACCTAGAGCATCATCTGAAGCTAGTCCGCTGAAAGTAGGTGGGTGGTACTTTTTGTACCTCTCAAGTTTGAGTTGCTCTGCCTCAGAAGCAGCTACCCTGATCTCATGCTGAACTGGAGCTACTGGGGTATAGGAATATACTTTAGGGCCTGATCAACCTGGACCCTCTGCTCAGAAATGTGGGCTGCGGGAGTATGAGCCCCTCCCCCGGCCTGAGATGTAGCGGGAGCTATCGAAAATAGTCCAGCCTGAGTCAGAGTGCTGAACATGCTCAAGAACTGAGCTAAAGACTCCTAGAGGGCTAGAGTAGCAATATGGATCTCTGGCGCTGGCCCTCCTACTGGAGCTGCTGGGGAATCCTCTGATGCAGCTCTCGCAGGTTCTCGAGCTTCAACACGTGGTCGTCCTCTACCCCGACCCCAGTCTCTGGCGGCTCTGGTAGGGGGCTCGGGTTCCTGATCGTCGGTCATCCCATTGCGGGTCCTCACCATCTGTGAGAAATAATAGAATAGAATCTTAGAATTTTTTTGGGGTCAATAACTCATAGGACAGGGAAATCAAAGAAATATAAATGTTCTTAATAGTTACATAGCCTTCCAAAGATAAGTACAGACGTCTCCGCACCGATCCGCGAGACTCTAATAAACCGGCTTGTGACTCGCGACTCCTATGAGTAGTGACGAGGTCAGGTCAAGGCCTTATCGGAGTAAATATAATAAATTAAACAGTAAAAGATATAAGTAAAATTTATAGGTAACACAGTTAAAGAAATTCTCAAAACTTTAGCAGTTAAGGGAACCCTCGGCTCAGAACAAAGTAAAACACAATGGGGAAACTCCCGGGATACCGTCCCGTAGTTCCGAATGAATATGCAGTATAGGGGGATCTCCCGGAATATGTCCGTAGTCCCAAAGTAAATATGCAGTGCTGGGGGATCTCCCAGACTACGTCCGTAGTCCCAAAGTAAATATCCAATTCTGGGGGATCTTCCGGAATACGTCCGTAGTCCCAAAGTAAATATGCAGTGGTGGGGGAATCTTTCGGAATACTTTCGTAGTCCCAATTTAAATATGCAACGCAAGATGAAATGGCAGGTATGGCATCGAGTTATACATTTTATACTGAACACGGATAAGGAAAATAGGGATTTAACTTAGCATGACGCACAGAATGTCAAATAGGCAGTTAAAACACGTAAGCATGCTTTTCTAGTCTAAACTAAACAATTAAACATATTAGTCTAAACTGAACAATTAAACAATAACAGCCTGTGTACGTATTCGTCACCTCACGTACACGGCGCACACACACCAAATAATATTGAAATATCCTAAAGGGAAAGTCCCCAACACAAGGTTAGGCAAGCCACTTACCTCGAACCGCTCAAATCAACCCGATATCACGTTCTTGCTAGGAGTATCCGACTCCAAATAGCCCGAATATATTCAAATGAATTGCATAATTTAAATATAACTACAAGTAACTAATTTAACTAATTAATTCGAAGATAAAGCATGAAATTAGGAAAAACGCCCAAAATGTCTCCCCGGGCCCATGTCTCGGAATCGGGTAAAAACTACAAATTTTGAACACCCATTCACTCACGAGTCTAACCATATCAAATTTACTAAAATCTGACACCAAATGGTGTTCCAAATCCATAAATCAAACTTCCAAATCCCTAGCCTCCAACTTCCAATTTCCACCTTAAATACACGCTAACTAGGTGGGATAATACATGGCAAGGCAAGATTATTGATAAAAAAAATAAGCACAAGGGACTTACCTCCAGAAATGCCTCGAAAATGCTCTCAAAAATTGCCATAAACCGAGTTTGCAAAGTCAAAAATGACAAAAATCGTGAAGCCCTTCTGTTTTAACCACTGCCCAGGTACTTCCGCACCTGCGGAACCTGGGCTCGCACGTGCGGGCTCGCTTGTGCGGAAAAAGTGCGCATATGCACAATTCACTTGCTCCCCTCTGCCTTCGCACCTGCGACGAGAGGGCCGCACCTGCGCGTGCGCGGCTGCGAAAATCCCTTCTGCTTCTGCGTTACTTGCGCATTAGCGGGCATCGCAGATGCGTCCTTCCCACGCACCTGCGACCCCTGACCAATCCACCCAATTTCGCTTCTGCGCCACTTTTCTAACACATGTGGGCTCGCACCTGCGAGCTGCCTTAAGCAGGTGTGATCACAGCACAACCAACAAAACACCAGAATTTGTTTCCTAAGTCCAAATTAATTCCGTTAAGCATTTGAAACACACCCGAGGCCCTCGGGACCTCAACCAAACATACCAACCAATCCTAAAACACCATACGAACTTAGTCGAGCCTTCAAACTACATCGAACAACACCAAAATCTTGAATTAAGCACATATTCAAGCTTAAGAATTTAGAATTTTCCAAATTCTACAAACGACGCCGAACCACTTCAAATCTAGTCCGAATGACCTCAAAATTTACACACAGGTCACAAATGACATTACAAATCTACAGCCACTTTCGGAATTCCATTCCGAGCTCGATATCAAAATTTCCACTATCGCCCGTAATCGCCGAAAAACTAACTTCCGCCAAATCAAGCCTAAAACTACTACAGACCTCCAAAACACATTCCGGACGTGCTTCTAACCCCAAAATCACCTAACGGAGCTAACGGAACCGACAGAGTTCCATTATGGAGTCATTTTCACACAGTTCCGACTACAGTCCAAATCCTAAGGCTTAAGTTCTCATTTAGGGACTAAGTATCCCAAAACACTCCGAAACTCAAAACCAAACATCCCGGCAAGTTAATAGGGGATCGGGACTCTAATTCTCAAAATAACCGGCCGGGTCGTTACAATTTCATATCACAACCGCATGGACAATTCACGTGCCCAATATCATCATTATTTACTCACGGCATCTCGTGCCCACATTTCAATCTATAGTGTGCCTGGCAATAGCCACAGGTTCTCAATTTCAACATAAAACAGATTGTTATCAATTTACTATTAACAAGACCAATTGCACAAGGCATACAAATAAACACAAGAAAAATCACAACATCATGTAAAAATCATCAACACCACAATCCCACAGCATCACATATCGTCCCTGACAATAGCCACCCTTATCGCTCCTATTGCCACCCTTATCACTCCTATAGCCACCATTTTCACTCAGCCCAGACAATATCAATAGCCACCCTTATCGCTCTTATTGCCACCCTTATCTCTCCTATAGTCACCCTTATCGCTCCGCCCAGACAATATTCCAACAAATACAACAACAGGGAAATGCCACCCTTATACCCACACAATATCAACGGTGAAATGCCACCCTTATCTCCCCAAAATAATAACTCACACAACACAACAATTTACACGGGAAATTAACATGACACTATAATAAAATCAATTCATATCACAATTTGCCTAATGTACACAACCAAATTCCAAAGCTACAACCAAGCCAATTAATTTCATAATAAATAGCCAAAAATTCCACACAATGTGTACAACACCCAAAAACAATCAACATAGATATGAATTACTCAACATAAAGCAAAGTCTTCATAAAAATCAAACATTCAATAATTATATAAACACCTCTTCCTAAGCTAATTTAATTAATTATTTGCAGAGGAAAAATCCATAATGAAATTAAATTCCAATAATTATCAAACAAACAAATTCACAGAATTACATAAATAATCAAGTAACAGTCACATCAAATTGTCATATAACAATATATTCAACAACAACAAGGATTTAGGCACAACAATTATATGATTAAATATATACCAACAATTATCCAATTTACCACACAATATGCTCAGGACTTTAACTCAATAAAATTTACACATATAAGCCGAGTACGTACTCGTCACCTCGCGTACATGGCTTTTCACATTTCACAAATGGCACATAAGACTCGATACCTAAGGGGTAATTCCCCCACTCGAGGTTAAGCAAGACACTTACCTTATTGAAGTTATGAAGATATTCCAAAATCGCCTTCTTGCTTGAATTTGACCTCCGGATAGCTCAAATCTATCCAATTCAATTGTATAATTTTATTAAAATTCATCGGAAATAATTCCGGATAATAACACGTCGACTTAAACATTTATTCCAAAAAAATAAACAAAAGTCAACGCGGGACCCGCCTCTCGGAACCCGACATAATTTTCGTGAAACTCGAATACCCATTCTGATATGAGTTCAACCATACCAATTTTATTGAATTCCAATAACAACTCGACTTCCAAATCTTCAATTTTTATTTTTGGAAGATTTTTATAAAAATCTTGATTTTCTCCATTTAAGTCCGAACTAAATGATAGATATAATCATAGATTCCTGAAATATAATCACTTTAGGATATAGAACACTAACCCAAGTCAAAGTCTTGAAGAACTCCTCCAAAATCGCCCAAAAATCGAGCTCCAAAATCTAAATCGAAATATGGCGAAATGACCATTTTTGGTCCTTAACATTCTGCCCAGTTTCGCACCTGAGGACTAATTTTCACACCTGCGTGCTCGCTTTTGCGAGCGAAATCTCGCTTCTGCGAAGGCCACTGCCCAGTCGACCATCGCATTTGCGGAAGCTTTTCTGCTTCTATGGGAATCGCTTCTGCGATGCCTCACGCGCACCTGCGATGCCCCTTCGCTTCTGCGCTTCCGCAGGTGCGGGATTTTCTTCGCACCTACGACCACAGCCCAGGCCTTTCCCTTTCTATTCTGTGGCCTAAATCTTGCATTTGCGATGTTGCATCTTCGATCAATTTCATCGCAGATGCGATGAAACCAGTGGTAGATTTCCAACAGACCTTCAAGTCCAAATTTGGTCCGTTTAAGCATCTGAAACTCGCCCGAGTCCCTCGGGACTTCAACCAATTATTCCAACATGTCCCAAAATACAATACGAACTTAGTCGAGGCTTCAAACCACATCAAACAACGCCGGAATTACGAATCACGCATCGAATCGAATTATAAGTTTTCAAATCTTTCAACTTCTATATTTTGCGCCGAAACGTATCAAATCAATCCTGAATGACTTCAAATCTTGCACACAAGTCATAATTGACGTAAGGGAGCTATTCCCATTTCCGAAATCGAAATACGACCATGTTATCAAAATTTCACCCTTCGGTCGGACTTTTCCAATTTTTTTATATTTTTCCAACTTTCGCCAAAATATGTAGAATTGTCCTACGGACTTCCAAATCCAAATCCGAACATACGCCTAAGTCCAAAATCATCATACGAAGCTATTTCCATCATTGAAATTCCATTCTTGGGTCATTTTCTCAAAAGTCAACTCCCTGGTCAACTCTTTCCATTTAAGTTTGAAAATGAGAATTCTTCTTTAAATAAAATTTCGAATCTTCCGAAAACCAAACTCGACCACACATGCGGGTGATAATACATATTGCAAAGCTTCTCGAGACCTTAAGTCATTGAATGAGACGTAATTTCTTAAAACGACAAGTCAGGTCGTTACAATATATATGATCCATATATATATATATATATATGTCAAAGATGTTTAGTATTAATTCTTCTATTTTTCATTCATTCATCACTAATAATGCATGACATAGATTAATCGATATAGGTCGAGACATTTTGTTTTTACTATTAGTCTATATAGGTCAAACGTTTTGTTTTTAATATTCATCGATACATCTAAGTAAGTTATAAGTAGATGAATCAATTTACAAATAGATATATTTGATGATAAATTATATATACTAATTAGGATCTTCACAAGTCTATCCCTAAAAGAACTCGACCCCGTGATCCTAGCACTTCGTGTTCTTATATATATACGGCTATACCTCTATATATATATATACACACACACACACACACACTTCATTGTAATACTTTAACTATATATATAGCTTGTTATAGCATATGTTTGTGTGTGTGTGTGTGTGTGTGTATATATATATATATAACACGCTTCGTTGTACTACTTTAACTACATATATAGCATGTTATATATAGTATATGTTAGTGTATTCATTATTTGTATAACAAAAGTGTTAACGAATTACATTTATATTATTTAGATAGTAAATAAAAAAGTAATTCGAAAGTTTGACCAATGTTGACGTAATAACCGACCAACTTTGGTCGGTTATTTTGCAGAAAATAACAATTACCGACCAAAGTTGGTCGGTAAATGCTTCCACTACATTAACCGACCAACGTTGGTCGGTAATTTTAAATATAAATTCTTAAATATTATAAAACATTTTAAATAATAAAATAATTATTAAAATTTAAAAAATTGGGTCCAGATTACCGACCAACGTTGGTCGGTAATCCAAAATTTTCTTATCTGACCAGCTGGGTCAATTCGTTGACCAATTTACCAACCAACGTTGGTCGGTATTTAGTTTTAAAAAAATGTAAGAAATGTTTTTTCCAGTTTCCGTCCAAGCTAGACGGTCTTTTGTCACTTTTTTTGACCGGCCAACATTGGTCGGAAATATTTGGTCGGTTTTTAGCAGATTTTTAGTAGTGGTACTATAATCAGAAAGCCGAAACGAAAACAATAAGTAGTAACAGAAGTCAAGGAATACGAAAATACACAAAAGACACTAAGTCATGTAAAAGAGCTACTGTTGCAGACAAGACAACGCTCGGCTACCTATCCTAACCCTTCACCTTTATTCTCAACTTCCATACATTCCTATCCTTGGTCATGTCCTCAGTAAGTCAGAGCAAGACCATATCCTATCTAATCACATCTCCCCAATACTTCTTCGGCCTGCTTCTACCTCTCTTTAGGCCCTCTAAGGCCAATCACCTCTCCCCATTACTGTCACGACCCAAAATTCTACCACAGGTGTCGTGATGATACTTTGTCTCTAAGACTAGGTAAACCGATTACAATTACATTTTGAGCCATTTTTTTTATTTCAATACAAGTGTCAAAACCAAAAGCGAAAACAAATATAACAACCTCCCAAGAATGGTAATACTAAGTCACGAACTCTAACTGAATACATGCAATGATCTCAAGGATCAAATATACAATACTGTTCGAATAAGAGTTGACAGTACAATAAAATAGAAAGACTCCAAGGGACTGCAATGAAGAAACAACTTTGCCTTAAATCCTTACGATCAACACACTAACTCTGTCTGAGTCTGATATATCCAATACATGGCTCTGCACAAAAATGTGCAGAAGTGTAGTACGAGTACACCACAGTCAGTACCCAATAAGTATCAAGACTAACTTTGGTAGAGTAGTGATGAGGTACAGTTAAGACACTCACTAGTCAAATAACTTATGCAATATAGAAGTATATAATAATACTGAAAAACAACTAGCAGTGATGATGTGGGGTTAAATCGGAAGAAGGATTAAAGTTTTGAAAGCTTAAGCGGTAAGAGTTGATCGGAATTTGACTTTTGTATAAACGGCTCCGGAGTGGGTTTTGGATGATTTCAACAGCTTTGTATGGTGATTTTGGACTTAGGCATGCGTCAAGATTTATATTTGGAGGTCCGTAGGGCAATTTGGAGCATTTCGGCAAGTTGGAAAATGTGAATTTTTGAAGGTTAAGAGATTTGACAAAGAGTTGACAAGTTTTGAAGGTTGAAAATGTGAAGTTTTGAAGGTTGGAGCATTTCTGCAAGTTGGAATGCAATTCTGTGAGTTGTAATAGCTCTGTTATGTTATTTGGAACTTACTTGAAAAAATTGACGTCATTCCGGGTTGGTTGGATAGATTTCAACATCGATTGTAGAAGTTTGAAGTTTCAAAGGTCATTAGGTTGAATTGGAGGGTGATTCGTGATTTTAGCGTTGTTTCATGTGATTCGAGGGCTCAACTAAATTTGTACAGTGTTTTAGGACTGGTTGGTATGTTTGGTTGAGGTCCCAGGGGCCTCGGGTATGTTTCAGATGCTTAACGGATTGAATTTGGACTTAGGCTAATTGCTGAAGATTTTCTGGTTTCTAGTGTTTTTGCACCTGCGGAGGGGAGACCGCAGGTGCGGGATCGCACGTGCGGAAGGAGGAGTGCAGGTGCGGTTTGGTCAAGCTTGGTATGTGAGCGCATGTGCGAAATGATAGCCGAATCTGTGCATCCGCAGATGCGGAGGATTGACCGTAGGAGCGAAAAGGGCGGCCTGGGCAGAGTCGCAGATGCGGAAGGTCATCCGCAGAAGTGGGCTCGCAGGTGCGTGCCCTGGTCCGCATAAGTGTATCTTTGGACCACAAGACATCTCTGCACCTGCGATGGAGAATTCCACAGGTGTGACTGGTAGTCCGCAGATGCGGAATCGCTGGGCAGAAAAGGTCGATTTTGAGGGTTTGATCTCATTTTTATTTTGGGTCTTTGAGAGCTCGGATTGAGACAAAAATTCAAGAATGTTTCTGAGAGAACTTTGGGGTAATGGTTCTTAACTCATTTAAGGTTATATTCCACTAATCTATAGTTGATTTCATCATTTAATTAAGGAATTAGGTTGAGAAATTTGGAAAACAATGGGAGAAGTTCTTCAACTAAGTTTTTGAGTTTTGATTGGGATTTTGATATCGGATTTGGATAATTTTGGTACAAAGGAACTCGTGAGTGAATGGGTGTTCATAGTTTATGACTTTTACCCGATTCCAAGACGTGGTCCCGGGGAGGCTTTTTGGGGCGATTTTCTAATTTCTTGCTTTAGCTTTGATTTCATTAATCAGATTAGTTTCTTATAGTTGTATTTATGGTATGTAATTGATTTTGGCTAGATTTGGGCCTTTCGGAGTTGGATATTCGTGGAAGGCATTGTTACTGATTGATTGAGCTTGGTTCGAGGTTAGTATCTTTCCTAACCTTGTATGGGGGAACTGCCCCTTAGGATTTGAGTCTTCTATGCTAATTGTAGTCAGTGTACGTGAGGTGACGAGCACGTGCTCAAACTTATTTGTGGAAAATTGGCCTTTTAGGGTTCTTATGTCTTTGTATTCATTGATTATGCAGTTGTTATGTTATAAATACGTCTCTTAATTACTAGTTTCATCTCTACCTGCTTTAATTAGAATTAATTGCTTCATGATCCACTCTTGTTACTTATTTGATTCATCCGTGCCTTAACTGAAATTGTTATCTCTTCTATTGCCATGTTATCCTTTCCTAACTCATTATCTTTGTTTGAAGTTATAATTATCTCTTCTGTAATTGTTCACCCTTAATTGAGGCTACGATTAACTTTCTGCTGCTTATCCTTATTGAATTGTTGTATCTCTTTCCTAATTTCCCAACCTTAAAAGAAGTTAGATATCCTATAATTTAGTTGACTTGTCCTTATTTGGAATTATTCGACTTGTGTTAGCTCCCTCGTTGTCGAATAGTATATTATGGACCGTTGTTACATAGTATTTCCTTTTTTGTTGAGCTTCCCTTATTATGACTAGCATTATCTATTGTGGCTACTCCTTGTGAATTAGTTCCTCCGTTTCTTTGAGTTCTGGAATTTCTCAGTTGACTTATTTGTTACACCCTTGTATTATTGTCATTGTTGTTGTTGTACTTGTTGTGGTGATGCATGAGGTTTCTGCCGTGCGGTTGTTGTTATTGTGATGCACGAGGTTTCTGCAATGCAGTTTGTTATTATGGGGTTGCACGAGGTTTCTGTCGTGTTATTGTTAATATTGATATTTGCACATGCGGCGTGACAAGGCGGGATATATATATATATATATATATATATATATATATATATATATATATATATATATATATATATATATATATATATATATATATTATATATATATATATGTGGGTTGTGCATGTGGCGAGACAAGGTGGGAACATTGTTATGCATGTGTGGCGATACAAGGCGGGTACTTACTATATTATTGCACACGTGGAGAGACAAGGTAGGCTGTGTCAGGGATTGATTTGTGATGGCCTGGGGGTATTCTTGTTGTTAATATTTGTGTAGTGGTACACTTACCTGTGTGAGCTTTATCTTGTGAAAAGTTATGAGAAAAGATCCTACGTGTTGTCCATTTCTTTTCCTATACTTACTAGCTGGCATGAACTGTGTTAGGACACTTGCACAAGCATATAAGTAGTTAAGTACTCTTATCGGTAAGAGGTTTTCTTTATATTGTTGAGTATAGATGCACACCCTTGTTTACTTGCCTTCTATGTGAGAATGGCTCTATTTGGCACGTGAGTTGTCAGTACGGTTATAAAGTGTAATGAGGGCACAAGATGCTAAGTGTTAAGGTTTAGGTATTGGGACCCATAAGTGGTGAGTAGTCTGAGGTTCATGACCTCGTGGAGTCTATTGACTAAATCATGGTGTGAAAGCGGTCGTTTTGTTGAGTTGTTACTTGTCCTATCTTTATTTGTGATCACCGAATTTAGACCGGGTTTCCGTACATCTACTGTGTCATTAATATGGTATTCCGCTGATAGTTGTTGTTTTTCCTTTCTTACTGAAATTACCGTATTATTTGCCATTTCGCATATTCTTTATGTAGATATCATACTCTGTTGTTCCTATACTTATACTTGTTCAGGTTATTTAGTCCAGTAGGTGTCTTGACTGTTCCTCATCACGACTCCACTGAGATTAGTCTTGATACTTACTGGGTACCGCTGTGGTGTACTAATACTACACTTCTGCATATTTTTGTGCAGATCCAGGTATTTCGAAGTCAGTTGATCATTAGCTAGCTGTGCGGACTGTTGCTGTGGAGACTCAAGGTAAACCTGCTGTTGCGTTCGCAGGCTTCAGAGTCACCTTCTTATTTGTATTCACACTGTTTACTTTATTTCAAACAGTTGTATTTAGAAAGGTTTAGAAAACTCTGTAGAGCTTATGACTTGTATTATCGGTTTTGGGAATTATAAATTTTATAGAGATTTCTATTTCAAGTCGTTAGATGTTATTTATTATTGTTGTTATTTAGTAAATGTTACGCTTACCTAGTCCCTAAGACTAGGTGCCATCACGATACCCAACAGATGGGAAATTGGGTCGTGACAACACGGGAGTGGAGTACAAATTCACAAATCCACCATATAAGGAGCATGAAAGGAGTTCTCACCTCGATAATCGGAATAGAATCAAAATAAGAACATTGCTCCTTTTATTATAAATTAAATCATACATGTAATGGCACCATCTGGTGTATCGGCCTTAGCCAATTCATAGCAATTATATCAACAGGTCGGGCCTCCCCCTCTTGGGCGCCCTCTACCCGCCTGTCCTCCACCCCTAACTGGCTGTGCACATATAGTATTAACTAGAATAAAACATGTATCCTAAGTGTTTTGATGAAATTCGCCTCACCCTCTAGGACAATCTCTCATGATGTGCCTGGTATCACCACACTCATAACAACCCCTTTGAGGTCGCGGTTGCTCATATTGAGTCTGTGCCAGATAACGGTAGTGCACTAAAAGTATTAACTGGAGTACTACGAGTACTCTAAATTACGGACTTGGATGACCGACTGCCCGGGCCTCCGCCATGGTGTGTCATAGCTGCAGAGTTGAATCCACTGAATCCTTAAGAGTTCCGAGACCTTTTTGGTCTCCTTAGACTCCTTTTCCTCACTTCGAACACATTTTAACATTCTGACAGTCTCTACTACTTGCTAAAATGGAATGTCAGTCTGTAACTCTTGAGCCATACATATTTTAAAATCATAATCGAGCCCTACAATGAATCTTCGGACTCGCTCTCTAACTGTAGGAACCAATATAGGTACATGGAGGGAGAATTCACCGAACCTAATAGCATATTCTGACACTGTCATGGTGCCCTGACACAACCGTTCAAACTCTGTGTGCCACGCATCCCGGAGAGTCTGGGGAACAAACTCTTTCAAACATATCTCCGAAAATTGAGCCCAAGTTGGTGGTATTGCATCGTCTGGTCTACCCTCTTCGTGAACTTTCCACCATTGATACGCTGCTCCTGACAGCTAAAATGTAGTAAAGGCAACTCCACTCACTTACACAATGCCCATGGTGCAGAGAATACAGTGACACTTTTTCTAGAAATCCCTGGGCATCCTCGATAGCTGTGCCACTGAAGGTAGGTGGACTATACCTCTTAAATCTCTCAAGTCTCTTTTGTTCTTCTTCTGATGCCTCTGGCCTAACCTCAGGCTGAACCAGAATAACAGGTTGTACTGGCACCACACCGCGAACCAGACCAATGTGAACCTGTTGCTCTAGAGTACGGGCGGTAGGAGTCTGAGATCCTCCTTCTATCTGTGAAATATTTGGTGAAACATAGATCAATCCTAACTGAGTTAATGTACCAAACATGTTTAGGAACTGTGCTAAAGTCTCATGAAGTCTGCGGGTAACAATAGGTGTTTCCGGTACCTGTCCCCCAATCGGAGCTACTGGCGGATCCTCAACTGTTACTCTGATAGGTGCTCTAGCTGCGACACGTCCCCTTCCTCAGCCTCTAATCGGGCTTCTACCTCGGCGTTGAACTCTTGCAGCCCTAGTAGTATGCGCGGGTATTTTCTCAGCTGACCCGGTAGCATGTGTCCTCACCATTTGTTAGAGAATAGAGAAACAAAGTCTCAAATTCCAAAATCAACAAATCTGCACGATAGGTATGAAAGAAGTAGAAATTTCCTAACAGTTTGGTAGCCTCTCAAAAATAAGTACAGACGTCTCTGTACCGATCCCCAAGACTCTACTATACTCGTTCGTGACCTGTAGAATCTATGAACCTAGAGCTTTGTTACCAACTTGTCACGACCCAAAATCCCACCACAGGCGCCGTGATGGAACTTAGTCTCTAAGACTAGGTAAGCCTATTACAATTACATTTCAAGCCTTTTTTTTATTTCAATACAAGTGTCAAAATCAAAAGCGGAAACAAATATAACAGCCTCCCAAGACTGGTAATATTGAGTCACGAAATCTAACTGAATACATGCAATGATCTCAAGGATCGAATATACAATACTGTTCGAATAAGAGTTGACAATACAATAAAATAGAAAGACTTCAAGGGACTGCGACGACCAAGCAGCTGTACAATATAGCAGTATACAATAGTATTGGTAAACAACTAGCAGTGATAGCAACAAAAATCAACCAGTGATATAAACAGAAAGGCCACAAGAACACCATATTTATTACTCAAACAAATAAGGAACACAAGTACAACCAATTAAACAAGTCCTTCAAATATAAATCTTTCAAATATAATTCTTTCAAATAAATACTTCCTAATATATTTATTTCAAATAAATATCTTTCGGATATAAAATTATTTCAAATAAATATCTTTCGAATATAAAATTCTTTCAAATAAATATCTTTCGAATATACTTCTTTCAAATAAATATCACTATGTAACACCTCATTTCATAAACATAAAACACGAGTCTCAGCCCGCTTTCATATTTTTGTAACACGGGTCTCAGCCCACTTTCATATTTTTGTAACACGGGTCTCAGCCCACTTTCATATTTTTGTAACACGGGCCTCAGCCCACTTTCATATTTCCACGGCACCTCGTGCCCATATTTCCATCAAAACTGCACGGACAACTCATGTGCCAATAATAAAAATCTTTATTTTTCCCCGGAACCTCGTGCCCACATTTCATATCTGTTGCGAAATGCGACCCGATCCCATATAACATAATCCACCCGGCAATAGCCACAGGCTAACAATTTCAACATAGATCAAACTATTATCAAGTTTACCAAAACAACAAGACAAGTTTCACAAGATATAAAAATAAACACAAAAAAAATCACAACATCACATAACAATTACCAACGCAATAACCCCACATCATCACATAAAAGTTACCAGCACAATAACCCCACATCATCACATATCATCCCTGACAATAGCTACCCATATCTCTCCTATAACCAGTCTTTTCACTCCTATAATAGCCTCCCTTATCCCTCGGCCCTGACAATATCAATATCCACCCTTATCGCTCATATAGCCATCCTTATCTCCCCTATAATAGCCTTTGTTATCGCTCTTATAATAGCCTCCCTTATCGCTCCTTTTAATAGCCTCCCTTATCACTCCTCCCAGACAATATCCTGACACACATAACAACAGTGAAATGCCACCCTTATGCCCACATAATGTCAACAATGGAATGCCACCCTTATACGCCTCATAACAGTAACCCAAATCACACAACAATTCGCACAAAATATTATCATACCACACAATATAATCAACTCATAATTACAAATTACCCGTAGGCCACAACCTTTCCAAAAGTACAACGAAATCAATTAATTACACAGAAAATAACCCAAGGCTCCACACAAAGTATATAAAAACCTCAAAAACAATAACAAGGATGGAAAAATAGCTCAGCACAGAAAAACGCCTTCTTTAATCCAAATTTCAGATAATTATACAAATGCCTCTTTTTAAACTTATTTAATTAATTATTTCCAAGAAATGTCAACTCAACAAACACACTGGATTCACATAAAAATCAAGGTGGAAATCACACAAAATTATCATATAAAAATAAATTCGACAAAAAAGGATTTGAGGTATGGCAAATAGAGGATTTAATAAATGCCAAGAATTATCCAGTTTAGTACATAAAAATGCCTAAGACTTTAAACCTATAAAATATTTACATATAAGCCCGAGTACGTACACGTCACCTCGCGTACACGGCTTTCAATCACATAATTTTCACATAAGACTCATTGCCTAAGGGGTAATTCCCCCACTCAAGATTAGGCAAGATACTTACCTTTTTGAAGTTAGGCCGATATCCTAAAATAGCCTTCTTTCTTGAATTGACCTCCAGACATCTCAAATCTATCCAAATTGGTTGTTTATCTTCATTAAAATTCATCGGAAACAATTCCGGATAATAAAATGTCAACTTAAAATTTCACATTAAAAAGTCAACCAAGAGTTAACACGGGGCCCGCCCCTCAGAACCCGATAGAATTTTCACAAAATATGAACACCCATTACGATACGAGTTCAATCATATCAAATTTACCAAATTTCAATAACGAATCGACCTCCAAATCCTAAATTTTCGTTTTTGAAAGTGTTTGCAAAACTCCCATTTTCTTCCAATCGATTCACTAATAAAAGATGAAAATATTTATGGAATCATGAAATATAATGAAAACCGAGTAGGAAATACTTACCCCAATCCATTTGGTGAAAATCCTCTCAAAAATCGCCCAAATTCGAGTTCCCGAGCTCCAAATATATTGAAATGAGCTAAAAAAAACCATTTCTGTAACACCCCGTACATTCAAACTAGGTGTGGATATGTTAAATGGGTATTAATTTGATTTTTTAGACATATGAAGTCCTAGCGGGATGAGTATGGCTGAAAATAGTTGTTTCAGAATCAAGATGGAGAGTGAGGTGCATAAGATTCGACAAAATCAACTAAGTTTACAAAAGGTCTGTCTTCAAGAAGGATTTAATGAAATTGTGTAAGGAATTTGGGATAATGCAAAAGATGAAAGTTGTATCCCTTTGATATAGCTTTTCAACGATGTATTGTGGAGCCCGAACGGATCTCTGTGTAAAAGGTTATGTGCATTTTACAGAGCAGTGCGCAATATGCGCGCCCGGAGAGTCACGTGCGCGGCTGCGCACTTGAGGCAGTGCTACTGCCATTTTGCGTAGTCATGTGCGTGGTCAGGCCTTCAGGTGTGTGGGGGGTGCACCTGGGGGGTCATTTTAAAGCCCTACCTCGTCCCCCACACCCCCAAAACACAAAAACTTGCTATAGAAAGGGGAGCTCTCAAGAACCTAACTCCTCAAAGGTCCCTCCACCATCCAAGGTAAATTCTAATGGTGATTCTAAGTTAATTTCAATTCCCCAACACCTTATTAACATGGGTAAACCCTCCAAATCATTAGTTAATCATTAGAGAAGAAACCCTAGAACTCGTATTCAAGAGGATTGAACTTCAAAAAGGTTATGTCTTCACCCTCTAATTGATTATACCATTGAATTAATGATTATGGACTCTATGTTCATGAGATATGAGTTGATGGGTTTAATAGAAAAGCATGAAAAATTATAGGTTTGGTTTAGTGATTGTTGATTATTGGTTAAGGGTGTTATTTATCTTTGGTAAAGAAGAATGATTTTGATTATAAGAAATTTGAGATTTTAGAATTTATCTAGGAGCAAGAGAATGGCTTGTTGGGTGTAGAAACACCATTAATAAGGGCTATGAAGCTTTATGCCACCAAGTGTTTGATAAAATGCCTAAGTGACCAAAACATGACTATTGTTGCTAATTTGGAATCCCTTTGACTTGTATTGATATAGATTAAAGTTGAAAGGGTTGGAAATGTCGTATTATGCTCAAGAGCAGGAAATTAAGGTATGTGAGGCTTACTCTCTATGTTTGGAAATGTTAATGATTCTCCCTACATTATGTCACTTTTACCACGTTACTAATTGCCTCAGAAATATAGTTACTCCTAGTTCCTTGAATAGTTGCAGAACTTCTATTCTCTAGCTTCGTAACTCGTTCATGACTTTCATTTTGAACATTGTGAAATCAGTGCGTAATCAATATAGAGTTGGGTTTGATGCCCATGAGTTTCACTCTAGACTACTCAGCATGTCATAAACAGTTGAAGTTTCAGTTTTCATAATCAGTTCATGAATACATGTCTCAGTCTAGTTCTATCCAGCATTCGAGTATCATGTAACTCAATATGATTCAGTATTTTAGTATCATGTATTGCAGTATAATTCTCAGTTCCTGATTTTAAATCCCTAATGTTGAACCCCTATATTTGGGCCTGAGGCCGCAGTTTATGCTTTATGCATCTTTGGGCCTGAGGCTGCAGTTATGTATACGTATACTTGGGCCCGAGGCCGCAGGTTTTGCACATATATATTGGGCCTGAGGCCGCAGTTTATTTATTTAGATAAACAGGTGGTTCATCATTCAGAATAGGGAGTATTCATATCCTTACTTCCTTTGTTAAGTTCAGTTATTAGTTATCAGTTACTAGTTATCATTATCATTTTAGTTATCAGTTATTAGTTATCATAATCATTTCAGTTATCAGTTATCAGCTATCAGTTTATCATTTTAGTTTCAGTTTCAATAGTTTTCATTTCAGTTCTCAGTCATCAGCTTAGTTTCAGTTTTAGTATTTATAATTCTTTCTTTCAGTTGCTTTACATACCAGTACAGTTCAAATGTTCTAACATCCCTTTTTTCCCGGGGTCTGCATCTCATGATGCAAGTAATGATTTACAGGTTGACAATTCAAAGCACTAGGATTCTCGTACCAGCTATTTGGTGATCCCCAGTTCTTTCGGGGCATTATCATTACTTTACCGTCTTAAGTATTTTCAGACAGTTAGTGTTTTCAGTGCTTCATTAGAGGCTTCATAGACAAGAGTAACAGTTAGACAAAGTCACATGCATTTAAGGTTAAGCAATGTTGCTACATATATGTTTCAGACTTATATTAGTGTTTCCGCATTTGATTTTTATCATTTAGACTTTCAGTATATCAGCATGTGTTAGTTTATCTTCCGCATTCAGTATGTTATGATATCACATGTTGATTCAGCCAGTCAGTTGGTTCGCTCGGTCACATGTAGTCAGGCACCGAGTGTCGTGTTACGTCCAGACCCAGTTTTGGGGCGTGACAAAGTTTGGTATCAAAGCACTAGGTTCAAGAGTCCTAGGGAGTCTATGAAATTGTGTCCAGTAGAGTTTCCTTTATATGTGTGTGCCGGCCACTCATATAAACGGTTAACTACTAAGACATCCAGGATTGTTTTATTTCTTTTTAATCTAGATTGTGCCATTAAGCTTAGAAAAATAGGTAACATTATCTTCCTATCGAATTCCAGACGTATCGAATACCCAAACGATGGGCAAGAAAAATCCAAGGTTCTAGAGAGGATGATTTCCTATTGGGGTATAATTATGGAGTACAAGTTAGTAACAAATGAGACATGAGAGGATGTTGGAAGTGGGATGCAATGGATAGTAGTACATATTAGAGCATAACCTTACTAGAAAGTACAAAAGAAGTTATTACATTTTATGGTCATCAGTTTACATCAGTTACCAGTTATACTATCTTTTAATTAGCAAGTTTATGGTTATTCAGTATGCCAGTTATCAGTTATTCAGTTACCAAATCTCCAATTTTCAGTGTATCAAAATTCTGGTGACTGGTGAGTATACAATGATTCCTATGGGTGCTAAAAGAAAATGTAAGTAACGGTGATTATAGCAAAATCTTCACATATTTTAGGTCTGGATTAAGACCAAGACTTACCGGATGGCACAAGAAATGATTTATCAGATGATGGTATACTTTGAAGGATAAGTTTGTGCGTGGTAGTGTATTCGTATGTGTTTTACCTCCCAGAACAACTTCATTTAATTCTTGGAAATAGAGCCACAAGTTGGATGATGATAGTTCAGATGTGAGACCCTAACATTGGTCATTATAGTTTTGGACAGAAAAGAGGCTAAGGGCAAAATACCTAGTAGTTAGGAACTATTGTTATTATCAGAGTTGTATTTTTCGTACGACTCATGTATATGACTAAGAAGACATGATGTACGAAATGAGAACCAAGAGCAGTCGATATTGAATTTCAAGGAATGATTTTAAGTTGTTTAGATTTATTCAAATCAGAACTAGAAAGTACTATGTTAGTGAATTTGTATAAGAAGTGGCTATTATTGTGAGATAAAAGATATGACAGATTTCCCTTCAAATGATGTGACTGTGTTTAGGCCGGAGGTTTATAGTCTGAAGTGATTTTGAAGTGTATAGAAAGTTTGGGGTTAGATATTCCAATTTTGTTTAAGACAGATTAGAATTCCCTAAGTGTTATCCATGTACATAGTTTAGAAAAAAAAGGATAGTATGTGATCGTAGACTAGGGTCGGATGGTAAGGAAATTTAGGAATAACCTTATGCTTCACTTTAGTTATTCAAAGAAGAACAAAAAAATATGATGCTAGCATTTGTTAGTAAAAGAATAGTAAGTAAGTTTTGAGTAGATACAGTGAATTAGCAATTTCAGCAAAGCTAGTAGAAGTACAATTTGATTCACTTAGCCAGGTTAACTCTAGTGAATGCATGGCAATTTGAAATACCAAATGTTTGTTAGAACTTTAAGAGTTTAAGTTAAACTCGAAGTACAGTGATAGTTGGAAAAACATCAGCTAGGCAGTAAGAGAGCCAACTACAGAAGAATAACATTTAAGAATTATCGAAAAGGGATCTCCCCAAGATTAACAGTATGAGCAAAGTTAAATTATTAAGATTGTGTATGATAGTTGTGAATACATTTGCTTTCCATTTATGTAGGTAATATAGTTTTTCATAGTAAGAAGAATTACTCAGAAGTAAGTCGGAAGGTGAGTCTTCATTGACGTAGAGTGCAAAGAATTACTGAAGATAAGAAAAGTTGTTCGGATCCCAACAAAAGAGAAGGATCCGTAGGTACAAGACCTTAACCTTTGGTCTAAGGGGGAGATGTGAGAATTATCAGTAAGTCCAGTTGTAGATTTGAAACCCGCATAGTTAGCATGGGATATAAAAAAAGAGAACTATAAAATCATGCCCAGTTATGTATCACTAGGGTAGTGCCATCACATGAGACTCTAATCTTCGGAGTATAGACATAGCTTACAACAATTCTATAAGTGTTTTCAGGAAGTATTTTAAAAGGATAATCAAGTATGGGAAGTACAACTCATGATTGAGGCAGACAATAGATATATAGTGAAAGAAGTTCACCGCTTAGCAAGTCTAGGAGTTCAACTTTTGGAATCCGAAGATGGTGGCGTTGTTCTTCAGAACAGGACTTGTTCTTTCTTAGAAGCCGAAGTGAAGGAGAAACGACTTGATGGCCCCTACTTGTTGCAGTAAAAAGAGGGATTCACAAGCATAAAATGATAGCATTTGAATAAGGGGGATATGATGGTACTTTGAGGTACTAAGATGGACTATCTGTTCCAGATATAGGTAGACGTAAAGAAAAGGGTCATTTTAAAAGCCCATAATTCCAGGTATTCTACCCACCAAGGTCCCCCAAAGATGTAAAATGATCTCAAGGAGGTTTATTGGTGGACCAACATGAAAAAGAACGTCACAGACTTTCTGGCCAAGTGTCCAAATTATCAGCAAGTGAAAGTCGAGCAGCAAGAAGCCTAGTGTTTTACCACTGAATACACATACTCTTGAGGGGAGATTGTAAGTATGGACTTTATAACAGGATTATCTTACTCATTTAAAAGCACGATTTGATTGGGTGATTGTAGATCGACATACCAAGTTGGCTCACCTCTTGCCAATGAGGACTACAGATTCAGCAGAGGATTATGACAAGTTGTAAATCCAAGAAATCGACAGAGTGCATGGGACCCCGTTGTCCATCATTTTATATCATGGTGCTCAGTTTACAATAAACTTTTAGAAGTCCTTTCAGAAAGGATTAGGCACAAGTTTCCATCCTCAGAAAGATGGGCAAGGAGAGTGCATTATTCAAACACTTGAAGATATCCTTGATTTTAAAGGTAATTGGGATGATCACATACCTATCATTAAGTTTTCTAAAAATAACACCTATCATTCTAGTATCAAGATGGCACTGTGTGAGACTCTATGTGAGCGAAGGTGTAGATCACCAATTGGTTGGTTCAAAGTTGGTGAAGAGTAGTTGTTGGGACCAAATATGGTCTATCAGACTATGGAGAAAGTTAAGTTGATTCAAGAGCATTTGAAGACGGCTCAGAGCTGCCAAAAGTCCTATTCGAACGTGCGGCATAGAGACCTAGAGTTTCAAGTTGATGATTAGGTGTTTCTGAAAGTTTCGCCTATGAAAGGTGTTATGAGATTTAGTAAGAAGGGGAAGCTTAGTCCATTCTATATTGGGCCATATAGAATCTTGCGAAGGATCGGTCAATTAACTTATAAGTTAGAGCTACCACCAGAATTTGTGGCTATACAGCCATTATTTCACGTATCATGCTATAGCATTAAAGTTTCTAGTACTTAGTTACTCATGTCAGTTCAGTACTCAGACACTCATGTCAGTTCAATACTCAGATACTTATATCAGTACAATACTCAGCTACTCATGTCAGTACAATACTTAGATATTCATGCCAGCATAGTACTCAGATTACTCAAATATTCGTATATCTATGGTAGTTCAGTATTCACGTATCCATGGCAAACCAATATTCAGTCAATGCAGTAGTCATTCAGTTCAGTATCTCAATAGTTCAGTAGTCATGTATTCATTCATTTTAGTATGCAAGTGCTAATAAAATTTTATGCTTCCACCAGACCCGTTTAAGGTCCGGAGTTAGCAGAAGTTACAATCACTCCAAATATATTGAAATGAGCTAAAAAAAACCATTTCTGTAACACCCCGTACATTCAAACTAGGTGTGGATATGTTAAATGGGTATTAATTTGATTTTTTAGACATATGAAGTCCTAGCGGGATGAGTATGGGTGCAAATAGTTGTTTCATAATCAAGATGGAGAGTGAGGTACATAAGATTCGAAATAATCGAATAAGTTTACAAAAGGTTCATCTTCCAGTAGGATTTATTGAACATGTGTAATGCATTTAGGATAACGCAAAAAATGAAAGTTGTAACACTTTAAAATAGCTTTCCAATGATATATTGTGGAGCTCAAACAGATCTCTGTGTAAAATGTTACGTGTGTTTTACAAAGCAGTGTGCAATATTTGTGCCCAGGCGCGCACCCGGAGGGTCATGTGCGAGGTCGCGCACTTGAGGCAGTGCTACTGCCATTTTGCATGGTCAGGTGCACGGTCAGGCCTATAGGTGCGTGGGGGCGCACCTGGGGGGGAGGTCATTTTAAAGCCCTACTTCGTCCCCCACACCCCTAAAACACAAAACTTTGCGGGGAGATCTCAAGAACCTAACTCCTCAAAGGTCCCTCCACCATCCAAGGTAAGTTCTAATGGTGATTCTAAATTAATTTCAATTCCCCAACACCATATTAACATGGGTAAACCCTCCAAATCATTAGTTAATCGATTGGGGCATCATTGTTGAGATAAGGAACCCTAGAACTTGAATTCAAGAGGATTGAACTTCAAAAAGGTAATGTCTTCACCCTCTAATTGATTATACCATTGGTTTAATGATTATAGACTCTATGTTCATGATATATGAGTTGATGGGTTTGAAAGAAAAGAATGAAAAATTATAGGTTTGGTTTGTTGATTGTTGATTATTGGTTAAGAGTGTTGTTTATCTTTGGTGAAGAAGAATGATTTTGATTATAAGAAATTTGAGATTTTAGAATTTATCTAGGAGCAAGAGAATGACTTGTTTGGTGTAGAAACACCATTAATAAGGGCTATGAAGCTTTATGCTACCAAGTGTTTGACAAAATGCCTAAGTGACCAAAACATGACTATTGTTGCTAATTTGGAATCCCTTTGATTTGTATTGATATAGATTAAAGTTGAAAGGGTTGGAGAATGTTGTATTATGCTCAAGAGCAGGAAGTTAAGGTATGTGAAGCTAACTCTCTATGCTTGGGAATGTTAATGATTCTCCCTACACTATGTGTTTTTACCACGTTACTAATTGCCTCAGAAATATAGTTAAGCCTAGTTCCTTGAATAGTTGCAGAACTTCTATTCTCTAGCTTAGTAACTCGTTCATGACTTTCATTCTGAACATTGTGAAATCAGTGTGTGATCAATATAGACTTGGGTTTGATGCCCATTAGTCTCAGTCTAGATTACTCAGCATGTCATAAACAGTTAAAGTTTCAGGTTTCATAATTAATTCATGAATACATGTCTCAATCTAGTTCTATCCAGCATTCGAGTATCATGTAACTCAATATGATTCAGTATTTCAGTATCATGTATTGCAGTATGATTCTCAGTTCTTGATTTTAAATCCCTGAATGTTGAACCCCTGTATTTGGGCCTGAGGCCGCAGTTAATGCTTTATGCATCTTTGGGCTTGAGGCCGCAGTTTATGCATCTTTGGGCATGAGGCTGCAATTATGTATACATATACTTGGGCCCAAGGCCGTAGTTTGTGCACATATATATTGGACCTGAAGCCGCAGTTTATTTATTCAGATAAACAGGTGGTTCATCAATTAGAAGAGAGAGTATTCATATCCTTACTTCCTTTGTTAAGTTCAATTATCAGTTATCAGTTACTAGTTATTATTATCATTTTAGTTATCAGTTATTAGTTATCATTATCATTTCAATTATCAGTTATCATTTTAGTTTCAGTTTCACTAGTTATCATTTCAGTTATCAATTATCAATTCTCTATCATCAGCTTAGTTTCAGTTTTAGTATTTATAATTCTTTCTTTCAGTTGTTTTACATACCAGTTCAATTCAAATGTACTGACGTCCCTTTTTGCACAGGGACTGCATCTCACGATGCAGGTAATGATTTACAGGTTGACAATTAAGAGCGCTAGGATTCTCGTACCAGTTATTTGGTGATCCCTAGTTCTTTCGGGGGCATTATCATTACCTTACCGTCTTCAGTATTTTCAGACAGTCAGTATTTTCAGTGCTTCATTAGAGGCTTCATAGACTAGAGTAACAGTTAGACAGAGTCACATGCATTTAAGGTTAAGCAATGTTGCTACATATATGTTTCAGACTTATATTAGTGATTCCGCATTTGATTTATATCATTTAGACATTAAGTATATCAGCATGTGTTAGTTTATCTTCCGCATCCAGTATGTTATGATATCACACGTTGATTTAGCCAGCCAGTTGGTTCGCTCGGTCACATGTAGTCAGGCACCGAGTGCCGTATTACGTTCAGGCCCAGGTTCGGGGCGTGACATTTTCCCATTACCAAAGGTCTTTTGCCCATCACTAAAAGTCCATTTTCCGTCACTAAAGGTCCGCACCAGTACCTGCTTGCACCAATATTTTTTTATTTTACAAAAAAGGCTTTAACTCCATCATACGAACTCGGAATTTGATGATTCTTATTCCTATGAGTCACAAAAAATAATAATATAAACATAGTCATTCAATCGAAACTCAATTCAGAGCTCATTTGCTCAATGCGATACCAATTTCGCTCGTTAGACAATTAACTCATATTTTGCGCTAAAAACCCAATCGCGACTTGATGAAATTAGACCAAACATTCCAGATCATTCCTATAATTCATTATCAAACTCTCGAAAGTCTCGAAATCGAATTTCGATCTCTAGAACTAAAAATGGACCTTTGGATCATTACATGCTTATGTTCAAAACACCAAACTCTTCCAAAAATGCTTCCCGAACATCCTATAGTGTATCAACCATAACCAAAGGGCTACAACTTTCATTTTTGGATCATTGCCAAATTCCTTATAGATTACGAGATATAAGCTTCCAAAGTCAGCCTTGTGCAACAGAAATTTCTGCGTTGCACACTACCAGGCAAAACAACTGTAGTACCAGGCTTCAGTTAATCATATATACCTTTCTGTACAAATGTCCAAATGATGAATGGTTTACATTTCTTGAAATTAGACTCAAAGGGCTATAAATTTTATTGTTGGATCATCTCCAAATTTCTTACAGATTACTAGATATATACTTCCAAAGTCAGCCCTGTGCAGCAGAAATTTCTACGATGCACACTGCTGTAGCCAAAAACCAGTAGTTAAAAATGGCCTAGAAATGGTCTGAAACCACTTCGAAACTCACCCGAGCTCCTCGGGACCCCTGTCTGAACATACCAACAAGTCTCAAAATATATTACGGACTTAGTCGAGAAGTCAAATCACATCAAACAACACCAAAACAACGAATCACACCTTGAATCAAACTTATGAGTTTATGAAATTTTCTATATTTTATATCTTGTGCCGAAACGTATCAAATCAATCCGGAATGAATTCAAATTTTGCATGCAAGTCATAAATGACATACTGGAGCTGTTACAATTTCCAGAGTATAATTTCAACCCCGATATCAATAAAGTTAACTCCCGGTCAAACTTTCTAAAAATCTTCCATTTTCCAACTTTCACCATTTAAAGGCAAAACCAATTACGGACTTCCAAATAAATATCTGGACACACTCATAAGTCAAAAATCACCATACAAACCTATTGACATCATCAAAATTCCATTCCGGAGTCGTTTGCTCAAAAGTCAAACTCCGATAAACTCTTTTCCTTTACGCTTCAACAATAAGAATTGTTCTTTCAATTTAGTCTCGTATCATCCGAAAATTAAACTCGACCATACATACAAGTCATAATGCACATTACATAGTTTTTCGGGACCTTAAGCTGTGTAAGGGGACGTCAATTCTCAAAATGACAAGTCGGGTCGTTACATTCTCCCCCTCTTAAACAAACGTTCATCCTCGAACGTGCCAAGAATCTTTCTGAGGACATTAACTTACTAAGTGTATTATTATACACACACTCGCGGGTAATTCTATGTAACTTTAAATTTAACCTGGATCCGACAATGCCATCTCAATTGAAGATTATTTCTCCCATCCATACTTATAAACTTTAAAACAAAATTTATTACACTCCAAACATTTTAAAAAGTCCCGATTTTCACATCAACACACGGTATTAGTCACAACTGGTTGTAGCATCTCGTGCCTACGCACACATCATACGTATGCCCATAACCACATCTCTGGTCATAATAATTATTTATAATTAATTCCAGCATCCTCATTTAACCTCATATTAATCAAACCCTCATTCCAAATTTTTACAATACTGTCAGCAAATCGCGAGGCATGAAGACCTCATAATTATTTACTCGAATTAACGAGTCACATTTAACGCCACATGGTCACTCACATCGTAGGCTAAAACTCAATAATTGCAACACGAATATGGCTAAATTTGCACAGAAAAACACATACAAGAATTATCAAACAAGCCCAGCAGGCATAACTCCCTATCTGTATTATATTGTAAATATTTTCACAAGGGAGAATTTAAAACATATGAATTTTATCATGATATATTTGTGGTTAAATTCATATGTTTTAAATTCTCCCTTGTGAGAGTAACAGTTGGTCTCCTTAGACTCATTTTCCTCACTTCGAGCACATTCTAACATTCTCGCAGTCTCTACTACTTGCTGAAGTGGAATGTCAGTCTGCAACTCTTGAGCCATACATATTTTAAAATCATAATCGAGCCCTTCAATGAATATGTGGACTAACTCTCTAACTGTAGGAACCAAGATAGGTGCATGGACGGCTAACTCACTGAACCTGATAACATATTCTGACACGGTCATGGTGCCCTGACGCAACCGTTCAAACTCTGTGTGCCACGCATCCCGGAGAGTCTGGGGAACAAACTCTTTCAAGAACATCTCCGAAAAATGAGCCCAAGTTGGTGGTGTTGCATCGGCTGGTCTACCATCTTCATAAACTTGCCACCATTGATACGCTGCTCCTGACAGCTGAAATGTAGTAAAGGCAACTCCACTCACTTCCAACTCCGTTCACTTCCACCATACGGTGACACTTTTCTAGAAATCCCTGGGCATCCTCGGTAGCTGTGCCACTAAAGGTAGGTGGACTATACCTCTTAAATCTCTCAAGTCTCTTTTGTTCTTCTTCTGATGCATTTGGCCTGACCTCGGGCTAAACCGGAATAACAGGCTATATCGGCACCACACCCGGAACCTGACAAATGTGAACCTGTTGCTCTTGAGTACGGGCGGTAGGAGTCTGAGCTCCTCCCCCTATCTGTGAAATATCTGGTGAAACGGAGATCAATCCTGACTGAGTTAATGTATCAAACATGTTTAGGAACTGTGCTAAAGTCTCCTGAAGTCCGGGGGTAACAATAGGTGCTTCCAGAACCTGTCCCCCAACCGAAGCTTCTGGCGATTTCTCAAATGTTACTCTCACAGGTGCTCTAGTTGCGACACATGCCCTTCCTCGGCCTCTACCTCGGCTTTTACCTCGGCCCCGAACTCTTGCAGCCCTAGCAGTATGCGCGGGTGTTTGCTCAGCTGACCCAGTAACACGTGTCCTCGCCATTTATTAGAGAATAGAGATACAAAGGCTCAAATTCAAAAATCAACAAATCTGCACGATAGGAATGAAAGAAGTAGAAATTTCCTAACAGTTTGGTAGCCTCTCGAAGATAAGTACAGACGTCTCCGTACCGATCCGCAAGACTCTACTAGACGCATTCGTGATTCGTAGAACTTATGAACCTAGATCTCTGTTACCAACTTGTCACGACCCAAAATCTCACCACAGGCGTCGTGATGAAACATAGTCTCTAAGACTAGGTAAGCCGATTACAATCACATTTCAAGCCTTTTTTTATTTCAATACAAGTGTCAAAACCAAAAGCGAAAACAAATATAACAACTTTCTAAGACTGGTAATACTGAGTAAGGAACTATACCTGAATACATGCAATGATCTCAAGGATCGAATATACAATATTGTTCGAATATGAGTTGATAATACAATAAAATAGAAAGACTCCAAGGGACTGCGACGACCAAGCAACTCTACCTTAGATCCTTGCGATCAACACACTAACTCTTCCTGAGTCCGATATCTCCAATATTTGGCTCTGCACAAAAATGTGCAGAAGTGTAGTATGAGTACACCACAGTCGGTACGCAGTAAGTATCAAGACTAACCTTGGTGGAGTAGTGATGAGTTACAGTCAAGACACTCACTAGTCAAATAACCTGTGCAATATAGCAGTATACAATAGTACTAGAAAATAACTAGCAGTGATAGCAACAAAAATCAACCAGTGATATAAACAGTAAGGCAACAAGAACACCATATTTATTACTCAAACGAATAAGGAACACAAGTACAACCAATTAAACAAGTCCTTCAAATATAAATCTTTCACATATAATTCTTTCAAATAAATACCTTCCTAATATATTTCTTTCAAATAAATATCTTTCGGATATAAAATTCTTTCAAATAAATATCATTTGAATATAAAATTCTTTCTAATAAATATCTTTCGAATATACTTCTTTCAAATAAATATCACTATGTGACACCTCATTTCATAAACATAAAATACGGGTCTCAGCCCACTTTCATATTTTTGTAACACGGGTCTCAGCCCCCTTTTCATATTTTCGTAACACGGGTCTCATCCCGATTTCATATTTTCGTAACACGGGCCTCAACCCACTTTCATATTTTTCCGGCACCTCGTGCCCACATTTCATATTTGTTGCGGCGTGCAACCCGATCTCATATAACATATTCCGGCAGGCAATAGCCCCAGGCTCACAATTTCAACATAGATTAGACTATTATCAAGTTTACCGAAACAACAAGACAAGTTGCACAAATTATAAAAATAAACGCAAGGAAAATCACAACATCACATAAAAATTACCAATATAATAACCCCACATCATCACATATCGTCCCTAACAATAGCCACCCTTATCACTCCTATAATAGCCTCCCTTATCCCTCCGCCCTGACAATATCAATAGCCACACATATCACTCATATACCTACCCTTATCTCTCCTATAGCCACCTTTATCGCTCTTATAATAGCCTCTCTTATTGCTCCGTTTAATATCCTCCCTTATCACTCCGTCCAGACAATATTCCATCACACATAACAACAGTGAAATGCCACCCTTATGCTCGCATAATATCAACAATGGAATGCCACCCTTATACGACGCATAACAGCACACAATAATTCACATAGAATATTATCACAACAACACAACATAATCAACTCGTAATTACAAATTGCCCGTAGGCCACAACCTTTCCAAAAGTACAACGAGATCAATTAATTTTACAGAAAATAGATCAAGGCTCCACACAACATGTATAGAACCTCAAAAACAATAACAAGGATGGAAAAATAGCTCAACACAGGACAACACCTTCTTTAATCCAAATTTCAGATAATTATACAAATACCTCTTTTTAAACATATTTAATTTATTATTTTCAAGAAATATTAACTCAACAAACTCACGGGATTCACATAAAAATCAAAGTGGCAATCATACCAAATTATGATATAGAAACAAATACGACAAACAAGGATTTAAGTTATGGCAAATAGAGAATTTAATAAATGCCAACAATTATCCAATTTAATACATAAAAATGCCTAAGACTTTAAACCAATAAAATTTGCACATATAAGCCCGAGTACGTACCCGTCACCTCGCATACACGGCTTTCAATCACACAATTTCCACATAAGACTCAATGCCTAAGGGGTAATACCCTCACTCAAGGTTAGGCAAGATACTTACCTTATTGAAGTTAGGCTGATATTCAAAAATAGTCTTCTTGCTTGAATTGATCTCCGGACAGCTCAAATCTATCCAAATTGATTGTATAACTTCATTAAAATTCATCAAAAATAATTCTGGATAATAAAACGTCAACTTAAAATTTCACATTAAAAAGTCAATCAAAAGTCAACGCGGGGCTCACCTCTCAGACCTCGATAGAATTTTTATGAAATCTGAACACCCATTCTGATACAAGTTCAACCATACCAAATTTACCAAATTTCGATAACGAATCGACCTCCAAATCTTAAATTTTTTTTTTGAAAGATTTTGCAAAAATCTCATTTTCTTCCAATTGATTCACTAATAAAAGATAAAAATAATAATGGAATCATGAAATATAATGAAAACCGAGTAGGAAACACTTACCCCAATCCATTTGGGGAAAATTCTCTCAAAAATCGCCCAAATCCGAGTTCCCTAGCTCCAAAAATATTGAAATGAGCTTAAAAAAATACAAAACTGCTCAATAAAAACCCATTTCCCGTCACTAAAAGTCCATTGCCCGTTACTAAAAGTCCATTTCTCGTCACTAAAGGTCCGCACCAAAACCTGCTTGCACCAGCAGTTTATTATTTCACTAAAAAGATTTTAACTTTATCATACGAACTCGGAATTCGACGATTCTTGTTCCTATGAGTCATAAATAATAATACAAACCTAGTCGTTCAATCGAAACTCAATTCAGAGCTCATTTGCTAAATGTGATACCAATTTCGCTCGTTAAACAATTAACTCATGTTTTCGCTAAAACCCCAATCGCGACTTGATGAAATTAGACCAAACATTCCAGATCATTCCTATAATCTTTATCAAACTCTCGGAAGTCTCAAAATCGAATTTCGATCTCTAAAACAAAAAATAGACCTTTGGATCATTACATGCTTATGCTCAAAACACCAAACTCTTCAAAACCTCTTCCCAAATATCCTGTGGTATATCAACCATAACCTTTTGTACCCAACACCAACTGCCAAACGATATAAATTTAAGAAAACTAGATACAAAAGGCTACAACTTTCATTTTTGGACCATTGCCAAATTCCTTATAGATTATGAGATATAAGCTTTCAAAGTCAGCCCTGTGCAATAGATATTTATGCGATGCACACTACCAGGCAAAACAATTGCAGTACCAGGCTTCAGTTAATCGATCATACCTCTCTGTACAAATGTCCAAATGTTGAATGGTTTACATTTCTGGACCCCGTCCGAACATACCAACAAGTCTCAGAACATATTACGGACTTAGTCGAAGCCTCAAATCTCATTAAATAACATTGAATCAAAGAATCACACCTCGAATCGAACTTATGAGTTTATGAAAATTTTCAAATTCTATATCTTGTGCCGAAACGTATCAAATCAATCCGTAATGACTTCAAATTTCGCATGCAAGTCATAAATGACATAATGTAGCCGTTACAATTTCCAGAATTGAATTCTGACCCCGAAGTCAAAAATCACCATACGAAGCTATTGACATTATCAAAATTCCATTCTGGACTCGTTTGCTCAAAAGTCAAACCCCGATCAACTCTTTTCATTTAAGCTTCAAAAATAAGAATTGTTCTTTCAATTTAGTCCCGTATCATCCGTAAACCAAACTCGACCATACACACAAGTCATAATGCACATTACAAAGCTGTTCGGGACCTTAAGCTACTGAAGGAGATATCAATTCTCAAAACGACAAGTCGAGTCGTTACAAATACTTTTCGGCTTGCCTCTAGTTTTTATTCTTCTAATATGTAATCTGATGAGACCTCTAAAGAATACAATCATGTCAGTTAAATAATTGTCAATTAGTTCTGTGTAATATTGTTTGAAATAAACGACAAGACTAGTCCAATATTTTATGCAATTTCACAAGATCTAGTACTTCTGTTTCATTCCCGTACTAATTATTTTTTCCTTTATTATTTATTGGCTCATGCTAATGGAGAAACACGATTCAATGTTGAGATCTTAGTGCTAATCAGAAAATCTATATATTCTCCGTCGCACTTTAAGAATTAGTGGGAACAAAATGAATTATTTGTAATATTACTTTGAAAATAAAATTTAAATTGATTTTGCAGGGGAAAACGGCGTAAATTCTTCAATTATGTATATAACTAGTGAATATACCGCGCTTCGCGCGGTTGTATAAAATATAAGATCGGACAGCCCGGTGCACTGAATTTTCGCTATGCGCATTTTTCAGGGAAGGGCCGGACCACATGGGTCTATTGTACGTAGTTTTACCCTATATTTCTGCAAGAGGTTTCCACAGCTCAAATCTGTGACCTCTTGGCCACATGACAACAACTTTACCAGTTACGTCAAGGCTCCCCTTCGTATAATATATAAGATCAAGTAAACAAAAATCAAGTTCTTTATAAGAGTATATTACATTTCTTTTTCTAGAATGGAGTTTGTATATACTCCGAAAAATACTAAGGAAGTTGAAAATTTTGTAATGAACGTGAACTAATTTGATCTTTGGATAAATTGGAGCCTCTGAATATTGAAGTAGCATTTTCAATATTATCAGTTAGTGAAATAAGAGTTACAAACTTCAAGATTGACACTTTCTTCTTTTTCTTTTCCTTTGATATTTTGCTGATGAAAAGAATGAAAATGATACTCTATGTAGTAAAAAATCAAGAAACTTTCCTTTACATGTAATATTGCAATATGTTAGAAGGTGAGATTTAAAGTACAAGTAATTGAAAACTTATCTACATTTCAAATTCACCAACCATCTTGGCGATCGCTGAATGATTGGGTTGTTATAGGGCCACACTATTTTTATGAGTTTATTGGTATATTTGGAATAATAAATTAAAGTGCAAACAATTACTTACTCTATCTTTTGACAAAATTCTGAAATGCTAGAAAAATAGTTCTGGTATAAAAAGTATTATCAAGTCCTATAATTGTATATGAAATGACAAAGTGAAGTGCAAACAATTACTCACTCATCTTTTGGCAATATTCAATAATACAAGTGTAAAAAGTGTTGTCACGACCCAAATTCACCTATAAATCGTGATGGCGCCCAACATCCCAGCTAAGCAAGCCAACTAATGATTTAACCATATATTCATTTCTTTAAAATTATCCGAATAATAAAACTCGGAGTACTTGCAAAAATGAAGACAATGTGAAAAATAAGATAAATTAAAACACAAGTAAAATAATTAAATCCAAAAATTCAACTAGTGTGTGTGTGTGTCAAGACCCGGTATCACGAGTATAGGAGCATCTAGTAGATTATACAAAATTCTAAATACTGTCTGAAATAAAATAGACATAATACAAATACAAGAAGAGGCACTAGTTGCTGCAGAACGGCTCAGAAAGACGGCGCACTACTAAGCCTCTGGATAACGTGGGTGCGCTCCGATAGGTCCTCCGATAGTACCTGTCTCAGGTCCTGCACAAAAAGTGCAGCAAGCGTAGCATGAGTACGTAAACAACGTGTACCCAGTAAGTATCAAGCCTAATCTCGAAGAAGTAGTGACGAGAGGTCGACTTTGACACTCACTATGGGTCAATAATATTACAATAGAGATATTTAATTAAACATGATTATTAGATGAACAACAATAAATTTATAAACAAGCAGAAATAATTAATTCCTTACATTCCAATAATTTCCAATTTATCAATTAACTTCACAAGCTACAATTAAAGTATCAAGGTATCGTGTAATTGTTATATTTAGGCAAGAATTCTGTCGAGGCCGTACGGCCCGATCCAGAGTATCGTGTACACCACCGAGGGACGTGCGGCGCGATCCATAGATGCATCAAAACCGCCGAGGCATTCGGCCCGCTCTACAAGAAAGGAGGACATTTCCTTATGAACCTCCGGAATGAGAAGTTATTATAATATTAACACGTAGGATGTTCAATCTCTATTAACAATTCAATAATTTACACATAATTCGAGTATATGAAGTTTCGATCTTTTACTATTTTCTCAAACAATTTACAATATAATTTCAATAATTTAATTAAATAAAAGGAGTAATTATCACAAGTAATTCATGATTTGAGTCCTAAAACTACCCGGACATTAACGTAATTAGTAGCTACGCACAGACTCTCGTCACCTCGTGCGTACGTAGCCCCCACAATTAGCAACAATTATTAATGTAAATCACCTATGGGGTAGTTTCCCTCTTACAAGGTTAGGCAAGAGACTTACCTTGTCTCAAAGCCCACTCCCGATCACAATGTCGCGATAAATCTCAATTCTGTGCCGAAAAATCCGAAACTATCCAAAAGCTTTATAAAATAATTAATGCATGCTCAATAATTCAAAATTAGACTATTAAATAAATTACCCTATCCAAAAATGGTAAATTCCTAAAATTCACCCCGGGCCCACGTGCCCGGATTCTGGAAATGTTTGGAGGAACTCAAATATACAATTTCGAATTTTCATCCAATTCCATAACCATTTTCATGGTTAAAATCTCAATTTTCTCAAAACGTAGGTTTTTCATTTAAACCCTTGATTTATAAGATTTATAGGTTATAATCAACCCATAATCTATGTATTTAACTCAAAGTGTGTAGAATTAACTTAACTCCAAGTTGCTAGTTGAAATCCTCCATCAAAAAGCTCCCAAATCGCCAAAATCTGGAAGAAAAATGGACTAAAATGAGCGAGCCTCGCCTCTCTTTTTAACATTCTGTCCACCAGCCATTTCCGCACATGCGGAGGATTAGCCACACCTGCGGAAAAAGTCTCTCAGGTGCGAGATATTTCCTCTTGGTCTGGCTCCGCACCAGCGCCCAAAGGACCGCACTTGCGCGTCCACTTCTGCGCCCCAAGCCTTCGCACCTGTGGAATTGTTTGCTTCTGCGAGCTAAATGCCGCACCTGTGAGTTTCGCACCTGCGGCTGGCCAAGCGCAGGTATGATTCTGACAGCAGCTGGGAGCTTGAGTTTTTGGGCTCCCAATTTCCAACTTGGTATGAGCCTCGTCCGATTGACACTCGGGGCCCCGGGACCCCGCTCGAACATATCAACAAGTTTGAAATCATAAAAGGGACTCGCTCGAACCCTCGGAACGTGTAAAACAACATCAAAACTAAGAATCATACCTCAAACCAAATTGATTCAACTTAAAAATTTCAAATTCTTCGAACTTACTACGAACATGCCGAAATATATTTATACTACTCGGAATGACACAAAATTTTGCGTGCAAGTCATAAATCACCATACGGAGCTATTCTCAGGCTCGGAATTCCAAACGGACCTCAATTACTCCAAAACCTACTCCAAACCAAATTTAAAGAACATTATACCTTCAAATAGTTAATTTTTCCTAATAAGCGTCGAAATGCCCCCGGGTTGTCCAAAACCCGATTCAAACATACACCCAAGTCCAAAATCATCATACAAACCTATTGGAACCGTCAAATCCTGATTCCAGGATCGTTCTCTCAAAATGTTGACCGAAGTCAAACTCAACATTTTAAGGCCAACTTAAGGAACCAAGTGTTCCGATTTCAACCCGAACACTTCCAAATTCCGAACCAACCGTCCCCGCAAGTCATAAATTAGTAAAAGAACATACATGGAGTTTTATTTAGGGGAACGTGGTTCTAAAAGTCAAAATGACCAGTTGGTTCATTATATTTTCCACCTCTTAACACAAACGTTCGTCCTCGAACGAGTTTAGAATTTTACCTGGAGTGCTGAATAAGTGTGGATATCTGCTCTGCATGTCCTCCTCGGCCTCCCAAGTCGCTTCCTCGGCTGGTTGGCCCCTCCACTGGACTTTTGCTGCAGTAATCTTCTTGGACCTCAACTGGCGAACTTGTTTATCAATAATGGCAACTGGCTCCTCTTCATAACCCAAGCTCTTATCTAGCTGAACCGTGCTGAAGTCTAACACATCAGACAGGTCAGCATGATATTTTCGGAGAATAGATACATGGAAAGCCAGATGAACTCCTGATAGGTTGGGAGGCAAAGCAAGCTGGTAAGCAACCTCCCCAACTCCTTTCAACACCTCAAATGGTCCTATAAACCTTGGGCTCAACTTGCCCTTCTTCCCAAATCTCATGATTCCTTTCATCGGCGAAACCTTCAAGAGAACGTTTTCACCCACCATAAATGATAAATCACGCACTTTTTGATCCGCGTAACTCTTGTGTCTGGACTGTGTTGTACGAAGTCGCTCCTGCATCAACTTTACCTTTTCTAAGGCATCCTTTACCAAATCAGTACCATATAACTTAGCCTCATTGGGCTCAAACCATCCGATGGGCGAATGACATCGCCGACCATATAAAGCCTCAAATGGAACCATCTTGATGCTGGATTAGTAAGTGTTATTATAAGAAAACTCGGCCAAAGGCAAGAAACGATCCCACTGAACTCCAAAGTCGATCACACATGCCCTGAGCATATACTCCAAAATTTGAACTGTCCGCTCCGACTGCCCGTCGGTCTGTGGATGAAAGGCTGTGCTGAGCTCTATGCGGGTCCCCAATTCACTCTGTAATGATCTCCGGAAATGTGAAGTAAATTGAAGGCCTCTATCTGATATGATGGAAATTGGAACACCGTGCAACCGAACTATCTCCTGAATATAAATCTGGGCCAACCTCTCCGAAGTATACGTAGTCACAACGGGAATAAAGTGTGCCGACTTGGTCAATCTGTCCACAATGACCCAAACTCCATCAAACTTCCGCAAGGTCCGTGGCAACCAACTACAAAGTCCATAGTAATGCGTTCCCATTTTCACTCCAGTATAGTCATCTGCTGAAGTAGGCCACCTGGCATCTAATGCTCATATTAACTTGCTGGCAATTTAGACACCTAGATACATACTCAACTATGTCCTTTTTCATCCTCCGCCACCAATAATGCTGACTCAAGTCATGGTACATCTTCGTAGCATATGGATAAATAGAATACCGAGAACTGTGTGCCTCTTCTAGAATCCTTTTCCTCAGTCCATCCACATTAGGAACACATAAACGTTCCTGGAGTCGCAGAACATCATCCGCGCCAATAGTAACTTCCTTGGCACCACCCCGTAGTACCATTTCTCGAAGAACCATTAAGTGTGGATCATCATACTGGCGAGCCTTGATCTGCTCAAATAATGAAGATTGGGCCACAACACATGCAAGAACTCAGCTGGGCTCTGAAATATCCAGCCTCACAAGTCTGTTAGCCAAGGACTGAATATCCAACGCTAATGGCCTCTCCTCTGCTGAAATGAAAGCCAAACTACCCATACTCTCTGCCTTTCTACTCAAAGCGTCTGCAACTACATTTGCTTTGCCCGGATGATACAAGATAGTAATGTCATAATCTTTTAGTAACTCAAGCCATCTGCGCTGCCTCAAATTTAGGTCCCTCGGCTTGAACAAATGTTGTAAACTGCGATGATTAGTGTAAACCTCACAAGACACCCCATAAAGATAATGCCTCCAAACCTTAAGAGCGTGAACAATTGCAGCTAACTCCAAATCATATACCGGGAAATTCTTCTCGTGGGGTTTCAGTTGACGTGAAGCATATGCAATATCTCACCCCTCCTGTATTATTACATAACCCAAACCAACGGGTGAAGCGTCACAATACACTGTATACATCCCCGAACCGGAAGGCAACACTAACACTGGTGCAGTAGTCAATGCTGTCTTGAGCTTCTGAAAGCTCACCTCACAATCATCAGACAATCGGAATGGATCACCCTACTGGGTTAATTTGGTCAAAGGTGCTGCAATAGATAAAAATCTTTCCACGAACCGACGATAATAACCTGTTAATCCTAGGAAACTCCTGATCTCAGTTGCCGAAGTGGGACGTTGCCAATTCTGAACTGCCTCGATCTTTTTGGGATCAACTTTAATGCTCTTGCCTGATACAAAATGCCCCAAAAATGCCACAGAATTTAGCCAAAACTAACACTTGGAGAACATAGCATATAACTTTTGTTCCCGCAAGGTCTGTAGCACCACTCTCATATGTAGCTCGTGCTCTTCCTTACTGCGCGAGTAAATAAAACTGTCATTAACGAAGACAATGACAAACGAATCAATATATGTCCTGAATACCTTGTTCATGAAATCCATAAACGCCGCCGGGGCGTTACTCAAACCAAAAGACATTACCAGAGATTCATAATGACCATATCTAGTCGGAAAGCAGTCTTCGGAACATCCGAATCCCGAATCTTTAACTGATGGTACTCCGACCTCAAGTCGATCGTAGAAAACACCCTAGCACCTTGCAACTGGTCAAATAGATCATAAATACGCAACAACGGATACTTGTTCTTAATGGTGACTTTGTTCAGTTGGCAATAGTCAATACGCATTCGCATAGTTCCATCCTTTTTCTTCACAAATAACACCGGTGCACCCCAAGCCAATACATTTGGTCTGACGAACCCTTTTGCTAATAACTCCTTAAGTTGTTCTTTCAATTCCTTTAATTCTTTCGGAGCCATGCGATACGGTGTGATAGATATAGGCTGGGTATATGGAGCCAAGTCAATACAAAAATCAATATCACGATCTGGTGGCATGCCTGGAAGATCTGAAGGAATTACATTGGAGAACTCCGAAACTACAGGCATTGAATCAATAACCGGAGTCTCTGTAGTAGCATCCCGAACATAGGCTAGATAAGCCAAACAACCCTTCTCGACCATATGTCAAGCTTTTAGAAAGGAAATAACATGATTAGATGCGCTAAAAAATGATCCCTTCCACTCTAACCTAGGAAATTTCGGCATTGCGAAAGTAACAGTCTTAGCATGGCAATTTAGGACGGCATGATATGGGGATATAAAGTCCATACCTAGGATAATCTCAAAGTCGGTCATATCAAGTAGCAGAAGATCTGCTCTAGTCTCATAACCACAGAATGTAACAACACAGGACCGATAAATCTGATTCACTACAATAGAATCGCCTACAGGAGTGGACACATAAACAAGAGTACTCAAGGACTCTCGAGAAACACCTAGGAAATGAACAAATAGAGAGTACATATATGAATACGTAGATCATGGATCAAATAATACAAAGGGATCTTTGTCGCAAACAGAAACAATACCTGTAATCACTACATTTGAGGCCTCTGCATCTGGTCTAGCCGGAAAAGCATAGAACCGAGCTGGAGCGCCAACTGGCTGGCCTCCACCTCGAGGATGGCCCCTACCCACCTTCCCTCTACCTCTGGGTTGTCGGATGGCTAGTGGAGAAACTGGTGCGGTAATCATAGGTTGCTGACCCTGCTGCACTGGTCTACCCCGAAGCCTAGGGCAGAATCTCCGCATATGACTAGGATCCCCGCACTCGTAATAACTTTTCAGTGCGATGGGCTTCTGACTAGAAGTCTGACCCTGGGGACCTAAATACCCACTGGAAGAACCTTGAATAGCTGGTGGGCGATAAGAACTCTCTAGCATAGCATTAAAATAAGGTCGCACTGGGCCACCCCGAGGAGGCGGTGGTGCTGGATATGGGGGCCTGTTGGACTGCCCTCTCGCGAACTGACCTCTACCCCCGGACGGAGCACCTATGAACTCTCCAGAATATCTAAACCGCTTATCCCTCATAACCTGCTCTCGGCTACGCTGACGCACACCCTCAATCCTTCGGGCTATCTCCACAACCAACTCATAAGAAGTCCCCATCTCAACCTCTCGGTCCCTAGTGGTGTGAATGCCAGTATGTAAACCCTCAACAAACCTCTGCAATCTCTCCGACTCAGTAGAGAGTATCATAAGTGCATGGCGAGATAACTCAGAGAACCTCGCCTCATAATTGATCACTGACATCTAACCTTGCTGGAGCTGCTCAAACTGAAACCGCAACTCTTCCCTCTGGGAGGGTGGAATATACCTGTCCAGGAAAATACGGGTGAACCTGTCCCAAGTCATGGGAGGAGAATCTGCTGGTCTTCCAAGAAGATAAGACTTCCACCATCTACGGGCTTTGCCCTCAAGCTGAAAAGTAGCAAAGTCTACCCCATGAGACTCCAATATCCTCATGTTGTGCAGTCTGTCCCTGCACCGATCAATGAAATCCTGGGGATCCTCATGTCGCTCACCCCCAAAGATAGAAGGATGAAGTCTAGTCAATCGGTCCAATAGCTTCTGCGGCTTGGCGGGCACAGCTGGTCTGGGCTCAGGTGTAGCTGTTGCCACTGACTGGACTCCACCCATGGGTAGTGCACCCTGGGTCTGATATACAACAGCTTCCTGGCCATGAGCCTATGTGGTAGGGGTCTGTGCTTCCCCGCCCACTTGATATGTGGCTGGATCTGCCGGAAATAAACCGGCCTGAGTCATAGTGTCCATGAACCGCAGCATACGGCCCTTGACCACCTGGAATCACGGTGCATACGTAAAATCCACCAGAGCTGGCTCTGCTACGGGCACCTCGCCCTGTTCCTCAATAATAGGATCCTCTATTGGACCCACTAGTGGCATAACTGGAACAACTCTGGGACGTCCTCGTTCCCTACCCCGGACTGGAGCCCTCCCTTAGCCTCTAACAATAAGGGGAGTAGCTCTTCCCTGGTATGGAACCTTATTAGAGCGCGTTCTCACCATCTGTGAGAGAATAAGAGAACGATATTTAGTATTACATTATTTGCACGATGGGAGATGAAGAAATGTAGATTTCCTAACACCCTATAGCGTCTCGAAGTTAAGTACAGACGTCTCCGTACTGATCCGCAAGACTCTATTAGGCCTGCTGATAACTTGTGAAACCTACGTGAACCTAGTGCTCTGATACCATGTTGTCACGACCCAAAATTCACCTATAAGTCGTGATGGCGCCCAACATCCCAGCTAGGCAAGCCAACTAATGATTTAAACATATATTCATTTCTTTAAAAATTATCCGAGTAATAAAACTCGGAGTACTTGCAAAAATTAAGACAATGTGAGAAATAAGATAAATTAAAACCCAAGTAAAATAATTAAATCCAAAAATTCTACTAGTGTGTGTGCCAAGACCTGGTGTCACAAGTGTATGAGCATCTAGTAGATTATACAAAATTCTAAATACTGTCTGAAATAAAATAGATAGAATACAAATACAAGAAGAGGTACTAGTTGCTGCAGAACGGCTCAGAAAGGCAGCTCACCACTAAGCCTCTAGACAACGTGGGTGCGCTCCGATAGGTCCTCCGATAGTACCTATCTCAGGTCCTGCACAATAAGTGCAGCAAGTGTAGCATGAGTACATAAACAATGTGTACTCAGTAAGTATCAAGCGTAATCTCGAAGAAGTAGTGACGAGAGGTCGACTTTGACACTCACTATGGGTCAATAATATTACAATAGAGATATTTAATTAAACATGATTTTTAGATGAACAACAAAAAATTTCTAAACAAGCAGAAATAATTGATTCCTTACATTCCAATAATTTCCAATTTATCAATTAACTTCACAAGCGGCAATTAAAGTATCAAGGTATCGTGTAATTATTATTATTAAGCACAAATTTTGCCGAGGTCCTGCGGCCGGATCCAGAGTGTCGTGTACACTGTCGAGAAACGTGCGACGCGATCCATAGATGTATCTGTATTGCCGAGGCGTTCGGCCCGCTCCAGAAGAAAGGAAGACATTTCCTTATGAACCTCCAGAATGAGAAGTTATTATAATATTAACACGTAGGATGTTCAATATCTATTAACAATTTAATAATTTACAAAAAATTCGAGTATATGAAGTTTCGATTTTTTACTATTTCCTCAAACAATTTATAATATAATTCCAGTAATTTAATTAAATAAAAGGAGTAATTATCACAAGTAATTCATGATTTGAATCCTAAAACTATCCGGACATTAATATAATTAGTAGCTATGCAAGGACTCTCGTCATCTCGTGCGTACGTAGCCCCCACAATTAGCAATAATTATTAATGTAAATTACCTATGGGGTAAATTCCCTCTTACAAGGTTAGGCAAGAGATTTACCTTGTCTCAAAGCCCACTCTCGATCATAATGTCGCAAAAAATCTCAATTCGGTGCCGAGAAATCCGAAACTATCCAAAAGTTATATAAAATAATTAATACATGCTCAATAATTCGAAATTAGACTATTAAATAAATTACCCTATCCAAAAATGGTAAATTCCTAAAATTCACCACGGGCTCACGTGCCCGGATTCTGAAAATATTTGGAGAAAAACGTTACCCATAATCTCAACAACTCAAATATACAATTTCCATCCAATTCCATAACTATTTTCGTGGTTAAAATCTCATTTGTCAAAACCTAGGTTTTTCATCTAAACCCTTGATTTTCAAGATTTACAGGTTATAATTTGCCCATAATCTATGTATTTAACTCAAAGTGTGTAGAATTAACTTACCTCCAAGTTGCTAGTTGAAATCCTCTCTCAAAGAGCTCCAAAATCGCCCAAAAATGGAGGAAAAATGGACTAAAATGACTGAGCTTCCCCCTTTTTAACATTCGGTCCAACAATCATTTCCGCACCTGTGGAGGCTTAGCCGCACCTGCGGAAAAGGTCTCGCAGGTGCGAGATTTTTCCTCTTGGCCTGGATCCGCACCTGCGCGTCTGCTTCTGCGCCCCAAGCCTTCGCACCTGCGGAATTGTCCGCTTCTGCGACCTAAATGCCGCATCTGCGACTGGCCAAGCGCAGGTGCGATTCTGACAGCAGCTGGGAGCTTCAGTTTTTGGGCTCCCAATTTCCAACTTGGTCCGAGCCTCGTCCGATTGACACTCGGGCCCCCGTCCGAATATACTAACAAGTTTGAAATCATAAAACGAACTCGCTCGAACCCTAGGAACGTGTAAAACAACATCAAAACTAAGAATCACACCTCAAACCAAATTGATTCAACTTAAAATTTTCAAATTCTTCAAACTTACTCCTAACATGCCAAAATATACTTATACTACTCGGAATGACACCTAATTTTGCGTGCAAGTCTTAAATCACCATACAGAGCTATTCTAAGGCTCGAAATTCCAAACGGACCTCAATTATTCCAAAACCTACTCCAAACCAAATTTAAAGAACATTAAACCTTAAAATAGTTGATTTTTCCTATTAAGCGCCGAAACGCTCCCAAGTTGTCCAAAACTCGATTCGAACATACGCCCAAGTCCAAAATTATCATACGAACCTATTAGAACCATCAAATCCGGATTCCGGAGTCGTTTTCTCAAAATGTTGACCGAAGTCAAACTTAGCATTTTAAAGCCAACTTAAGGAACCAAGTGTTCTGATTTCAACCTGAACACTTACAAATTCCGAACCAACCGTCCTCGCAAGTCATAAATTATTAAAAGCACATACACAGAGTTTTATTTTGGGGAACGGGGGTTCTAAAAGTCAAAATGACCGGTTGGATCATTACAAGTGTCATCAAGTCCTATAATACAAATAATCTGTTATAATAGCTTCTCTAGACACTAAACAAAGAGCAACACAGTATAATATAATCTTAGTTCCAAACAACATCAAATATTTCTATAATAGTGAGGAAAAGAAAAACAAACCACGTGCTAACCAGCACTTAGCCTCATCTCCTCAAAGACTAAAAAGTATAGGATATAGAACCTTGAAGGTTAGAAACTTTTTCAAAAAGAGGTTGCTCTATCAAATTGGAATGTGATTCCCTTTCCATCGTTGATTGTTGCAATAGCCTAAGGAGCACAAGCAAGTAATCACTCACAACTGCACGAAAACCAAATCTTCACCACATATCACTATATCATCACCGACATTACAAAATAGCACTCTCCCCTTCTCCCGTTTATTTTTTCACATTCTTCACTCTTTTGGTTTCTTTTTCATTACACCATCACATCTCATTTTTTCTTTCACTTCACATAACAAACCTGTAAAATATCACGGCAACACCACCAGCTTTAACTGAGAATCCTAATTCATGTCCAAATAGAAAAAAGAGAGCTTATATTAGAGACATAGACGACTTTGGTCCTGTAGAAAAGTACGCAATCGCAGATCATTGTAGAAATAAAAACTATAGAGTACTCTTAAACCAAAATAAGTAACCAAAAAGATAGATGATAAAGCATTAAAAAGGAAAAAGTACCTGATTATTATATGATTCTCTTAATTTACTAACCATTTTACCCCCAAGGAAAAAATGAAGGGAAGAAAGCAACGAAAGGTAAAAAAAGAAGATAATTTCTGTGAAGCCTGCTCTTTTTGATAAGCAAGTGACGCCTACTTTAAAAGATCACGTTTACAGAGAAAAGTATGAATATACCATAAAGTGAAACGAATGTGACGAAAATATATAGAGAAGAGTATTATTATATACTAACCGAATCAGGGAGTACTATGACTATCTACATCGTGCCATTCACATTCATAATTTAATCAACAACATTCAAAAATATCTTAAATCTCTTTGTTTCCAACGCAATCTATTGAGCAATTGAAAGTTCATCTCCATCATGAATCTTCAATACTATACCAAGTTACACAAAAATAGAGAAATAAGAAATGATTATAAGTAAAATACTGAAGATAAACCTACCTCCTATTTTTCTTTTTAGTAATCATTATCAATTAAAGTAGATGAATAAAATAGTAGTAATAAGAATTTATAAAGTCGGAGTCTGTAAAACTGAAAAATGTTATACATTAGTTATTGAAGATTGTAGAATTTTTGTGGTTGTATATTGATTCCACGCCAAATTTAGAAAGCAACAGTCTGTGGTGGAATCTAAAATTTATACAAGGGGATTAAAAAAAAATCTATTATCTGACAGTTGTAATTTGAACCTATGACCTAAAGCAAATTGGACCCCATTTACTGTTATAGTTGAATTTTTCTTTGTATCATGGAGATCTATTTAATAGCTCACATATAACCAAAAAAAAAGATCATTTTTACTCTATTTGTGTAATATAATTTTCAGATGAAGGGGTTTACCTTCACAGTTTACCCCACTTAGTTCCGCCACTCGCACCAATGTTTGTCAAAAGAATATATGAACACTTGTCAATTTTAAAGTCTATAATGAAAAAAAAGGAACTCTGCTGAATCTGAATAAAACCGTAGAAAATTGGGAAGGAGAACATAGAGAAACAAATTTAGTGGATTCCAAATGTACTGTAGGAGAACATTGAGATTGTGAGTTTGATGTAAGAGTTTGAATGTTGAATTAAATAGCTTCGCAAGTCTATCATTAGAAATCAAATAAACAAATAAACCAATTAATTTTAAAAGAAAAAAAAGGATAAATCGATAAATACGTTTCTATAGTAATTTCCATACTGTAGCTTATTTCAAATTTTTCACAGGCAGCCTTCAGCTTTCAAGTTGTAGGCATGGAAGAAAAACTACTCATTCTCTAGCAGCATAAACTATCCCATATCTCCTTTTTCATTTTATCCCAAAATCTTTTATAGGTGTCAGCCTTGTAGTACTAATCCTTAGTCCTTATTCCTATCATCGAAGTAATCAGTGAGCTACACATATATTTACACAAGAGAGTAATATGATAAAAGCGAGTTGTAGCAACATCCAACTATCAGGGAAAATAGTGATAAAAGTCGAGCAGAAACATAAAACCTAGCTCTCCGAATTAGAAGTTAATGTTAACTTTGCATCTATCACATGAAGAAGCCTAAAGTAGGAAATTTGCGAAAAAGCTAAGATAAAAAAAGCTCAGCAAATATGAAAAAAGCCTTTCATAAAAGAAAATGAATTAAAGTTTCTATCAAGAACAGTCCTTTTACAACATTTAGATAGTAATGGCAGGTCATTAGTTACATACAGAGAAAAAATAATTATCATGATGAGAAAAGGTTTAGCTGGATAAATAAAGATGCTACCAGAGATACGATTACAATAAATGTACCTTAAGTACACTTACTTCAAAGATACATTTGCTGGATTTCTATATAATATACTGCACAAACTTGTTAATGAAATGTTCCAAAATTGAATGTGTAGCATGAATAGTCATTTAGAAAATAGATGTAAAGCTCAAACCTTCCTCTGAGCAGGCTAGAAAATGAGAAAGGTTTAGTATACCTTTTAATATGTCAAAATTGAGCTCAACAACTTTGCATCCAATTTTAGTTTTAGCATCAGGAGGCAAAAAAGTTGTCTTTGTTCCTGTGATTCTTTCAAAGTTCTATATTCTAATAGGAATAATGAGTGATCATTGAAAAAGGTCATGTGTCAACACACTACTCTCAAGGCTCCAGGCTATCGTCAGTTATCCTATGATTAGTTGCTCTCAAAGGCATTCACCTTTTCTTTCTAAGCAAACCTTTATAGCCGTATTCCCTAACAAAAAGCATGACATTCTTTACTTTCATCAATTTACCAGGAGGTATATCTCATCAGACTTTATATCTCAATATCTATCTTTTCCATCTCAAAGTTCATGCTTCTCAAAAATTTCGACATCACTTAAGTTTTGTGAATATAAGAACGAACAACACTTGAGTTCTGTGACACAAAAGAACAAAAAAGACTCTGAACATTGTTGCCAACCTCCCCTCAAAAATCCAATGTGTTGTTCCCCCATCTATGCTTAGAGTAAACGAAATATAGAGGGACTTCACTATTTCTCATAACATGTGATGACCCAAAATGTCATCTTTAAATTTAATAAGTAATTATGTGTTCTAAGACCTCGAAAAGCACCATTTATTATTTCTCGACTTGCGTGCACAGTCCGTACAATTTTTCGAAAAATGTTTATGTGAAAAATGAATTAAAATATGAAATAGAGCTTTAAAACTCAACTAAATTGACTTTGGTTAATATTTTGAGCAAACGGACCCGGATCAGTGTTTTGATAATTTTGGTAGGTCCGTATCGTGATTTGGGACTTGGGCGTATTCCCGGAATCGAATTCCGAGGTCCCTAACCCGAGATATGGAATTTTGATGAACAATTAAAAGATGAAAGTTTAATGATTTTTAAGAAATTACAGATGTTGGATTTATTGACTCCGGGTCCGTATTTTGGTTCCGGAGCCTGGTATAGGTCCACTATAATATTTATGACTTGTCTGCCAAATTTGGTGAGAATCGGAGTTGACTTGACGTGATTCGGACGTCCGGTTGTGAAAATATAAGTTTTAAAGTTTTCTTGAAAACTTCCTTTGATTTGATGTCCGATAAGTAGTTCTAGATGTTATTTTGGCGATTTGATCGAGCAAGCAATTTCGTATGATGTTTTAGGATTTGGGTGCATGTTTGGTTTGGAGCCCCGAGGGCTCGGGTGAGTTTCAGATGCTCAACGGGCCATTTTGGACTTAAGGAAGATATCAGATTTCTGGTGTTTTGTTGCAGAAATCTTACTCATCGCGATCGCGTGAAGTTGTTCGCGATCACGTAAGGCAAACTGAGAGGCCAACCAAAGTTGCTCTTCGCGTTCGCGAATTTGAGGACGCGATCGCATAGGGGTGTGAAGTGGTGCTTCGCGAACGCGTGAACAAGGTCGCGTTCGCGTAGAGTTAAAGAGGCTAAAGCTGAGCCACGCGCTTACTCATCGCGATCGCGTGAGGTCGTTTGTGATCGCGTAAGTCTGCGAGTCAAAGCATCGCGTTCGCGTGGCATTTCACGCATTCGCGTAGAGTAAATTTTTGGGGCAGCAAAGTAGAGCTTCGCGATCGCGAGGCTATTCATTCGATCGCGATTAAGAAAAAACTGGGCAGCCAAAAAAATTTGCTTCGCGATCGCGAAGCATTGTACGTGATCGCGTAAGGTAAAATTTGGGCGAACAAAACTTAAATTCTAGAAAATGGGATTCGTCCCATTTCAACCCTTTTCCATTTTTGAGCTCGGGTAAGGCGATTCTTGGGAGATTTTCACAGGAAAATTTTTGGGTAAGTGTTCCTTATCCTATATTGATTATATTTCATGATTCCTCACTCATTTATATCATGAATCCGTGAATTTATGGAAGAAAAATCAGATATTTATAAAATCTTCCAAAAACGAAAATTTAAGATTTGAAGGTCCATTTGACATCGGAATTTGATAAATTTTGTATGGTTGGACTCGAATCGGAACGAGTGTTCGGATTTTGTAAGTTTTTTCGAGATTTGAGACGTGGGTCCCACTGTCGAATATTTTAATGAATTTCAAATTTTTATCCGAAAAATTAATAAATTCATATGGAATTATTTTCTTATGATTCGTATTGAGTATATCGAATTGTTTGTGAATAGATTTGAAGCTTTTGGAGACAAATTTAAAAGAAAAAGTTGTGGTCGAGTAATTGATTAGAATTTGCAAAGCGAGGTAAGTGTCGCGGTTAACCTTGACTTGAGGGAATAGAAACCGTACACTAGTTATTTTATGAAATGCATGTGAATGACGTATAGGCGAGGTGACGAGTATCTATACGTCATAAAATTAATTGTTTGCATAATTACTTGAAAAACCATAAATCGTTTTAAATCATGAATTAATTATTATAATAATTATTTCTCTCCTATTCTTTGTCAAATATTAATTCTTGAATTCCTGTATTAATTGTTACATGCTATTTGAATTATGTGTCTTAATTGTTATTTGACATTTAGCATATTAAATATTAAACTGCCTATTTTCTCCCTGATTTTCATAATAACTTGTTATTTGTCATTGTTTGTTTCATAATTAAATCATAATTATTGTATGATTGTCGTCTTGTAATTTTATATTAATTGTTGCATTTATTGAGAAAATTTCTTCTATAAGACTTATTAAAAGTCCATATTGGAGGATCGGGTTGCACGCCGCAATAGACTTATTAAAAGTCCATATTGGAGGATCGGGTTGCACGCCGCAACAGACTTATTTAAAAGTCGATATAAATATATATTGGGGGATCGGGTTGCACGCCGCAACAGACTTGATTAAAATAAATATATTGGAGGAGCGGGTTGCACGGCACAACAGAATTGAATATGAGGAGGGGGTTGCACGCCGCAACAGAATTGAATATGAATATATTGTGAGAGCGGGTTGCACGCTGCAACGGAAATTGATGGAAATGATAAATGGATTATGACTGCTGAGTTGGCTTCAATTATTATAAATGAGTTATCTGATTTATTTGTATTATTTGTTGTTGTTACTAATATTGTGTACAGGTTAATGTAAGTGACCCGCCTTAGCCTCGTCACTACTTCATCGAGGTTAGGCTCAGCACTTACTAGTACATGGGGTCGGTTGTACTGATACTACACTCTGCACTTCTTGTGCAGATTACGGAGTTGGTCCCAGCGACGTATCATAGGCTTGCTCGGATTTCAGCTATCAAAGGAGACTTGAAGTATAACTGCACGGCGTCCGCAGTTCTGAAGTCCCCGTCTACTTCACTTTAGCTGTGTGTTTATTTCCAGACAGCTTTGTTTTATTCAGACCCTTATTTGTATTATTCTAGAAGCTCGTGCACTTGTGACACCAATTCTGGGATGGCATTTAGACACCATTGTTTTTATGGATTATTCACTATATTTCAGAATTTAATTCTCCAATAGTTCTTTATTATTAATAAATTTGAAAAGAATTGTTTTAAAAATTGATAATATTATTCTAACATTGGCTTGCCTAGCAAGTGAAATATTAGGCGCCATCACGGTCCGAAGGTGAGAATTTCGGGTCGTGACAGTTGGTATCAGAGCCCTATGTTACATAGGTCTCACGAGTCACGAGCAAGCTTAGTAGAGTCTGAAGGATCGGTACGGAGACATCTGTACTTATCTCTCATAGGCTATAAAGTTTAGGAATAATATCACTTCTTTCTTATTCTATCGTGTGAATTTATTCTATCATCTATGATTTAATCACTCTACTTTTATTCTCTCGCAGATGGTGAGAACACGTAATACCTCTACCGATGGACAGGGACCAGAACCCCCGGTGGAAACTATGGCCAGGGGTATAGGTCGAGGCCGAGGTCGTGCTAGAGGCAGAGGCCGAGGTAGAGCTCAGTCCAGAGCTCGAGCAGCTGCACCTGTTGTAGAACCTCAGGTAGACCTTCAGGAGGAGGTTCCAGTTCAGAATGTACCAGTTGGACCAGTTCAGGTCCCGGAAGGATTCATAGCCACTCCAGTACTTCAGGATGCTCTAGTCCTTTTGGTAAGTCTTATGGAGGGCGTGGCCCAGAATGGTACATTTCCAGTGGCACCAGCCGTCTCACAGGCTGGGGGAGGAGCACAAATTCCCACTACTCCCGCTCCGAAGTAGATGGCTCCCCAGAATCAGGCTCCAGCAGCCCCGCCAGTTGGAGTAGTTCAGCCAGTTGTTGCGGCACAGACCGGTGATAGGCCCGCCATGTCTTTTGAGGCCTTATTGAGTTTGGATAAGTTTACTAAGCTCTTTCCAGTTCACTTCAGTGGTACACCTTCTGAGGACCCACAGGATTATCTTGAACACTGCCACGAGGTGTTACGGAACATGGGTATAATTGAGACTAACGAGGTTAATTCTGCTGTATTTCAGATGACGGGTTCCGCCAAGAGATGGTGGAGAGATTATACATTGACCAGACCAGTTGGATCACCTGCACTTACCTGGGAGCAGTTCTCTCGGCTATTTCTGGAGAAGTTCCTTCCTATCACACTGAGAGAGGAATTCCGCAAGCAATTTGAGCGTCTACAGCAGGGCAATATGACTATTACTCAGTATGAGTCCTGTTTTGTGGATTTGGCCCGTCATACTCTCCTTTTACTACCTACTGAGGGAGAGAGAGTGAGGATGTTTATTGAAGGACTCACTCACCCTATCAGGCTTCAGATGGCCAAGGAGACCGGAAGTGAGATTTCTTTTCAGGCGGCTGCTAATGTCGCGAGAAGGATCGAGATGATTCTTGCACAAGAGAGAGGGAAGAGGTCTGATAAGAGGCCTCGTCAGTTCGGTGGCTTCAGTGGTGCCTCATCTGGAGGCAGGGGTAATTTTGGTAGGGGTCATCCTCCCAGACCGTTTCATTAAGCACTTCATGCATCTCCCGGTGCTTCAGGGAGTCATAGTCCTATTATGCCTTACTCTGGGCAGCCAGCATTCAGTGCACATTCAGCTCCTATCAGTGCATCACCACTCCAGAGTTACTACAGCAGTTATCCGGACCATTCGGGTCAGCTTCAGCTTCAGCAGCCACGTCATCAGGATGGGTGTTATGAGTGTGGAAACATTGGTCACATCATGAGGTATTGCCCTAGATTGGCGAGTAATAGATCTCGAGAAGATTCTCGTGCCATCATACCGGCACCAGTTGTTTCCCCGCCTGCTCAGCCAGCTAGAGGTAGGGGTCAGGCAACTAGAGGTGGAGGTCAGGCCATTAAAGGTGGAGGTCGGACCGTTAGAGGTGGAGGCGAGCCAGTTAGAGGCCGTCCCAGGGACGCAATTCAAAGTGGTGGGGCCCAACCTCGATTTTATGCTTTTCCAGCTAGGCCTGAGGCCGACTCATCCGATTCTGGGATCACATGTATTATTCCAGTTTGCCATAGAGTCGCTTCAGTTCTATTTGATCCAGGATCTACTTATTCCTATGTGTCCTCCTATTTTGCTTCATATTTGGTTGTGCCTTGTGATTCTTTGAGTGCTTCTGTGTGTGTATCTACACCGGTGGGAGACTCTGTGATAGTAGATCATGTCTATCATTCGTGTGTGGTTACTATTGGTAATCTTGAGACTAGTGTGTATCTTCTACTCCTTGATATGGTAGATTTTGATATCATCTTGGGTATGGATTGACTGTCCCTTTATCATGCTATATTGGATTGTCATGCCAAGACAGTGACCCTAGCTATGCCGGGGTTACCTTGGTTAGAGTGAAAAGGAACTCCTGGTCATTCTGCCAGCAGTGTTATTTCTTATATGAAAGCTCGGCGTATGGTAGAGAAAGGGTGTCTAGCCTATTTGGCTTATATTCGCGATCCTAGTGTAGATGTTCCTTCTATAGACTCAGTACCAGTTGTTCGTGGATTTGCAGAAGCATTTCCTGCAGATCTGCCGGGGATGCCACCCGATAGAGATATTGACTTCTGCATTGATTTGGCTCCGGGCACTCAGCCCATTTCTATTCCACCATACCGTATGGCCCCGCCGGAGTTGAAAGAATTGAAAGAGCACTTACAAGACTTACTTGATCAGGGATTTATTAGACCCAGTATCTCGCTCTGTGGTGCACCAGTATTATTTGTAAAGAAGAAAGATGGCTCTATGCGGATGTGTATAGATTATCGGTAGTTGAACAAGGCCACTATCAAAAACAAATATCCATTGCCAAGAGTTGTTGACTTATTTGATCAGCTTCAGGGTGCCAAGGTTTTTTCGAAGATTGATTTGAGGTTTGGCTATCATCAGTTGAAGATTAAGGCATCTGATATCCCTAAGACAGCTTTTCGGACTCGGTATGGGCATTACGAATTCATAGTGATATCATTTGGGTTGACAAATGCCCCAGCAACATTTATGGATCTGATGAATCGGGTGTTCAAGCCCTATTTGGATTCTTTTGGTGGTTGTATTCATTGATGATATCTTGATTTACTCCAGCAGTCGAGAGGACCATGAGCAGCATCTTCGGAGTGTGCTTCAGACTTTGAAGAATAATCAGTTATATGCCAAATTTTCAGAATGTGAGTTTTGGTTAGACTCAGTTGCCTTTTTAGGGCATGTTGTATCGGAAGAAGGTATAAATGTGGATCCTAAGAAGATAGATTCTGTTCAAAATTGGCCTAGACCTACTTCAATTACAGAGATTCGGAGTATCCAGGGTTTGGCAGGTTATTATCGTCAGTTCGTAGAAGGGTTTTCATCTATAGCAAGCCCATTGACCAGATTGACCCAGAAAGGTGTCCCATTCAGATGGTCAGACGAGTGTGAGTTGAGCTTTCAGAAGCTCAAGACTGCTTTGACTACGATGCCAGTGTTGGTATTACCCACAGGTTCAGGATCGTATACAGTATATTGTGATTCATCTCACATTGGGCTTGGCGAAGTATTAATGCAAGATGGCAGGGTGATTGCATATGCGTCATGGCAGTTGAAGGTTCATGAGAAGAATTATCCTGTTCATGACTTAGAACTGGCAGCCATTGTTCATGCGCTGAAGATTTGGAGGAACTACCTCTACGGTGTCTCGTGTGAGGTATTTACTGATCATCGTAGCCTTCAGTACCTGTTCAAACAAAAAGATCTTAATTCGAGGTAGCGAAGATGGTAGGAGTTATTGAAAGACTATAATATCACCATTTGTATCATCCCGGAAAGGCCAATGTGGTGGCCGATGCTTTGAGTAGAAAGGTTGTGAGTATGGGCAGTCTTGTGTGTATTCCGATTGGTGAGAGGCCATTAGCTGCAGATGTTCAGACTTTGGCTAATCAGTTCGTGAGGTTAGATATTTTAGAACCCAGTCGGGTTCTAGCTTGGTACAAGGTGCCTTGGATAAGGTCAAGATTATTCAAGATCGACTTCGCACAGCTCAGTCTAAGCAAAAGAGTTATGCCGACCGTAAAGTTTGTGATATTGCATTCATGGTTGGAGAAAGAATATTGCTCCGAGTTTCACCTATGAAAGGTGTAATGAGGTTCCGAAAGAAGGGCAAGTTGAGCCCTAGGTATATCGGACCCTTTGAAATTCTTGAAAGGGTAGGTGAAGTAGCCTACAGGCTTGCATTGCCACCTAGTTTATCAGCGGTTCATCCGGTGTTCCATGTGTCTATGCTCCGGAAATATCATGGTGATCTGTCTCATGTGTTAGATTTCAGCTCAGTCCAATTGGACAAAGATTTGACTTACGAGGAGGAGCCGGTGACTATTCTAGCCCGGTAGGTCCGACAGTTGAGGTCTAAGAATTATCCTTCAGTTCGGGTGCAATGGAGAGGTCAGCCGATAGAGGCATCTACCTGGGAGTCCGAGTCGGACATGCGGAGTAAATATCCACACTTATTCACCAGCTCAGGTACTTTTTTTTCTAACTCCATTTGAGGACAAACGTTTGTTTTAGAGGTGGAGAATGTGATGACCCAAAATGTCATCTTTAAATTTAATAAGTAATTCTGTGTTCTAAGACCTCGAAAAGTACCATTTATCATTCCTCGACTTGCGTGCACAGTCCGTACAATTTTTCGGAAAGTTTTTTATGTGAAAAATGGATTAAAATGTGAAATAAAGCTTTAAAACTCAACCGAGTTGACTTTGGTCAATATTTTGAGAAAACAGACCCGGATCAGTGTTTTGACAATTCCGGTAGGTCCGTATCGTGATGTGAGACCTGGACGTACGCCCGGAATCGAATTCCGAGGTCCCTAGTCCGAGATATGAAATTTTTGATAAAAAATTAAAAGATGAAAGTTTAATGATTTTTAAGAAATTACTGATGTTGATTTGACATGATTCGGACGTCTGGTTGTAAAAATATAAGTTTTAAAGTTTTTTTCAAAACTTCTTTTGATTTGATGTCTGATTCGTAGTTCTAAGTATTATTTTGACGATTTGATCGCACAAGCAAGTTCGTATGATGTTTTAGGACTTGGGTACATGTTTGGTTTGGATCCCCGAGGGCTTGGGTGAGTTATTGATGCTCAAGGGGCCATTTTGGACTTAAGGAAGATGGCAGATTTCTGGTATTTTGTTACAGAAATCTTACTCATCGTGATCGCGTGAAGTCGTTCGCGATTGCGTAAGGCAAGCTGAGAGGCCAGCCAAAGTTGCTCTTCGCGTTCGCGAATTTGAGGATGCGATCGCGTAAGGGTGTGAAGTGGTGCTTCGCGAACGCGTGAACAAGGTCGCGTTCGCGTAGAGTTAAAGAGGCTAAAGCTGAGCCACATGCTTACTCATCGCGATCACGTGAGGTCGTTCACGATCGCTTAAGTCTGCAAGTCAAAGCATCGCGTTCGCGTAGAGTAAATTTCTAGGGAAGCAAAGTAGAGCTTCGTGATCATGAGGCTCTTCATGCGATCGCGATTAAGAAAAAACTGGGCAGCCAAAAAAAAAGTGCTTCGCGATCACGAAGCATTGTACGCGATCGCATAAGGTAAAATTTGGGCAAACAAAACTTAAGTTCTAGAAAATGGGATTAGTCCCATTTTCAACCCTTTTTCATTTTTGAGCTCGGGTAAGGCGATTCTTGGGAGATTTTCACGGAAAAACATTGGGGTAAATTTTTCTTATCCTATATTGATTATATTTCATGATTCCATACTCATTTATATCATGAATCCGTGAATTTATGGGAAAAAAATCAGATTTTTATAAAATCTTCCAAAAACGAAAATTTAAGATTTGAAGGTCCATTTGACATCGGAAATTGATAAATTTTGTAGGTTGGACTCGTATCGGAACGAGTGTTCGGATTTCGTAAGTTTTTCCGAGATTTGAGACGTGGGTCCCACTGTCAAATATTTTAATGAATTTCAGATTTTTATCCGAAAAATTAATAACTTCAAATGGAATTAATTCTTATGATTCATATTGAGTATATGAAATTGTTTGTGAATAGATTTGAAGCTTTTGGAGACAAATTTAAAAGGAAAAGTTGTGGTCGAGTAATTGATTGGAATTTGCAAAGCGAGGTAAGTGTCTTGGTTAACCTTGACTTGAGGGAATAGAACCCTTAAACTAGTTGTTATGTGAAATGCATGTGAACGACATATAGGCGAGGTGACGAGTGTCTATACGTCGTCAAATTAATTGTTTGCATAATTACTTGAAAAACCATAAATCGTTTTAAATCATGAATTAATTATTATAATAATTGTTTCTCTCATATTCTTTGTCACATATTAATTCTTGAATTCCTGCATTAATTGTTACATGCTATTTGAATTGTGTGTCTTAATTGTTATTTGACATTTAGCATATTAAATATTAAACTGCCTATTTTCTCCCTTATTTTCATAATAACTTGCTATTTGTCATTGTTTGTTTCATAATTAAATCATAATTATTGTATGCTTGTCGTCTTGTAATTTTATATTAATTGCTGCATTTATTGAGAAAATTTCTTCTATAAGAATTAGTAAATGAATATATTGGAGGAGCGGGTTGCACGCCGCAATAAAATAAAATTGAAATGAATATATTGGAGGATCGGGTTGCACACCGCAACAGACTTATTAAAAGTCCATATTGGAGGATCGGGTTGCACGCCGCAATAGACTTATTTAAAAGTTGATATATATATATATATATATATATATATATATATATATATATATATATATATATATATATATATATATATATATCGGGTTGCACGCCGCAACATACTTAATTAAAATGAATATATTGGAGGAGCGGGTTGTACGCCGCAACAGAATTGAATATGAATATATTGTGAGAGCGGGTTGCTCGCTGCAACGGAAATTGATGGAAATAATAAATGGATTATGACTACTGAGTTGGCTTCAATTATTATAAATGAGTTATCTGATTTTTTTCTATTATTTGTTGTTGTTACTAATATTGTGTACAGGCTAATGTAAGTGACCCGCCTTAGCCTCGTCACTACTTCGTCGAGGTTAGGCTCAACACTTACCAGTACATGGGGTCGGTTGTACTGATACTACACTCTGCACTTCTTGTGCAGATTACAGAGTTGGTCCTAGCGGTGTACCATAGACTTGCTCGGATTTCAGCTATCAAAGGAGATTTGAGGTATAACTGCACGACGTCCGCAGTTCTGAAGTCCCCGTCTACTTCACTTTAGCTGTGTGTTTATTTCCAGACAACTTTATTTTATTCAGACCCTTATTTGTATTATTCTAGAAGCTCGTGCACTTGTGACACCAATTTTGGGATGGTATTTAGACACCGTTGTTTTTATGGATTATTCACTATATTTCAGAATTTAATTCCGCAATTGTTCGTTGTTATTAATAAATTTAAAAATAATTATTTTAAAAATTGATAATATTATTCTAACGTTGGCTTGCCTAGCAAGTGAAATGTTAGGCGCCATCATGGTCCGAAGGTGGAAATTTCGGATCGTGACATAACAGGCATGCCAAAATCATAAAATATTAAGATGAAAACAATGTTTGGTTTAAATTAAGATGAACTCTCTGTTTACTTGTTTATTTTTCAAATATTCAATCCGTATTTGTGAAATGTTTCTATACCTCAAATCTATGGAAGAGAACTTGGATAACAGTGAAAAAGCGAATTCCCCATATGGTGAAAAGGCAATAATACAATAAAGTTGGTAAAATAGAGTTAATGGCCATCAAAAGGAAACAAAAGTGTAGAGAAGATTAAAAAACTATATGAGTAAACTATAATCTTCATTGAAAGATCAAAGACATTATTGTCGAACTTTGTTACCAGAAAGATACATGCAGTATAGTTATTTATTGGGCTAATAATTATGGTAATAGTATTTAAGAATGTTTAGAGAAATAGTTGTCAATTGTGCAAATAGATTAGTTATGAATTGTGCATAAATCACAGTGGCGAAGATTATTTGGAATGTACCTCAATCTCGTAATGGCATTATGTCTTCGCAATCCTTATGTGTTGACACCTATACAATTAAATTAGCCAAATATAACGATATCTTTACCCCGTACAGGCTCAAAGCATAAAGTTATTTTTTGGTTGTACGTTATTCTTGTATTTGCCGTACAATAACAAAACTAAAGCGACTTTCCTACTTCCTAATTAATGTGCAACAGTTGGATTGTTGAGTCAACATCAGTAGTTGCTCATTCTAGGTGCAAGAAACAACATATTTTACCCGAAGAATTAGAGTATGCAAATATAAATATATTAATCACTCATGATAGCAAAATTATGTCGTGATATTTTTTTAGAATAGAGTAGGCAAATAAGATTACAGTACAATTGCGTGACCACACAAAAAGTGAAGAAAACGAAAATGATGAAAAACATTACAAAAAAAGAGAGTAGAAGTGAGGAGAAAAGAGAGCACTCGGCACATTGGCACTTCACATAGAAGGACATAATCATTCACACACAACATAGAACACAAATGTTAATTGGTAGCATACAGAAGCAAGAACTGAATCCCCAGGTTGACAATTTGTTCTCAAAAAGCACACAAAGATAGAAGACTTTTTTTGCAATATAAACGTGAAATTACACCACAGAACCGCTTCATATACACAATTGTTTCTTCCCACAATGCTTATATCAGTTCGAGAGATAGAAGGCAACCCCCATGGGTTCGAACATCGTGAATGATATCAGATTATTAGTTACTTATTTTATTTATGCCAATTATGCTCTTTCAATAGAATTAGAGTAGAAAAATATTATAGTTGAGTAGATTAGAATTGCTAAGCATAATTGGTAAGGATTAAGTTTGAAAGTACTACATACCGGGATCTGTTGAATGAATAGAAGTAGTTGTTGATTCCGGGTGGCAGGTAAGGCATTTTTTCGAACAGTTCATGGGCGTAAAAATAAAAAGGGAGAGAAGGGTATTAAAGAGATGGAGGAGTACAGAGAAAGTGAAGGAGATGGAGGAGTATAGAGAAAGCCACTGATGTCACTCTTGGTTTAAAAGGGTAGAATTAAATAGAATTGTAATACGTAAAGATAGGAAAAGTTGTAACTTTTGGATTTTTTCTTAAATAATAAAGTAAATTTTGAGAAAAAGATAAATTACCTTCCTGGTCATAGAACGTGCCATGTCACCTCTTCAAGTCACTCAATTATTTATATATAGATAGATAAGTTTTTCATCTCAATTTAGGTGCCGCTCTTTTCTTTTTAATGAGTTCGTACAGAATAACATATTTTATATTTAATAATAATAGAGGTGTCACGACCCAAAACTCTAAGCTGTCGTGATGGCGCTTATCGATGGTACTAGGCAAGTCGGCCTTTAAAAATACTTTAATATTTCATAAAAAGGATAATTCAATGCTTTTTCATACTAGAAATTTTTACAAAAGCCGAAGTTGAATTCAAAATAAAATGCGGAAAGATAGCCCCAAACATTGGGGTGTCACCAAGTCATGAGCATCTAGATATCCAGTCTAATAAAAACAGTGTCTAAGTATCAATACAGGAAAGAAAGAAAGCATAGAAAGAGAGACAACGTCTGCGGACACCGGCAGCTACCTCGAAGTCTCTGGTACTCGATCGCGCACGAACTCAACGACCTCCGTGATCTAACACACCTGGATCTGCACATGAAGTGCAGGGTGTAGCATGAGTACAACCAACTCAGCAAGTAATAGAAATAAATAAGGAACTGCGAAATAGTGAGGAGCTATACAATTACAGTTCATTTTCAATAATTCCAGCAAATAATAGACATGCTTTCGCATCCGGCAGTTTAAGTCTAATCAATTTTATACAGTTAAAGTTCAGGTAATTCAGATATAAAATCTTTCAGGAATTTCACAACAATGGCAAATAGAAACTAAGTGCATCAACAAATGAAAACAAAGCAAGTACCGCCTCTCAGGGCAACAGTCACTCAACGCGTCACAACAACTCAAATCACTCGACTCTCAGCCCTCAGTACTCACACTAAATAGGTACTTGCGCTCACTAGGGGTGTGCAGACTCCGGAGGGGCTCCTTCAGCCCAAGCGCTATATCGCTGCGGTGTGCAACCCGATCTCATATAAATAGCCATAAGGCTCGTTGCGGCGTGCAACCCGATCCATATATATATACAGCCCTGAGGCTTGTTGTAGCGTGCAACCCGATCCATATATACAACCCTAAGGCTCGTTGCGACGTGCAACCCTATCCATCGTTGCGGCATGCAATCTGATCCATATATATACCTATAGCTCACAGCTCGACACTCAGGCCCTAACTCAGTCACCAACCTCTCCAGTCTCTCGGGCTCTCAGAAATCATAAAGATCAGCCCAAACAAAATAACATAGTGTATCAACAAGAATCAAGAAGAGATGAGATATGATGCGCAAGAAAAACCATGACTGAGTACAAAATATCAATTAGCAAATAATTCAACAAGTACGTGACCTTTGCGGGTCCCAACAGTACTATCACATAGTTTAAGCATAATTTCTAACATGATTTGCAGTCAAATTTCTATAACACAGAGAGAACATGTAATTAACAATAGTCTATTCGACTTTAGAGTCTCACGGGTCGGACCAAGTCACAATCCCCCATGGTGAACGAACACACGCCCGTCACCTAGCATGTGCGTCACCTCCAAAATAGTCACATCATACCAAAATCCGGGGTTGCATGCCCTTAGGACCAGATTTAAAACTGTTACTTACCTAAAACCGCGCCAAATCCTACTCCGCAATGCCCTTGCCCCTCGAATCAATCTCCAAATGCCCCGAATCTAGCCACAAGCAGTACGATATAATTAATATAAGCTAAAAGAATCAATTCCACAAGAAAAATACGAAATTATAAGCCAAAATCCGAAATAGGCTCAAACCTGGCCCCCGGGCCCACGTCTCAAAATCCGACAAAAGTCACAAAACCCGAAAGCCCAATCACTCACGAGTCTAACTGTCACGACCCAAAATCCCACCAGAGGCGTCGTGATGGCACCTAGTCTCTAAGACTAGGTAAGCCGATTTCAATTACATTTTGAAGCCAGTTTCTTTTTAAAACATAAGTAATCAAAACTAACAACGGAATAAATATGAATATACAACCTCCCAAGACTGGTAGTACTAAGTCACGAACTCTAACAGAATACATGAAATGATCACGAGGACCGAATATACAATACTGTTTGATTAAAAATTAACAGTACAATAAAATAAAAAGACTCTAAGCGACTGCGACGACCAAGCAGCTCTACCTTGAATCCTTACGATCCCGAAAATAACTCTGCTCAAGTCTGATATCTCCAATACCTGGCTCTACACAAAAATGTGCAGAAGTGTAGTATGAGTACACCACGATCGGTATCCAGTAAGTATCAAGAGTAACCTCAGTAGAGTAGAGACAAGGTACAACCAAGACACTCACTAGTCTAAAACCCTGTGCAATATGATATACAAGAATAATAGAAAGCAAATAACAGTAAAGGCAACATAAATCAACCAGTGATATACATAACAGGGCAACAATAACACCATTAATATTATTCAACAAATTCATAAATATAAGTACACCCAATTAAATCTAGTTCTTCCATTAAATATCTTTCACATATAATCTTTACGAATAAAACTCTTTTTCAAATATAATTTCGTCAAATAAATATCTTTCAAATACAATTCTTTCATATAATTCTTTTTGAATAAAAATTATTCCAAATAAATATTTTGAATATAATTCTTTCAATTAAAAATTCACCATGTGACACCTCATTTCATAATCATAAAAATATGAGTCTCGGCCCATTTTTCATATTTCCACGGCACTTCGTGCCCATAATTAAATAATCATATTGTCCCGGCACCTCGTGCCCACTTTTCATATCACAGCTGCACAGACAGTTCACGTGCCAATATTATTATCATTTAATCACAACATCTCATGCCCATATTTTATATCACAACTGCACGGACAATTCACATGCCAATATCTCCATTATTTACTCACGGCGCCTCGTGCCCACATTTCATTTAATAATCCGCCTAAAAATAGCCAACTTGTCACGACCCAAAATCCAACTAGTCGTGATGGCACCTAACCCATCCCGTTAGGTAAGCCAATTTCCAACTAACCAATTTCAATAATAGTTATTAAAGCAATTTAAGTGAATAAAGATCTTGATCTTATACAATCCCCAAGAACTGGTAGTACAAATCATGAGCTTCTAAGAATAGAGTATACAAAGCGGAAATGAAATAAATACATAGTCTGTTTGAATAATACATAAACAGAGCTTTTATAAATCTAAGGCTACCCTGAACAAAAGGCAGCTACAACAGGAACGCAGGTACATCTTCAAATCCCGCAACCATCGAGCACAGCAACAACAACAGCCAACATCTGCACGCAATGTGCAGAATCAAGTATCAGTACAACCGACCACATGTACTCAGTAGGTAACAAACCTAGCCGTAGGTTGAAAGTAGTGACGAGCTTCCACCAAGGTCGGGTCCAAAACCAATAGTCCACAACAATCCATAACAACATAAAGAAAATAATACCAGAAGTAACTCAGGGATAAAATACTCAGCTAAGTAATGATTTCAAAAACAAAATAGTAGTTCTTTCTTTCAAATACATCAGTGAAAACCCAAATCGTTTGCCAAAGTTTCCAATAATATGAATAGTTTGAAAACAATAAATTTCTCCAAAAATCTTCTCAATAATAAATAATATATTTTATTTTCCTTCCGGATAACCCATGTAAAACAAATGCATCACTATGCCCATCTGTCAAAATATGTGAGAAATCATGAATGATGTGAAGTTGTACATCATGAGGAAAAATACATCTCTATGCATGTATGTCATATGTGCATGCCTATGCGATGCAACTCAATGATAAAATCATAAACATCCCCTCGGGCAGAACATCACTAGAATACAGCCCTTCGGACAAACCTCACAATCACTCGTGCCACTCGGGCATACCTCGCAATCACTCTTGTCACTCGGGTATACCTCACAATCACTCTTGCCACTCGGGCATACCTCACAATCACTCATGCCTCCCAGTCACTCAGCACTCGGCACTCGCACTCAGTAGGTACCTGCGCTCACTGGAGGTGTGTACAGACTCCGGAGGGGCTCCTTCAGCCCAAGCACTATAATCTGCAAGGACAACTCACGTGCTGCACAGACAACTCACGTGCTATAATAATAAAGTATGCTGCAGGCGGGCAGCCCCGATCCACACTCATCCTCACAATCAGGCCCTCGGCTGATATCAAACATGCTGCGGCGTGCAGCCCGATCCCATAAATATGCAACATGCTGCGGCGTGCAGCCCGATCCCATAAATATCCTCACAAATCAGGCCCTCGACCTCACTCAGTCATAAACTTCTCTTTCCACTCGGGCATTTCAGTAAAACAGGGCATTCGGCCCAAAACATTTATATGCATCAAAATAAAGTCATAAAACTGAGTTATGATATGCAATGAAATGAATATGACTGAGTATAAATTTTCAATTTAAAAAAAATAATTCACAGCAATATGACCTATGTGTGTCCCAATAATACTGTCACATAGCTTCAATCATGATTTTTAATATGCTTTTCAGCTTAATTTCTCTAACTAATAAAACTGCATGGAAAATGCCAAGATTATTTACTACAAAATTCCACAGAAACAATTACGTCACATTTTCTATAGTGCACGCCCACACGCCCGTCACCTAGCATGTGCGTCACCTCCCAACAATTCACATAATACATATATTCATGGTTCATACTCTCATCTCCAAGATTAGAAGTTACTTACCTCAAACAAGCCAAATTCAATGGCGAGCAAGCTACACAATGCTCCAGAAATCCCATTATGCGCGTATCAACTCCCGAATTGTTCAAATCTACCACAATTAATTTGATTCAGTCCACACAATTTATAAGAATTAATTCCATATCAAAATGCTAATATTTTCCAAAATAAATCAGAAATTACGCCCCAAAAATCACCCGTGGGGCCCATGTCTCAAAATCCGACAAAACTCACAAAATACGACAATCCATCCAATTACAAGTTCAACCATACTAATTTCACTCAAATCCGACTCCAAATCGGTATTCAAACTTGAAACATTCATTTTGTGACATTATAGAAATTCCCTTCTATTTCTCTTGAAGATTCAATAATCTTACACTAAAAATGAAGATTAAGTCTTGGAATATAATCACAAGGGATTTAAGAACACTTACCCCAAGTTGTGTGGAAAAGTTCCTCTCAAAAATCGCCCAAACCGAGCTCCAAAATGTCCAAAATGAGAAAACATCTTGGAACCCTCATTTTTAAACACTGCCCAGGCATTTCTGCACCTGCGGTGACTGGGCTCGCACCTGCGCATCCGCTTTTGTGGATCTAGCCCTCTAAAATCTCGCATCTACGGGCTCGCAGATGCGCATTCCCCTTCGCACCTGTGGTCGCCTCACGCCAGCCCCAGTCCGCATCTGCGCCAACACCTTCGCACCTGCGGTCTCGCAGATGCGGCAAATTCCTCGCACCTGCGAGCACTGCCCAATTCCACACTTGGCCGCTTCTGCGACTGATCTCGCGCACATATGGCTTCGCACCTGAGATCAAAATCTTCGCAGGTGCGATCACACCAGTAGGCAGTAGCCCCAACATTTCCTTAAGTCCAAATTTGATCCGTTAACCATCCGAAACTCACCCGAGCCCCTCGGGACCCCATCTGAACATACCAACAAGTCCCACAACATAACACGGACCTACTCGAGGCCTCAGAATACACATAACAACATCGAAATGACGAATCACACCTTAATTCAAGCCTATGAACTTTGAAACTTCAACTTCCCCAACCGATGCCGAAACCTATCAAATTACGTCTGATTGACCTCAAATTTTGCACACAAGTCACATTTCACATTACGGACCTATTCAAATTTTCAAAATCAGATTTCGACCCCGATATCAAAAAGTCAAACCCCAGGTCAAACTTTTCAAAAATTCAACTTTCGGCAATTCAAGCCAAATTCAACTACGGACCTCCAAATAATTTTTCGGACACGCTCCTAAGTCCAAAACCACCATACGGAGCTATTGGAATTATCAAAATTCGAATCCGAGGTCGTTTACACATAAGTCCACATCCGGTCACTATTTTAACTTAAGCTTTAAACCTTGGAACTAAGTGTTCCAATTGATTTCAAAACCTCACTGGACCCGAACCAATTACCCCGGCAATTCACACAACAACTGTAAATTACAATTCGAGCAGTAAAGTGGGAAACGGGGTTGTAATACTCAAAACGACCGGCCGGATCGTTACATTCTCCCCCACTTAAACATACGTTCATCCTCGAACGTGCCAAGAGTTATTTCCAAGCCATC